>NC_053494.1:68341192-68702725 GCF_905171775.1 Rana temporaria
TGAGTCTGTCTGTCTGTCTGTCTGTGAGTCTGTCTGTGACTGTCTGTCTGTGAGTCTGTCTGTCTGTGAGTCTGTCTGTCTGTGAGTCTGTCTGTCTGTGAGTCTGTCTGTCTGTGAGTCTGTCTGTCTGAGTCTGTGAGTCTGTCTGTCTGTGAGTCTGTCTGTCTGTCTGTCTGTGAGTCTGTCTGTCTGTGAGTCTGTCTGTCTGTGAGTCTGTCTGTCTGTGAGTCTGTCTGTCTGTGAGTCTGTCTGTCTGTGAGTCTGTCTGTGAGTCTGTGAGTCTGTGAGTCTGTCTGTGAGTCTGTCTGTCTGTCTGTGAGTCTGTCTGTCTGTGAGTCTGTCTGTCTGTGAGTCTGTCTGTCTGTGAGTCTGTCTGTCTGTGAGTCTGTCTGTGAGTCTGTCTGTCTGTGAGTCTGTCTGTCTGTGAGTCTGTCTGTCTGTCTGTCTGTGAGTCTGTCTGTCTGTGAGTCTGTCTGTCTGTCTGTGAGTCTGTCTGTCTGTGAGTCTGTCTGTCTGTGAGTCTGTCTGTGAGTCTGTCTGTCTGTGAGTCTGTCTGTCTGTGAGTCTGTCTGTCTGTGAGTCTGTCTGTCTGTCTGTGAGTCTGTCTGTCTGTGAGTCTGTCTGTCTGTGAGTCTGTCTGTCTGTGAGTCTGTCTGTCTGTCTGTGAGTCTGTCTGTCTTTCTGTGAGTCTGTCTGTCTGTGAGTCTGTCTGTCTGTGAGTCTGTCTGTCTGTGAGTCTGTCTGTGAGTCTGTCTGTCTGTGAGTCTGTCTGTGAGTCTGTCTGTCTGTGAGTCTGTCGGTCTGTCTGTCTGTCTGTGAGTCTGTCTGTCTGTGAGTCTGTCTGTCTGTGAGTCTGTCTGTCTGTGAGTCTGTCTGTCTGTGAGTCTGTCTGTGAGTCTGTCTGTGAGTCTGTCTGTGAGTCTGTCTGTGAGTCTGTCTGTGAGTCTGTCTGTCTTGAGTCTGTCTGTCTGTGAGTCTGTCTGTCTGTGAGTCTGTCTGTCTGTGAGTCTGTCTGTCTGTGAGTCTGTCTGTCTGTCTGTGAGTCTGTCTGTCTGTGAGTCTGTCTGTCTGTGAGTCTGTCTGTCTGTGAGTCTGTCTGTCTGTGAGTCTGTCTGTCTGTGAGTCTGTCTGTCTGTCTGTGAGTCTGTCTGTCTGTGAGTTTTTCTGTCTGTCTGTCTGTGAGTCTGTCTGTCTGTCTGTGAGTCTGTCTGTCTGTCTGTGAGTCTGTCTGTCTGTCTGTGAGTCTGTCTGTGAGTCTGTCTGTCTGTGAGTCTGTCTGTGAGTCTGTCTGTCTGTGAGTCTGTGAGTCTGTCTGTGAGTCTGTGAGTCTGTCTGTCTGTGAGTCTGTCTGTCTGTCTGTGAGTCTGTCTGTGAGTCTGTCTGTCTGTGAGTCTGTCTGTGAGTCTGTCTGTCTGTGAGTCTGTGAGTCTGTCTGTGAGTCTGTGAGTCTGTCTGTCTGTGAGTCTGTCTGTCTGTGAGTCTGTCTGTCTGTGAGTCTGTCTGTCTGTGAGTCTGTCTGTGAGTCTGTCTGTGAGTCTGTCTGTCTGTTAGTCTGTCTGTCTGTGAGTCTGTCTGTCTGTGAGTCTGTGAGTCTGTCTGTGAGTCTGTCTGTCTGTCTGTCTGTGAGTCTGTCTGTCTGTGAGTCTGTCTGTCTGTGAGTCTGTCTGTGAGTCTGTCTGTGAGTCTGTCTGTCTGTCTGTGAGTCTGTCTGTCTGTGAGTCTGTCTGTCTGTGAGTCTGTCTGTCTGAGTCTGTCTGTCTGTGAGTCTGTCTGTCTGTGAGTCTGTCTGTCTGTGAGTCTGTCTGTGAGTCTGTCTGTGAGTCTGTCTGTCTTGGTCTTCCAGATCTTGCTTTAACTTTCACTGTTCCTGATGACTGCCATTTCTTAATTACATTCTGAACAGAGGATATTGACTAATGAAAACGCTTTGCTATCTTCTTATAGCCTTCTCCAGCTTTGTGAGCGTCAACTATTTTCAGTTTCAGTTTTCTAGACAACTGCTTAGAAGAACCCATGGTGCTGATTGTTGGGGCAAGGTCAGATAAGTCTGGGCATTTAAAACCTTTGAGATTGACCTCACCTGGTCTTCCCAGACGATGATTGAGAACAATCCATGACACTGGCAGTTCTCAGCTTTGCAAAGGGGGCAGTGCATGCTATAAATTATGCAGGGTGCCCAAACTTTTACAGACGCCATTTTTTTGTTTTCTGTAATTTTGAAAGTGTAAATGATGGAAATAAAATCTAACTTTTTTTGACATATTATAAGAATGTCTAATCTGTAATTTGATGCCTTTTGGAGATTTTTCCATCTTTCCTTGGCTTTGTTATGCACATTAATAACACATTTTACCTGGAGTGCCCAAACTTTCGATCCCTACTGTATGTATATATATATATATATATATATATATATATATATATATATATATATACATACATACATACATACATACAGTAGGGATATATATATATATATATATATATATATATATATATATATTAGGGCTGTTACTGATCAAAATGTTTCTGTTCGATTAATCGATTTTTTTTAAAATTGATTAATCGACTAATTTCGATTAAATATAACGCACATACAGATCCAACTACTTTTAGCTGATCTCCTTGCAGGCTGATTCCCAGTTCAGCTATCAACCACTGGAAAAATGGATAGCAGGATACAAAAAACACATAAAGGCAGCGCTCGATGGGAATAGCATTAAAACTTTTATAGTCTTCAAGTAGGTAACCAAATAAATATTGCACTGGAGATAAAATTGATCTAGCTACATAAACTGTAAAAATGGTGCGAGTAATACCAAACGGGAGCAAAAGCAGTCATAAAAGCATGTACCTAAGTATGATACTGGTATAAAAATGTGTACAACGATACTACTGCTGAATCCAGATGAGGAAAGGATAACATCAGCCTGTCGGGATGTAGATGAAGGGAACTATCACAACTCCCAGTGGATGGCTGTAGAATCCCAGGTTTATAGAGGGAAGTTATGGAGGGAAGTGCAACAGCCCTTGCGTGTAAGGTCCCGCCGGCATGCAGATATGAAGGCACAGCAAAGGAGCCTTTCAGATGGACACGGCAAGCCCCGCCGGTGTCTGTGACATCTCCGACGGAACTCCCTGAAGGCCCAGAAGCCGGTGGTGAGGTGAGTACCAATCAAAAGAATTTTAAATCGATCAAAAATATTTTGATCGATCAAAAAAATTAAAGATTAATCGATTAATTAAAAGTTAATTTGCACAGCCCTAATATATATATACACATATGCATTAATGGGTTTTATGAATATCCAAACAATACATTATGAAAATATTATGAAAGATTAAATTTTTAATAAAATACATAAACTAATATATGTGACATTATTCACTTAATTATGTATATAAGTACTTTAATATAATAATACCACATAACTTTGGTTAATACATTACTTATACTTAATACTTGATAATACATTTCATTTGGTCGTATTTGAATAAGCCCCCTTCTCTCCTTTATGCAACGAAAACTTAGTTCTGTGAGCTCATGTGAAATAAGAGTCTTATGCCGCGTACACACGATCATTTTTCGGCATGAAAAAAAACGACGTTTTTAAAAACTTCATTTAAAATGATCGTGTGTGGGCTGCACATCGTTTTTCATCTTCTGAAAAACGAAAAAAAAAAAAATCTCGAACATGCTGCATTTTTTAACGTCATTTTAAACAATGTCGTTTTTCGGGTAGTAAAAAATGATCGTGTGTGGGCTAAAACCACGTTAAAAACTTGCGCATGCTCAGAAGCAAATTATGAGACGGGAGCGCTCGTTCTGGTAAAACTACCATTCTGAATGGAGTAAGCACATTCGTTAGGTTTGAAATTATTGCATTGTGTAATGCAGCGCATTCTTTTCTTCTTTTTAATGCTACACTAATCCTCATTTTTTGCTGCTGATATTGTTACATAGTTATGACAAGCTTGTTACTTTATTATTTATTGTTATCTTATGACTATTTATTTTTGTTTTTTAAGCCAGATCTCCATCTCAAAAAATGTATGCATATTTTAAATATTTTCTTTTTTGGTTATTAATTTGATAATATTTTAGACTGCTTTCCAATTTTTTTTTTTATTTGGAGTGTGTCAAGTTACCACAACAACATTATTATTTAGTATAATTTACCCACAAGGAGGTTAGTGTCCCTTGTTAATTAGAACATTTTATTTTTTGTAAGGTCTCTGCCTACTCACTACCGATCTCTCTATTTTAAAGAAAAACACATGGTCAAATTTTGTCAGCAAACCAAAAAAACATTTATTATGGTATAATCAAAGTAAAAGAAATTAAAGACTGATGGCAAACTAAAATCAAACTTAATAAAAACAAAGAAGCCAGGAAGGCAGCACTGGAGAGCGTGCTTGCATTTGTAATGACAAGGGTCCCCAAAGCAAACAAACAAGGATGTGAGCACAACAATTGCGACCATCACATTGCTCATCGCCTAGACTTGCTAGTCTTCTTCCCTGCAGTCTTCACTGCAGACCGAGTCCTCGGAGGCTGGGTTCCTGGAGGCGAGGTTGTGCCAGGAGCTGGACTCAGAGCAGGCTCAGGAAGAGGAGAAGGAGCAGGAGCAGGACTAGGAGCAGGATGAGCAGCAAGGACAGGAGGAGCGATCCGCACAATGTCGGTGTCGTCATCGAGCTGCCCCAACGTGGCCATGTTAACGGCCTTAAAGATGAGGGTTTCACAGCGCACACGCTGGCCCTGCTCCAGATTATGGAGCTTGGCTGCGATGAGAGCTGCAAAACCCTCTTTTTCTCTGGGTTGCTCTCAGAGGGCCGCAGTTGCCTCGCGAAGCAGGGCCTGGGTCTCCTCCTCCTGCCCTTTTCACGGGAGTGCGGAGAGGAGGAACGTGTGAGATGGTATCACGACGACGTGCCTCCTGTCTCCCACTGGGGCCTGGCTCCCAGTGGGCTCTGCCACCTCCTGTCTTGCAGTGGGGCCTGCCTCCCCCTGGCTCCCTGTGGGCTCTGCCTCCTCCTGGCTTTGCTCTGTCTGTGTATTAAAAAAAAGGTGCATAGTTTGTTGTCTTCATAAATCACACCCATTTTTCAAATCATGACAGATGCAAAATTAATGCTAATATATATTACACACAGGGCCGCCATCAGGAATTATGGGGCCCCTTACACAGCTTCTGGTATAGGCCCCCTGAAGCAGGGGGGGTTCTGCCACCTGAAATTGAGAAGCGGGGGGCCTTTACCCCCCCAAAAAATTGGGAAAAAAATATATATCTAAAAAACGTAATTCTTACAAAAAAGGGGGGTTGCCATCTGGGGCCCCTTACAGGTGTACTGCCTGTACCGCCCTGATGGCGTCCCTGAAATTTACACACAATCATTCTGACCCCAGCATTTTTCATTCTTGTCCCCATCATGTTTTGCCACTACTGTCTATTGATTTGTTCTACACTTTTTGTTCAATCCTTTTAAATTTGGAACACTAGTAACATCAATTTGACATCATTATTATGCTTTGATTCCCCAAAATTGTTAGCAAAATGCAAAACCTGGCTCCATGGGTCACAATCTGGGTCCTCCAGGAACTCTGGCTCTTCCTCAGAGGTTGGCTGCTCTTGCCTGCAGGGAAGACTGGAGGATTGACTGCAGGGAACACTGGAGCTCCCTCTTGGGGGAAGGGTAGAAAGGGATGTCCTGGACTCCAGGTGGTCGTCCAGGAACTGCAGCTGACTATAGTACCACAGGTTTGGCCTATAGATACTGCAGCTCCAGATCTCATTGAGGCCAGGAATTGTGAGCGTTGGGTCCTGTAGGTGCCCCTAATGGTCGCAATTTTTTTGCTCACAGTCTTGATTGTGGCATTGGGGACCCTTGTCTTTACAAATACAAGCAGGGTCTCCAGTGCTTTCTTCCTGGCCTCTTTGTTTTTATTAAGTTTGCTTTTAGTTTGCCACAGTATAGGGAGATCCTTCCATCTTTGAACAAATTCTGTGAAGAACTCTGGGTCTTTGAAGGTCTCCATTATTTCTGCAAGTCAAAATTAAGCAAAAAAACCTAATGTCAGTCAAGCCTCTACTACTAAAAAGCTTTCTCCCCATATCTAGCCCACAAACTCATCCACTGATCACTACTAACGTCCAAAATTAAGTTACGTACCGTCGTATTGACACATCATTCCTTTCGCCTTCTTCCACAGACTGTGAACGCCGTTTTCACTCAAGCGGTATCCCTTTATACACTGCGCATGCGTGAAGCTCCACAAGTTTCCCCGCCCCTGATGTTCATTCTAGTACTTACCCCGCCCCTTCTCGCTCGTTTAATGCAAAACAACATGGAGTACATGCAGCATATGGCAACTTCAAGCCAGGAGCGAGGCTAGGCAGAAGCACACACCAGATCCAGGAGCAGGAGGTACAAAGCCACAAATATGGCATTTGAGGAGATGGTGGAAATGGTAGCAATCTTAAGGAGGGAGGATTACAATGGGAAACATGGCCCTTACAAGAATCCAAATAAAGTGAAGGCCCAAATCATGGACAAAGTGGTGAAGAGTCTCCACCATTAATTTGGGGTGCGCAGGGCAAAAGAACAGCTCCACAAAAGGTGGTCTGACCTCAAATTAAGGGAGCCGGAGCAAATGGAGAAGATTAAAAGAGTCATTAGAAGAAGTAAGTAATTTTCCTGTGTACTCTCCTGTATTTTTTTATTATTGTGCGGCATGTGCTTTTTCTTTCAGGTTTTACATACAGTTCAAGATGTCGCAAGTTTCATGTTTGTGGGCAAAATAATTGGTCGTATGAGTCGTCGTTCATTCGATCACTAATAATAAATTACAATCTTTTTGTCTGAAACAATGTTTAGGAGATGTCATCATGCCTATTTATAACCATGGCCAAATTGGAGTTTATACACTGTATCAGACAAAAAGATGGTACAGTAGGTGCACGCGATATTGTGTCAATCTCGCTCCCTTTCTCGGCAAGATTGAGCACCTACGAGCCCCATCGCGGGAGCCAGCGCCGAGCTCATAGAAGCGACGGGAGATCCGACTTGGATTCCCGCCAATTCTACACGTGTGCGGTGTTTGTTATGAATCCTGAGGGAGAAGTCCCCGCCGGATTTTAAATAAAAATTCGGCATGGGTTCCCCCCTCAGGAGCATACTGGGCCCTTAGGTCTGTTATGGGTTGTAAGGAGAGCCCTCCTACGCCGAAAAAACGGCGTAGGGGGTCCCCCTACAATCCATACCAGACCCGTATCCAAAGCACGCTACCCGGCCGGTCAGGAAAGGAGTGGGGACAAGCGAGCGCCCCCCCCCCCTCCTGAGCCGTACCGGGCTGCATGCCCTCAACATGGGGGGGTTGGGTGCTCTGGGGCAGGGGGGTGCACTGCGGGGCCCCCCCACCCCAGAGCACCCTGTCCCCATGTTGATGAGGACAGGGCCCCTTCCCGACAACCCTGGCCGTTGGTTGTCGGGGTATGCAGGCGGGAGGCTTATCGGAATCTGGGAGCCCCCTTTAATAAGGGGGCCCCCAGATACCGGCCCCCCACCCTAAGTGAATGGATATGGGGTACATCGTACCCCTACCCATTCACCTGGAGGAAAAGTGGTAAAAACACAAATAAAAAACACAGGGTATTAAAATATTTTATTAGTCTGCTCCGGAGGCTCCCCCTGTCTTCTTTAGCTCTTTTACCAGGGGGAGCTTCTTCTTCTGATTTCCGGGGGTCTTCTCCTGCTCTCCGGGGTCTTCACCGCTCTTCTGTGACGTCTTCTCCGCTCCGGGGGGTCTTCTTCTATGTTCGCCGCTCTCGACTCGGCGCACCCCGGTTCTTCCTCCCGCTGTCCGGTGCCTTCTCCTTCTTCCGCTGTTCTGTGACGTCTTCTCTTCTTCTTCCGCTGTTTTGTGACGTCTTCTACTTCTCCCTTCAGGCCGCTGTGCTGTGACGTCTTCTCTTCTTCTCTTCTCCCGATGCTGACACGTCGCCTCTTCTCGCTGCAATGACGGGTGCGTGGCTTGCATCGGATTTATATAGGCCTCACAGTCCCATCATGCTCTGGTACTGTGGTAGAGACTTTTCAAAACCATATTTATAAGATTTATATGAAGATGTATATGTCATTCTTTTATAAGGCTTTTCTTATTAATGAGACTGAGATGTCGTTGGTCGACTGTCCTGTTTTTCTTAGTCAACAGAGTGACTCGTTGTTAGAGTTCAACTAACAAAAGGACTATAAACCTATATTAGCATAGGGAGGTTATCTCAAAGGGATGGGGATCTGATAAGAAGTGTCCTCTCATTGAAGTACAAGAATTTCCTGTCATCTCCTGTTTGAGGACCAAATTTAGGACTGTGTTAATCAGATAATAATACCAGGTGTGGGTGTGTATATTAAAAGAGATTCCTTTCATCTCTTGTCTAATTACAGGCCACAATAGGACCTACAGGGCGATACTGGGTGGGTCGGGGGTCCTTAATTGCCATCCTGAAAAGGACACATATTCAACCAATCATATTAGAGGGTTTTTTTTAATTCTTAGAGGGTATAAAAAAACAGTGCTAGCTTGACTGAGAGACAGACTGGATCATGAGCTGATTGGGAAAACTTTGTGAAGTACTCTGTATATATTCTCTCTCTCTCCTTCCCTCCCTCTCTCTCTCTCTCGCTCTCTCCTTCTCTCTCTCTCTCTCTCTCTCTCTCCTTCTCTCTCTCTCTCTCTCCTTCTCTCTCTCTCTCTCCTTCCCTCTCTCTCTCTCTCCTTCTCTCTCTCTCTCTCCTTCCCTCTCTCTCTCTCTCCTTCTCTCTCTCTCCTTCCCTCTCTCTCTCTCCTTCCCTCTCTCTCTCTCCTTCCCTCTCTCTCTCTCTCTCTCTCTCCTTCCCTCTCTCTCTCTCTCTCTATCTCTCCCTTCCTAAGCTTAATCTCTGTAACTTTTCCTTTCCTATGAATTGTCTTGAGATACTGATGTATCCATTTTAGACATCTTACTGTTTGTATAATTGTGTGCCTGAGATATCATCTTGGTTTATGTTATAGTTGTAAATATTAGAGTAATACAAGTTTCTTCTCTGTATCAATAAATGTAATACTTTTCTCTTTTTCGCAGCGCTATTCTTTGTTTTAATTTTTATATAGACAAAAAGGTTTTTATAGCTTATTTTAATTATTTACGTGCGATATTAATATTTCTCTGATTATTAATTATGTACATGCGTTATTAATTTTTCTATGACAAAATGGTGCCCCGTGTGAGGAGGGTTTAAAGTTTGGATAGATATGATTTATTGTACGGTAGACAGAACTGGTTTAGGTCTATTTTGTTTTAACCTGTCTGAATACCTAACAAACTTACTCTTCAGAACTTAACTTTTTTTTGTCTATGCGAATGTATTGATGAGACTGATTTTGAATAATGTAGATATATATATAGAATGAAATTGCAACAGGGAGCAGTGCGGATATTTTTTTCTGACCGCTAGGTGGGGCTTCCGTCGAATTCCGCGTCGAGTATGCAAATTAGCTAGATACGCGAATTCCCGAACATACGCCGGGCCGACGCAGTAAAGTTACGTCATTTGCGTAAGTCGTCCGTGAATGGGGCTGGTCGTCATTTACGTTCACGTCGAAACCAATGACGTCCTTGCGGCGTACTTTGGAACAATGCACACTGGGAAATTCCACGGACGGCGCATGCGCCGTTCGGCAAAAACGCCAATCACATCGGGTCACAGTAGATTTACAAAAAACACACCCCCTGATCCAAATTTGAATTAGGCGGGCTTGCGCTGGCTGATTTGCGCTACACCGCCGCAACTTACGGAGCTAGTGCTTTGAGAATACAGCGCTTGCCCGTCTGGGTTGCAGAGGCGTAGCGTAGAGCGGATACGCTACACCCGCACAAATTTACACTGCTGACTTTGAATCTGGCCCTGTGTGCCTCTTTGCAGTTGACCCTTTGAATGAGATTAGGCCAATCTTTGTGAGTGAAACACACATATGCTTTTGTAAATAAACAGTGGGGCGATGGCGCCGCTATAATGATTAATATTCAATAAGGTGTGGGTGTAGTGGTAATTAAACCTATGTGACTCAGTTGGTGAACCTCCACCAATAGTTGGTGTCCAAGAAACCTCCACGTTAGTAGGAGAAATAGATGAATGAATAAAGTCAGGACCCTGTGCAGGCCAGCAAAGAGAAGTGACTTGTGATAAAAAAAACATTTAAAATTAGAAATAAAGCAGTTCAAATGAATATCCAGGTTGAGGCCTCTAGGAACTAGAGACCCCAACCTGTGTATCCAACGGGTCTCATTTTGTGAGACCTGGATCTTTTTGTTGCCCCCCGCCAGTGGTCTTTAATAATGTCAAAAGTGGAGGGACCCCCTAAATGGGGCTTTAAAGGCAACAAAGGTATACACGGTAATCCAAAAAATAGATAATTTAATATTCAAAAATGGAAATTGTACACATATATCACATAGAGTTATTTAAAAACAATACATGGTTAGGTGTCATTGAAAAGCAAGGTCCATGAAGACATACACGGCCCTACGCGTTTCGGATTACCCTTCATCAGGGGCCGAAGTATATGTAGTCAACGAGTATAAGAACCACTTTTCTAAAAAACAAAGAAAGCATATATGTTGCAAGTGTTACAAAATAGAAAAATGGCAATAAATACATCAAAAGGTGCAGATAAAAACACACACATACCAATCACAGCGTTTAATCAACCCTGCACACCCCAGAGAAAGGACACCACTATCAGGACGCAGAAAGACTCCTCTGGATGAAATTAAGAGGAAGGAAGCCGGCGGTGCAGAATCACATATAGCAAGACCTCAGGCCCATATAGTCACAAAGTAACATATGATAATGTAAAAACCTGTCCATAAAAAAGGGACAGGATAAATATACATGTAATGAAATACCTAACCATATGTAGAAAAATATGTCAAAAAATAATAATTAAATAACTGCATACATGAGGTTAGCAGAAATGTGTCATATTAAATTTGGCCAGAGGTGTCAGTAGAGAGCTAGCAGAGCTCCAATCTGTGAATACAATGGATGGCAATAGAAACAGGCATTAGATAAGGAAGGAGGGAACCAATGCAAAAGGTGATAAATAAAAGGATCCAGAGTAAGGGAGTACTTACAAGAGACAAGCGCTCAGTGTGGCCACCAGACATGTCACTAGTACCTCTGCCGTCCAGCAATGTCTGACATTGTTTGGACGGCTAGAGGTTTATATAGGGAAGTAAGGGGGCGGGCCTAGGTACGGCGGGCGTGGTCGGAGAGACCAGGAGAGCCATAATAGGCCGGTAGTGTGGAAGTGGGCAGTAGTAAACAGACAGCATGGGGAAAAGACTGAGAAGGCCTGTCAGGTGACAGTCAGTCACCTGACACGGAAAGGAGAGTGGGACAGGAAGTAAATGGGAGTAGGCTAATGTAAAGGGAAGGGGCGGTGCGGAGACAAAGACTGCTGAGAAGGTGTCAGCAGTGAAGGTTAAACTGGGAAATGATTATTGGTTGTAAAAAACGGCAATTTTAATAATGTCAACCCCATAGAACGTGAGGCAAGATGGATCCTTATGATGTTTTTCCTCAAAATGTCTAGAGAGACTATGTTTTGGGAATCCATTACGTATGTTTTGGATGTGCTCACGTGTTCTTACACGTAAGAGTCTGGTGATTCGGCCCACATACTGGAGTCGGCAGCGGCACTCTATGACGTAGGTCACATGGGTGCTATTACAAGTAATATGTTATTTTATCTGAAATTCTTTATTGGGTACATGGGACTTGAATGTTGTTTTTCTCCGAGGCTGGAGTTTATTTGTTTTGCACGGTGGGCATCTCTGGCATCCGTGGAGTCCTTCAGGTTCTGGACAGGTGTTCGCTTCCCTGGGGGGATCGAGTGCATTGTGGACGGGGTGTGTTAGTGGTGTTGGTGCTCTGCGGTGGGTGAGTCTGGGTCGTGATGGCAATACCGCTACTAAAGTTCTGTGCTCTTTCAAAATGGGCCAATACTTTTTGAAGATCTTTTCCAATTGTTGGTATTGGTTGCTGTATACTGTGATAAAGGCCAGATCCATGGTAGGTGCTTAATGAAGCTTTTTCTTGTTGAGCAAAGCTTCCCTATCCATCTCACAAATGTTAATTTTCAGTTGTTGTCAGCACCTATGCTTTTGGGCTGCGTTTCCACTGGTGCAACTCCAATGTGGCCTGATTCAGGGTGCGATTTGGAAATGCAGCTTTAGTGTGACTGTGGTGTGGCTTTGAATGCGTTTTTTTGATCCAGAAGTCGCATCAAAATGGTGCAGGTACCTTTATCGGTTGCTGCAGCATTGAGCCACATAGATTGGAATGGGTGCTATTGAAATCAATGGGCTGCGAGTTGTAATGCGACTTTGGGTCCAAAGTCGCATGGCAAATCGCATCAGTGGAAACGGAGACTAAAATCACACTGAATTATCTGGATGTATGTGAATCTATTCCTCTGTTTAAACAAATAACTGGGGATTGTAAGCGGTGTAATTGAATCTGGAAACACTGGCTATATTGTAACTAAAAAAATCATAGTGTAATTAGGGATTCGTCAGTTAAAATTGCCTCCTGTAGTACAAGCCATCATAGGGTCTAATCATGCTTAACGCTTGGGAAGCCCTGTGGTACAGTAAGCATTTCTTTTAGAATACTTTGGAAAGTCTACGGGGAGGTTGAGCCATTTGGTTTGGAAAATCTCCGGTGCTAATTTTTTGAAGGACTATAATCAGTACATGGATTGTTCTGGCAAGTAGTGAAAAAAAAATCGGTAAAGGTGGACGGGGGAGGTACCCGCCGACCCAATCATGTCAAAGTGTAGCTAGCTTTGGAATAAGCGCCCTCTAAGGGTTGCGGAACAGCTCAAGGTCCTACATTCGTAAAAAGATGGGAAATCGAATCGCTTCAAAACAGAGTTACCGTGGGGAACCTTACCACTTAACTCCGAGGGAAGAAATGATAGATAAATATGGACCTTGGGTTGTGAAATATATAAATGATGGGAATCGCTAGACTGGAAACTGTATTTTTAAGAGAAATGTGAGATGCTTGGAGGGCAGGGATGGTAGGATAACAGAACTGATGAGGTGAGTATTTTTAATAGGGAATCCACATTTCCAGAGAGCCTAAACCTTGAAGTGATAAACAGAGGTTATGGGTTTAAGTAGGATATAGAACATGTGGATCTGTGTAAGGTCTTGAGGTCATATTTGACCTAGCTAAACAGGTTTTGCGGAAATGTGTGAGATCCTTCCATTCTGTGAGAGTGTGTGACGTGTGTTCTCTGCTGCTGACAGCCCAAATTACCCCCCCCCTCCTTTTTTTCTCCAAGTCTCCTTTTTTTCTCTAGGTCTGGGAGAGTGGAAGGGGAGATCTTATTGACTTGCAAATGACCTGCATTCTGTAATGGTGAATTGAAAAGGGCAATTACAAAAATTTGTTTGTTTTTCTTTACAGAAGGTTCTGCAAAAACGTTGTGATGAAGTAGGACTGTCTTGCAAGACAAAAGGGAAACTTATAAAAAATGTGTTTGTTTTAAAACTGCTCATTTTTAACCATGGTGAATACATTTTTTAGGGGGGAATTATTGGTATACCATAGAACAAAAATCCATATGGCATTAATATGTATTATAGTAATACATATTAATGAAACGTTGAGCTCAACAATTTTTGGTATTTTAAAAGAAAGTGCACGGTTTATGTAATATAATGTAATGTATATTTGTGTTGTATATGCGAATGTCTTGTTACAGATATATAACCATTGTTTTTTGTTTCCAGGTTAAGAAAAAATTGAATGTTTATTACTAAACTTTTATTTTGTGCTTTATCCCTCAGAATCGATAACTGTGTTTTTCAGGATTTCAGAATAAGAGGAAATCTTTAGGTTGGTTAGTCGGTCGGGTTTCACAAGGTTTAGGTTTTCATGAGGAGGAGCGGCGTGCTGACGCCATTACAGTGTGTACCTCACTGCCATCTGGAAGGAGCGAGCGGTACAAGAGAGCCGGCCGGCTTATTATATACTAACGCCTACTATTTTTCTACTAAATGTAAGTGAGACTGACTTTTTTATTAAACACTTTATGCTAGCAATACTGCTCTATGTCGATTCTTCTTTTCTTTGGAAATTAATGTCTACATGGTGATTCGTTGAGAGCGGTATTGTGGAGGTAGAGGAGAGCAATATTGTGTCCTGAGACTAGAAGACCTTTCTGCTTGCTGGATTGACCGATTACCATCTGGGCTGCGGAGCCATATGTGTATTTGATCTCTGTTTAGGGATCCAGTCTCTCTGGTAAGCAGGATATAGATAAGAGGTGGTGGTTTTCATCTATTCCTGCTACTTGGACACGATTTCCCTGAGGACACTTTCAGCACTTTCTTTTTCTGGCATTTGAAGTTTGCACGGAACTTGGATATCTCTGAATTTTTCTTTGGACTATATTCATGCGGATTGCACTATAAAAAATTTTTTGCATGCACATGTCACTTTATATAAGTTGATTTTGAACCTTAATCACTCTATGGTTGCTTTAAGATGCATTTAGTATCCTAATAGGTATTGAGTACATTTTTTGGCTTCATCACTAATGCAGCGCAGCTTTTTTCTATATATTGCCTTTAATGTACGTCTAACATTTTGGCTGCAGCAGCAATTAATTGTCATTTATTTCAATATTTTTGTGTTATAATTTAGATCAAATTTATTTCACATATTTAGACCAGCGCAGTATTAATCCATTACATTAGGTTTTCATGACCATTATCTAGTTGGAACGTCTAGTGGTCAGTCCATTTGGCTATGTTTTTGGACCACCTATTGGGGGTTACATGTGCTGATCCACTGAATAGCAGAACCAACTAACTGAGGTCCGTGTATTAGTTTTTTATGAAAAATTGAGTAAGACTGCAAGGGATAATTGGCACTCTAACACATATATTAGGCTAAGTAGCATTCAGAGGTACCACACTTAGTGTTACAAGGTTTTTGGGGTATTCTCCAGCGGTTGAAATGGATCGGCCATAGATCCGTGGCATATCTGTTTTCTTATTTACCGAAGATCAGCCATGCTGACACGTGTAGTTCCATAGATCTAATAGGTAAAATCCTGATGTTACTTTGGCCAGACTTGTGTTTTTAGGACTTCTTAAACTCCCCCCCCCCGCTGTTAAGCCTGGCTGTACAAGGTTGCATTGCCTCAGTGCTACAAGGATTTTTTTTCTTAGTCTATTGGTCAGTTGTGTCGGGTAGCACCCGTTCCCTTGAGCTGGATACACTATATGCAATTCTTGTTTTCCAATTTCTTTTAGATTTACCGGCAGACATATAGTACAAGGGCCTGCCTGGTGGCATACGAGTTGAAAGTGCATAGGTATGGCCTCGTATTGTATAGTTTTAGGGTTGAGTCTGGAGAAAAGGCGTGCAGGAAGATTGTATGGGGTGATACCAGCTCTTGGCTGTTCCAGGGGCCCTCACTTCCGATATATATGTGGACATGCAGTATTCTCCTCGGTTAATATCCATAGGTGTCCTTTCTATCCTAGATTACTTGTGTACCTTAACTGGTGGTCTGTGACTTGCATGCCAAGAAGATCAGTGCCCCAGGGTGGCAGTAGACTCCTGTCTTTCATGGGAGTCCTGTCTGAATGGTGAAGGCAGCTTGTTTTGTAGGGGTGAAGGATAACATAGTCTAATTACTGAATTGATAGAGGAGGGAGAAGGTGTGCAGCCTCTATGAGGGATCGGGTGTACCTGGTGGCAGGTGGTTTTCAATCCGGGTATCCAGACTATTTCCCATACTTAAAAGAGGCTCAATGGCGCCTGTCTTTGGTGCGGGAGGTGGGTAATTGGATACCGTAATCACTATAGATAGACTACTACACTATAGAGATAATCAAGAACACATTGGGAGGCCCTGGGCTACATATCAGGGAAGGGTTAGAAAAATCTAACTCATTCTATTCTCATCCCTAAGGGCAGGGAAGGAACTTGGGGCATGGACGGAACTTTGTGCATATATCACAGTCAATTTGGGTACTATCCTATCTGACTCTACTGGGTTATACCCTGGAGTCCATTCCTGTTCTGAGGGTCGTGAGTCCAGACAGGAATTGAAAGAAATATTGGAATGGGTGACTAGTATGACATAAATGTATGTGGTGCAGGTACCCAGGAGACTGGCATCTATGCATAACAGGGTGTCTGTTGGCCAAACTAGAGGGTGCCAGGTGATACATCAATGGGGTGAAAACTTCCTTGTAGAGGCAGTGTCTAAAGCTTAGCAGTCCTATAAAGAAGCTTTCGCTTACTGGACATGGGAGAGGTACACCTAGTTGATGTCTCACCTGAGAGGTTGAATCCCTGCACAAGTAATGACAGTAACTACATACAGGAACATGCCCTGTTAAATAAAGGGAATACACGTGAGCTAACAGGGTACAGAGTGGTTGATAAGACTATTACCCTGTATGTGCTGAGTATACACTGAATCAAGTGATTGTCAAGTGACCAGTGGCGTTCTCCCAGAGATGTGCAGACACAGCATAAGGTTCACGCAGGACGCTTATTTCTGAGGAGTAACCCAACAGAGGAGGGGTGTATTCAGTACTATATAGGGGGAATAGGAGCTGGGATGGGTGTTAGTAATGGAGTGGACAGCGGTCTCCTGAGGAACAGACCCGCAGCCATGGCTTCAGACAATAAGCACGGCTTTGTTGCTCAGAGAGATTGGTGACAGTTGTGACAACATGCAACAAAGTTACATAATTACCCCAGTTTAATATGGCTCACGATTTTATCGACCATGTTAAGAGGTTGGAAGAGAGTGTGATGGGGTATAGGACAAAAATATGTCATTGGCTCTGGCATATATGCAGGGGCAGGCGGAGTTATTGACCAGTATCAGGCTGAGTGTACAAATCTCTGTATGATGGGCGGTAGCCTGAGGAGTTAGCATCACCACTCAGTAAGACTTTGACAAAACTTGTCGCTTACACTAATCCAAAATGGTAGTCAAATGCCGGGATGGGCTGTACTGGTTTGGATTGTGAGAGATGAGGTGCTGTATGATCCCATATACGGAAGTGCAGACTCGGTCTGTAGATATGTTGGCATCAATGAGCTTACTGACTGGGGATTCTATCTTGGTGCATTTGGGGCTAAGTGACCCACATGTGATCAGAGGGTACATAAGCTGAGAGCAGGTTGATATTTCCCCCTGTCAGAAGTGTGACCACGATGTCTTTTGCATTCCAGGTCAATACACGGTGGTGAAGGAGGAATGTTGGGAAGGTATTTCACTGTGGGTTCTGGATGGGGAGATCATTACGGGGGAGGAAACACCTAGGTATAATTTAGGACATAGGCGAGTTTTGTTTCTTTGTCCTAGAGGATACCGATGGGGTGTTAGTCATGGAACTAGGGTGTTCCTTGGACCTACCAGGTGGTAGTGGGGCATGGTCACTGAAATCAAGTCACGGGGATGGAGTTTTTGTGGGTTTTGTCATTGTTTCAATGGTATATGTGCTGTTGTACTCAATACCGAATGCTGGGGTATGGGTGCTGGTCTAGTGATGCACTGTTGTCAGAATTAGGTTGAATTGTACTCAGCAGGGTACACCACCTTGGGGAGTCTATTGTACCTATTCTCTTGTCCTTGGGATGGATATAGACGGAACCCCGGGTTACACCCCGAGTTGCCCTGAAGAAAGGTTTTATAGCAAACCTGACACCCCCATACATCTACAGAAACTTCCTCTGGGATTTGGGGCTGAGTTAAAGGCTTGGCTGGTAGATTTTGGACAACAGGATGAAATATTAAATGTGCTGAGAGATGCTGAGAAACAGGCCACTATACGACTCACCCATGATCAAAATAAGTTGATCCAAGTATCCCACGCTTTAGAGGAAGACGCTAAGATTTCCTGGTGGGAAAGTATATTTGGGTATAGTCCTAACGCGTCAGCTTTCCTAAACATTTTGCTCCACCCTGTTGTTGTCCTAATCTGTGTAGCTTTATTGCTTTCCCTGATGCAAGTAATGATGTGCATTACTATCAGGAGAATGAACGCCAAAACTATGAGAATGTGCACCTCAACGAGGTATCTTCTCTCAAGGAACAGAAAAGCCACTAACTCAGAAACAAATTTCCGAAGAAGCCTGTCCAAATCCAGACCAGTACAAACGTACCGTTTTTTTAATACTCCTAGTTTAAATTTTTATCATGTTCATGTAATTTTTATTTATTTTTTATTTCTTCTCATTTTTTTTTTTTTTTTTATCCATTACAATTTTTTTACTTTTCATTTTTATACATTTTTTTATTTTTGTAAAAGTTATTCTCTCTCGGTTTTATTAAATTTTTTTAGGAATTTTTAATCAATTTTTCTCATTTTTTTTTTTGGCAGTTTTATTTTTTATTCTTTATTTTTTTCTCTCATTTTTCTCCCTGAAATGTTATGGTTATAGTTTTTTCCATTATTATTATTTTTTTTCTCTCTCATTCCATTCAGGTGAGAAAAGTTCCAAAAGCTTTGAACTTTGTCCACCTGAAGGGGGGAGTAGTGCATAGACCTGGAAGGAAAAAATAAATAATGCATTCGACTTGTACGTTGTTAAGTGACCATGATCATGTTCACCTGTTGATCACCAATAGGGCAGAAGAGTCTATTTTTTTTTTTTTGTTTTTTGTTTTGTTCTTTTATTTTTTTTAAGAGAGGACCCTAGAACCTGTTGATCTAGGAATAAGCCTCTTCAATTTGTAATAATAACGTACGTTCAGGTTTACCCAAATTCTACAAATTTAAATCATCTCTCTCTCGTTATTATCTGTGTACCTGACCAGCAAAAATACCACCAATTACTAGTAGGAGAGAGGAGTCGTTTTTTTTAACGGAACAATGTTCTTTTATTTTTTTATTATTTTTTTTTTTTTTTCTCGCTGTCAGCTAAAATTGACAGGGCAACTAGGTATTAAGTTTTTTTTGAAATGACGATTCAATGCTCTTTTAACAATCGAAAGTGGAATCTAAACTGGAGAGCTTGGTTGGAGCAGCATTAAATCTGTAGTTTTTATTTTGTTTGTGTTTTTTTTCTATTCTCCATATTCTTTTTCATTACTCACCTCTCTTCCTTTCCTCCTTTAATATTATGCTCTCTAAGTTTTTATTTTTTGGCTTCTATCATACATCTTCTCAGGATAATGTAACTAGAACTTCAGTCATATTTTGTTTTTAAGGCGCGTGAGCATGCCTGCCCGCCAGTGCAATATTGTACACCCATTTGAAGTATCCCTGGACATCCAGGTTTTCACGTCTTAAAGTAATTCTACCTCCCCTAGTCTACCTACGGCTTTATAGTCATAAAGGCCACCCCACGGCTCCTGTCCGACATTCCTCCAATAACTGTACACTGACATTCTCCTTTCTCCTTTTGTATTCATACATGACTGTCTGGAGGCCCACCCAACCACCACCTGAAGAAACAACGACAACCAAGTCATCTTTTTTGAAGACAAACGTGCCATGAATAAGACACTCCGAAACCCTTCTTCATCATGCTGAAAAAGTGCTGTCTCGCAGTCCGATCCAATGGGGACAATCAGAACACCATCTTTCCAAGATACAGGACTAAATATAAGGATCCCGCCATCAATGTTGGAATTCCACTCCTCCAATGCAGAGGGGCGATGAAACATTGCAGTACAGACACTCAGGGTTCGGATCGGAAGTCTCAAAGGCACCAGGACTGTCTCAAGTCTACCTTGATGAGTTACGGCGAGTTCAAGAAAGGAACAGGCCGCAGTGGTGGTGGGGGAAGGGTCTGGGCGTCTGGGCCGTTGTGGGTGGGTACCGGATCATTGAAGGAGGACATAAGTTCAAGAATGAACTTCAGGGGGAACTGTGGTAGAGACTTTTCAAAACCATATTTATAAGATTTATATGAAGATGTATATGTCATTCTTTTATAAGGCTTTTCTTATTAATGAGACTGAGATGTCGTTGGTCGACTGTCCTGTTTTTCTTAGTCAACAGAGTGACTCGTTGTTAGAGTTCAACTAACAAAAGGACTATAAACCTATATTAGCATAGGGAGGTTATCTCAAAGGGATGGGGATCTGATAAGAAGTGTCCTCTCATTGAAGTACAAGAATTTCCTGTCATCTCCTGTTTGAGGACCAAATTTAGGACTGTGTTAATCAGATAATAATACCAGGTGTGGGTGTGTATATTAAAAGAGATTCCTTTCATCTCTTGTCTAATTACAGGCCACAATAGGACATGACCTACAGGGCGATACTGGGTGGGTCGGGGGTCCTTAATTGCCATCCTGAAAAGGACACATATTCAACCAATCATATTAGAGGGTTTTTTTAATTCTTAGAGGGTATAAAAAAACAGTGCTAGCTTGACTGAGAGACAGACTGGATCATGAGCTGATTGGGAAAACTTGGTGAAGTACTCTGTAAATATTCTCTCTCTCCTTCCTTCCCTCTCTCTCTCTCTCTCTCTCTCCTTCTCTCTCTCTCTCTCTCCTTCCCTCTCTCTCTCTCTCTCTCTCTCTCTCCCTCCTCTCTCTCTCTCTCTCCTTCCCTCTCTCTCTCTCTCTCTCTCTCTCCTTCCCTCTCTCTCTCTCTCTCTCTCCCTTCCTAAGCTTAATCTCTGTAACTTTTCCTTTCCTATGAATTGTCTTAAGATACTGATGTATCCATTTTAGCCATCTTACTGTTTGTATAATTGTGTGCCTGAGATATCATCTTGGTTTATGTTATAGTTGTAAATATTAGAGTAATACAAGTTTCTTCTCTGTATCAATAAATGTAATACTTTTCTCTTTTTCGCAGCGCTATTCTTTGTTTTAATTTTTATATAGACAAAAAGGTTTTTATAGCTTATTTTAATTATTTACGTGCGATATTAATATTTCTCTGATTATTAATTATGTACGTGCGTTATTAATTTTTCTATGACAGTACCTGCCCATGTGATACCTACCCACGTGGTACCTACCGGAGCATGATGGGACTGTGAGGCCTATATAAGTCCAACGCAAGCCGCGCACCCGTCATTGCAGCAAGAAGAGCCCGGCGTGTCAACATCGGAAGAAGAGAAGAAGAGAAGACGTCACAGCACAGCGGCCTGAAGGGAGAAGTAGAAGACGTCACAGAACAGCGGAAGAAGGAGAAGGCACCGGACAGCGGGAGGAAGAACCGGGGTGCACCGAGTCAAGAGCGGAGAGCGGCGAACATAGAAGAAGACCCCCCGGAGCGGAGAAGACGTCACAGAAGAGCGGTGAAGACCCCGGAGAGCAGGAGAAGACCCCCGGAAATCGGAAGAAGAAGCTCCCCCTGGTAAAAGAGCTAAAGAAGACAGGGGGAGCCTCCGGAGCAGACTAATAAAATATTTTAATACCCTGTGTTTTTTATTTGTGTTTTTACCACTTTTCCTCCAGGTGAATGGGTAGGGGTACGATGTACCCCATATCCATTCACTTAGGGTGGGGGGCCGGTATCTGGGGGCCCCCTTATTAAAGGGGGCTCCCAGATTCCGATAAGCCTCCCGCCCGCATACCCCGACAACCAACGGCCAGGGTTGTCGGGAAGGGGCCCTGTCCTCATCAACATGGGGACAGGGTGCTCTGGGGTGGGGGGGCCCCGCAGTGCGCCCCCCTGCCCCAGAGCACCCAACCCCCCCATGTTGAGGGCATGCAGCCTGGTATGGCTCAGGAGGGGGGGGGCGCTCGCTCGTCCCCACTCCTTTCCTGACCGGCCGGGTAGCGTGCTTTGGATACGGGTCTGGTATGGATTGTAGGGGCACCCCCTACGCCGTTTTTTCGGCGTATGGGGGCTCTCCTTACAACCCATAACAGACCTAAGGGCCCGGTATGCTCCTGAGGGGGGAACCCATGCCGAATTTTTATTTAAAATCCGGCGGGGACTTCCCCCTCAGGATTCATAACAAACGCCGCACACGTGTAGAATTGGCGGGAATCCAAGTCGGATCTCCCGTCGCTTCTATGACGCGCACGTTGGAATCTGCTGTCACTATTCCAGTGAGTGCGAGATGTCGGCGAGATCTCGGCACCATGTCGCCGAGAATCAGCGCGATGCTGTCGTGCTAAAAACACAATATCACAAACACCTACTGTATTTTATTAATAGTGATCGGATGAACAACGACTCCTACGACCAATTATTGTGCCCAAAAACATGAAACTTGCGACATCTTGATTTATTTATGTGAGACCAATTTTATAATTAATGTAGATGTGTTTATAACTAGATTAAAATAATCCAAATTCACTCAATATACAGTAAAAGGAGAGTATGCTCAGCAGTTGGTTACACATGTGGACTCAGTAGCACAATTGTTGGCCACAAGAACAACCTATTTAGGGTGTCACACACAGGTGATCCGGGGAATACTTGGTTGGTTTCCATGTAGGAAACTTGACCAAAGATAGAGAAATGTAGCTGCTTTGGTAATGGATACAATCATGTGTTCAGCTTAGAAGGGTTGTAAAAACAAACAAACAAAAAAAAAAACAATTGTACCACACTTTATAAATAGAAAGATTAATATTCCTCTTTCAGGACTCTAATCTTTTTGCAATCAAGCTTCCAGACAGGAGCAGAGAAACCCCACACAAGCCCCACCCCCGCAGGATGTGGAGGAAGTGGAAACTGCCACCACATCAGGTCAGTGCCATACACCACAGCTTCAGGTAATAGATGTAGGCCTGCATAATTTTTAAAACATGGTTTGTTTCCAAATTTCAGGAGCTTTTCGGGCTGGGGATGGCTTGGACACCTACAGCGCCCAGCTGTTAATTGGAGAGGTGTTGGCCTGCAGGGCTGACATTGAGGACATCCATATCGGTTTGAGGCAGATGAAAGAAAAAACAAAAAGGGTGGAACGAAGACTAAAAAATGTGATGGATGTTCTGGGGAGGGTTTAAAAACATGTTATTTATTGTTTTATGTGTTTTTCTAGGCATGTTTGTTTTTAAGTTTTTTTATGTGGAATCTCTAGTTCTCTGGCTAAAACGCATGAACAATGACAAATGCTAAAAAGTTGGTCATTGTTCATGCGTTTTAACCAGAAATTACACAAAATACAACAAAAAAAAGATATCTAAAAAAAAAAAAAAATGATATTTTGAATTTTATAAAAAAAAAAGATATTTTTGGATTTTATAAAAAAAAAGATATTTTTGGATTTTATAAAAAAAAAAGATATTTTTGGATTTTATAAAAAAAAGAAAGATATTTTTGGATTAAAAAAAACAAACAAAAAAAACAAGATTTTTGAAGTGAAAAAATAAAGTTTTTGGGATACTCAACAATGTGTGGCTTATTATTATATCAATGCTGCCTAAAAGAACAAATCTAGATTTGTGGTGTTTATATTGACAATGATGGGTATTTAATACAGGAAAATAAACATGGCACTATGATAACCTAGGAGAAAGCTACAATAAACCCAAATTAGAAAATAATGAAACAAGGAAAAATAACAGACTTTTTCTTTCAGAAAAAATTATTTTATTCAGCCAAGATCTGGCATTGGAATGACCCCCCTACCCATAAAATAATCGACACATTTTTGCCACGTAGCACGGGCGTTTTGGGGGGCCAAGCCTGTATGGCTAGCCTCACGGGCCACCACCGGAACATCATCATTGGCCTCATTAGGCCCAAGTGTCATATAGTTTGAAGAATGTCTCTTTAGATAATTGCGCAATATGCAGCAGCAAAGAATGACATGGTTTAATTTATATTCTGCCAGGTTAATTGCAGTAAGAAATAAACGGAATCGGCTGGACATGATGCCAAAGGCGTTCCCGACCACCCTTCTGGCCAGCCCATAATTAAAAACCCTCCTCTCAGGGGTGAGGGTACGTTGGGGAAAATGCCTCATGAGGTGGGGACCCAAGGCAAACGCCTCATCAGCGACGAAGACGAATGGCAGCCCATCTTCGTTCTCCTCCACAGTTTGGAAAGTTCCAACGCTGCGCGAAGTCCGCTGCCACAGTCTGCCATTCCTGTGGCGTGGTGGGGAACTGTAAAGAAGATAAAAACAAAAATATTTAAACAAACATTGCAATCAGGATAGCTAAAAACATTCTGGAGAAAAAAAACAGGAGATCATTAATTTTAAGTATTATTTTAAGAGCCAGAAATAATAATGGATCACTAATCGGATTCATCACCACCTCTGATGGCCCAAAAAAATGAATGCTTATGGGGAGGGGGTGGGGTCAAGATGAGTTGGGGACCTAAAAAAAAAAAAAATGCACTCTATCTGAATTCAAAAACATTTTTAAAATGCACACATTTAGGGGGGGTTGGGCAAGGACTACAATGGAGCCAAAAAAAAGCCAAAAAAAGACTTGGGGATATAGAGAGACACCAAATGGAGCACTACAATGGAGCCAAAAAAAGACTTGGGGAAGTGACTAGGCTAGGTGTATTTGGGCCCAGAATAGAATGCTGGAGAGGTTGGCTATTGGAAATATGCATGTAGGCCAAAAAAAAAAGCATAACAAGCTTACAGCATGCATGGGGACATTCACAGCATATTACAAACAGGTTAATTTGGGACTCATTGAAAAAAAAAAAACAAGCAATAAATACATAATTTGTGAGGTTAAAGGACACAACTTACCTTAATATAGTCCTGCTGCAGAACCTGGATTATGGCAGAACAGGTATCCGGGATTATGACGCCCAAAGCCTGGGGGGAGATGTCCGTCGAGAACTTCAAGTCCTGCAGACTTCTCCCTGTTGCATTGTAGTGCAACGTAGTAACTAGCCGCTGCTCAGCAGTGATGGCTTCCCGCATAACGGTGTCCTGCCTGGTGATATATGGCGCCACCGAAGCCAAAAGCTGCTGGAATACGGGGTCAGACATCCTCTGAAAATTCCTGAAAGCATCAGGGTTATTTTCTTGGATCTCCCGCAGCAGAGGCATATGAGAGAACTGGTTCCTGCGGAGAAACCAATTATTGGCCCACAAACTCCTCCTCACCCTGTTCATGGACCGGAGCCGGGATAAAGCACAAATCCCTGCACCAAGCACAGCACGATCTCGGCAACGAGAACGTACCCGTAACATGGCTCGATAACGGTCGTCTAATCAGATCGGAATAAAAAGAACGCCCTGAAGAACAGAAAGGCCTCTGAAGAACAACCTGAAAAACAGTAACGAGCAGACAAGACCGCACTGCAAAAACAAATACAGACTGACTACAAGCACTGAAAGACAGATAGGAACCCAAAAGCACCAACTGAACGACAGAAAACGATCTTTAAAGCACGAGGACTGAAAAGCGCGAATCGTCTCTCACCAAACTTTTACTAACATGCAGTAACACGATATCAGCAAAAGCAGCCCCAAGGGTGGCGTCTTCCACATGGAAATGGCCCTTTATAGTGCTGTCGTACATGCTGTACGTAACCGCGCTTTGCTAGAGCATTTTGAAAAAACGATGGTGTGTGGGCAACGTCGTTTTTAATGATGAAGTTGGAAAAACGTTGTTTTTTTTTGCATGATGAAAAGTGATCGTGTGTACTCGGCATTACAATTTTCTTATCTTGTTTATTTCACTAAGACCGTGCAAGATTTATAACCTGGGAAGATGGTACAGACAAGACTTACACCAGGCATGTCAAAAGTCTGGCCCGTGGGCCAAATGCGGCCCGCGTTCCAGTTTAGTATGGCACCCTGGTGATTTGGATATGTATTTATCTTTTGTGGCCCCTAGGGCCACAAAATATATATACCGTATTTATAGGCGCTGCCTCGGAGGGGACAGGGAGGGGGGCAGGACGAGCACCTTCAAATTACATACATGAGAATCTCCAGTTTCCTCAGTGGCATCTGAAATAGGAAGTCCTGTCTCCTAGGCTGCCATTGGACGACTGTTCTGTCTATCATAGGAGGTGGGACTTTGTATTAAAGAGGCTGCCGAGTAAACAGGAGATTCTCCTGTATGAAATCTGTTGGCGCTCATCCTGCCCCCTCCCTGTCCCCTCCGAGGCTGCAGATGGGCATCGATCAGGCTACACTGATGGCAACGGTGGGTCTGCATTCATGGCAATAGTGGGTCTGAATTCATGGCAATGGTGAGGCTACAGATGGACACTGATTAGGCTGCACTGACGGGCACTGACCCCTAATTTGCTTCACAGTTCTTTAGTTACATTTTTTTCCCTGAAAGTTAAAGTGAAGGTGCTTGTTATACGCCGATAAATACGGTATATCCATAGCTCAATGGGAAGAGTCAATGCCAGACACAGAATAGGTTCCAGGTTCAAGCCCAGGTCCTGACACAGGCACAGGACGGTGATCCTTCAGGAAAGGCTGGCACAGGAGACAGCTGTTGCAGAAGTGAAGGGTCAGCGACTCTGGAGCTAGCACAGGTACTGGAACAGTGGCAGCAGGATCTGGGTAAGGCAAGCTGGGTTAGGTGCAGAGCACTTTGCTGGGGGCGGCACCCCCCTGCACAAAAACATCCCCCCGACCCTTCCTCCCGAATCCCGGCTCCCGCGGCCTCCTCCTGGCTCACATACAGCCTCCCGTGTGCACACACGCGAGTTATCTGCAGCCTTGCGTGCTGCGCCGGGGTCTGGGAGCCTGGATGTGTCTTCTTCAGACATCCCGCCCACTGCTTCACCATGCAGCGTGACATCCAGCCCAGACTCAGGTAGGAGGACATCGTTGTAAGGGGAGAGTGGGGAGCCTGAGTGTATGGCAGCCAAGGAGTGAGTGTATGGGAGGGGGTGGAAGGCTGTGCAGTCTTATTGTGCTGTGTTTGGAGGACTGGTGGCAGCCTGTTTTTGCTGGGACTTGTAGTGCCCCATTTTTGTTGGAACTTGTAGTGCGCTGTGGGGGCTGACATATGGCAGCCCCGTTTTGCTGGGACTTGTAGTGCACTGTGGGGGCTGAGATATGGCAGCCCCGTTTTGCTGGGACTTGTAGTGCACTGTGTGGGCCGAGATATGGCAGCCCCGTTTTGCTGGGACTTGTAGTGCACTGTGGGGGCTGAGATATGGCAGCCCCGTTTTTGCTGGGACTTGTAGTGCACTCTGGGGGCTGAGATATGGCAGCACCGTTTTTGCTGGAACTTGTAGTGCACTGTGGGGGCTGAGATATGGCAGCCTAGTTTTTGGTGGGACTTGAAGTGCACTGTGGGGGCTGAGATATGGCAGCCCTGTTTTTGCTGGGACTTGTAGTGCACTGTGGGGGCTAAGATATGGCAGCCTTCTATGCTGGGACCTGCAGTTCACTCTGGGGGGGCTGACATATGGCAGCCTTATATGCTGGGACTCCTTATTCCACCACTGAGGGCACTACAATAGGGTGACCAGACATCCCCGGTTTCTGGGGACAGTCCCCGGATTGAGGACACTGTTCCGAGACCAAGCCTGTCCCCGGTTTTGTCCCCAGATTGGATTTGAATAGGGGCTGATCATATGCTGGTTGGAGCGGAGGAAATATTTCTTCAGTTTTGGGTGCATGCTCATTCAGCTCCGCTCGCATATTCTTCTGCCTTGGCTCAAGTCCCGGCCAGCCGCCTGCCTTCTTATCTCCTTGCCTTCCCTGGCGGAGTGATCTTCCTCCGCTCCCCACCCAGTAGTAGCCGGGCCCCAGAGAGTAAGACTTGATAGACTGAGGGGGGCGGTGGCGGCAACAGGCATTGAGTCGCTGATTGCCGCCATTACTAGTAAAATAAAAAAAATATGTCCCCGGATTTCATTTAAAAAATCTGGTCACCTTACACTACAAGTCCCAGCAGAGTGGGCTGCCATTCTTCCATCCCCTGTAGTCTAGGGCACTACAAGTCCCAGCATAGGAGGCTGCCATATCTCAGCCCCCCAGAGTGCACTACAAGTCCCAGCATAGGAGGCTGCCATATCTCAGCCCCCCATAGTGCACTACAAGTCCCAGCATAGGAGTCTGCCATATCTCAGCCCCCCAGAGTGCATTACAAGTCCCAGCATAGGAGGCTGCCATATCTCAGCCCCCCAGAGGGCACTACAAGTCCCAGCAGAGCAGGCTGCTCTTACAGAACAGGAGAAAGAGCTGGGGGGTGTACTGGGAGGGGAGAGAAGGAGGCACAGGTTTGAGATATGGGGGGATTTTTTTTGAACGTGAGGATTTATGCTGGAAGGGGGAGATGGGGGAGGATTTGTTCTGGGAAGGGGAGATGGGGGAGGATTTGTGCTGGGGGAGGATTTGTGCCGAAAGATGTAATTTATGCTGAGCGGGGGAGATGGGGGAGGATTTGGGATGGGAGGGGGGATTTATGCTGGGAGGGGGAGATGCGGAAGGATTTATGCTGGGAAAGGGGAGGTTAAGGCAAGGGTTTGTGCTGAGAAGGGGGATTTTCACTGAAAGGGGTTATATGAAGGTGAGGATTTGTGCTGAAAGGGAGTATTTTTGCTGCTAGGGGGAGATGGAGGGGGCAGGGGTCTGGAAGGGGTGTGGTTTACAGATGATAGGGCGGGTCTTACATATGAAGGGGTGTGGCTTTGACAGGTCGTATTTAAATTAGGGGGTGCATGAATTTAGTCAGGCCTAAGGCAGCACAAAACCTAAATACACCACTGGGTACAGGTAGGGGTTTTAGTAACTCCCAGGCTCGGTTCCTTGTTGTCTTGTTCTGATTGCAGATAGGACATGCGTTGACATACGATTTGCAGAATTCCTCCAAGTCTGGCCACCAGAAGGTACGACGTACCAGTTCAAGAGTTTTGCAAACTCCAAAGTGCCCCGCCAAGGGGTGGTCCTGAAGGAGCTTCAAGACTTCCACTAGAGTGCTTCCTGGAACAAAAATGTGGCTCCCTTTCCAGAATAGCCTGTCCCTGGGTGTCAAGGTGATGCCAAGAGGTTTGGAAGAGTCTGTGGATGTCTCCCTAATTCGAGAGAGCAGCTCAGTCTGTAAGAGTAGAAAAACAGGAACAGGGAACGGGAACAGATATATCCTTTGGGTTTGTCGTGCATCCGTTGTAGTGCATCTGGCTTGACGTTCTTTGAACCTGGACAGTAAGTGATGTGGAAACAAAAGCGTGAGAAGAATAGTGCCCAGCGGGCCTGCCGAGGTTTCAGTCGTTTAACGGATCTTAGATATTCTAGATTCTTGTGATCGGTATAAAATAATACTGGATGTGCAGCGCCTTCCAATAGATACCTCCACTCTTCCAAGGCGGCCTTGATAGCAAGTAGTTCTCGGTCACCCACATCATAGTTTCTCTCCGCCGGGGAGAATTTCCGGGAAAAGAACCCCACGGGATGCATTAGATCCTTGTTCCCTTGGCGTTGGGAGATGACAGCCCCCACTGCTACTTCGGATGCATCTACTTCGAGGAGATAAGGCAGTGCCGGTCAGGGTGACTGAGAATCGGGGCTGATGTAAAAAAGTCCTTTAAGTGTGTCAAAGGCCTTTTGGGCTTCTGGGTTCCAGCGGAAGCGTGAATTCTGCTTGGTCAATTGTGTAATAAGGTGAGATTATTGCAGAAACCCCTTGATGAACCTTCTATAAAAATTTGCAAACCCCACAAAGTGTTGCACTCCCTTCTTATCCAGGGGTACCGGCCAATCCAGAATAGCAGACACCTTTTGGGGATCCATCTTGATTCCCGTAGGGGAGATAACCAGGCCCAGGAATTGGATGATTTGCTGCTCAAACTAGCATTTCTCCGCTTTAGCATACAGTCCGTGTAGACGGAGGCGGCTTAGGACTTTACAGACGTGTTCCCTGTGTCTGTCTAGTGACCCGGAAAAGACTAGAATGTCATCTAGATAGACAATGTAACGGGAGGGCCCGTGGAACCCAGAAGCTCTTACAAAGTATGAGCCAGGAAATAATAGACAGTCAGAATATATCTTGGACTACCTGAGATGGGACTATTATGTAATTATTATCCACAATATATTCCAGGATATCTGTGAGAACTGGTTGCTGTTTGTTGATTCTGAACTCAACAGGTTAATTGAAAAAGTGACTCATTCATAATGTGGAGACACATACTGTTAGGTGTTAATGTCATCAACTCAAGCCATCTGTCTGTCTAGTGTGATGTAAATGAATCTAGGATGGCTTGTGCTAATTGACCCTGTATGGTGTGAAGGTCTATTGATGATAAATGTGTATTGTGAGTTAGCAGACAGCCTGAAGGTCAGGTGTCTGAATTATCAGTTGTAGGTAATTAGCTCATGTAAATTATGTCAGAGCCGGAGTCAGAATGTCTGACTAAAAGATGTGTATTGAGGGGGCTTGTTAGGAACCATTGTATGATGTTGTGGGTGGAGTTGGGTCATTTTTCATTTGGACTGCAGTATCCTAACTGTATATAAGAGCCTGATTTTCTCAATAAAGGGTCTATTTGTGTGGAACCTCAAACAGTGCTGTGTGTCTCGTTACTGGGGGAATTTGTATGGGTCGTGTTCGCCGAATTGTGTAGTGTCGATAGCTGTCTTGGGCTCGGAATGAAATATCTTAAACGGCTTTAACCCCTGTCCCATTTGGGGTTCCGTTACAATTGTTGGCAAGCAGTGGTATGATTCCACAGCCTTTAAAGAACAGCTACAAGAGGACACAGGACAATGGAGACACCGTAGGAACAGCTAAAGCTCTCTTTCCTCAAGGACTTACTGGAGAACCAGGGCAGAGTGGCCAACACCCGTAAGATGAGGGACATTATCGCAGAATGATTCGAAATGGATGGAGCTGAAAGACCCAACATAACGGAAAGGCCCAGCATAACAGACAGGACACCCGAGGAGGCAAGTTTTGATTGGGCTGTTATACTAAGACTGGCACATTATGGCCCTAACCCTCCACTGGAGATCATAGACCGAGTTATAGTGTCTGTGGACGCAAATTGGCTACAGCAAAGAGGTTCTGCAGCAGCAGAAGTCACAGCAGCACCAACTGAAAGGAGAAAGATACATTTTGCTGCTTTTAAGAATTTCATTGAAACTGAAGGGGAGATTGATGGGTACCTTGCCGATTTTGAACGGCAATGTGCCCTACACCGGGTACCCACAGAGGAATGGGTTACCATTTTGTCTGGGAAATTGTCCGGCCGGGCCAGTGAAGCGTTCAGGGCCATCCCAGATGAGGATATTATGAACTATAGAAAAAATGTGTAGCGCTTAAACAATGTGAATCATAACGATAAACATGAAGAATATGTTGAGTGATAAATAGCAAACTATAAAAATATATATATATGAATAAAAATATAAGTGCAACTCAGTAACAAATATATATAAAGTCCATATAATTAGATTCCACCAAGTGAATGGAAAAATGATCAAAACGGATCAAAACGTGAAAAGTAAATATAGTCCATGGATATGGATTCAACCAAGTGAAAATTAGATCAACGCAGGAGATGCTGATATCGTCCATGAAGTGATAATAACCACCACCAGTAGAAATGAATGCTTAACGGAGATAATGGACTTGTGGGGACGTATGTCACCAGAAGTCAATATAGGCTTATAGATGGAAATCCTGGATCATAGAAGCAGACAGCAAGTTGGTGTGCACATCCTGTTTTCTGATGTAAACGACTTCAAAGGAAAAGTTATAATGAAAGGAAAGTTCCTGAACAATACCTCTCCAAGTGGTGTCTGAGGTCCCTCTCTGTCCAGCGATATCGGGTAGATTATCGATCAGCGGTACCCCCGCCGGCTGTCGCCTACAAACCCCAGTCGTACTGCCCTACAGCACCACCTCCAGTGGCCACTTATTCTCAGCAGCCCAGGTTCAACTCCCAGGACTACTCACAACCCATCAGGTGTTTTGGGTGTAAATAGCTAGGGCACAAAAATCTAGACTGTCTGTTGAATCCACTCAGGCAGTCACAGTCATGGAGACAGCCAGAAAGGGGGAACACCTGCACATCCATGCCTGCGGCCCACTGCGTTGAAGAGGAAGAACATTGGGGCATCCTACAAGCAGCTAACCAGGACAACAGGCAGCAACACAGGCAGAATGTCTGGGTCAATGGAAAGGTAACCAATGGGCTACGTGATACTGGCGCCACCATGACCCTACTACAGAAGGACCTCATCCCAGAGAGCCAACACACAGGAGACACTGTAGCCGTAAGAGTAGCGGGAGGCACTGTCTTCCGGCTACCCGTTGCCTGTGTTCACCTGGATTGGGGGGTTGGTTCGGGACACGTGAATGTGGGGGTGATGAAGGATTTGCCAGCGGATGTACTACTGGGGAATGATTTGGCCCTCCTCGTTTCTGCTTATGCCCCGATGTGCCCCGTTGAAGCCAACCCAGTGACTATCTGTGCCCAGACCCGTGCTGCTGGAACCAACCCGCTTGCTGCTGAGACCCACCCGGGTAAGACTATCTTCCCCGACATGTACCTTAGATCAGACACAATATCACAGTCTAAAATTGGAATGTGACAATTTGGCCAGTGAGAAATCAGAGATGCAACGACACTATGTCATGTATTATGAGATGTCCCGTGGCTTTAAAATTAAAATGCACAAACAGGCTGAAATTGTCAAAAGGTTAAATGGGATTTGCATCCAGGTTGTGCCTTATCTCTTCCAAGAGCATCAGAAATAAGTTTTGGGAGCCATTGAGAGAGCAAAGCAAGTGACTGTTCCAGAACTGAATTCCATTATTCACCCTGCAACCTTACAACTTCACCATCAGCTACCGACCTTGTAAGCAAAATGGCAATGCGGATGGGTTGTCCAGGCATTAGAGGAATGGAACTATGGACTAACTTCGGAGTCAACCCGTCTGGGGTCTCCTCCTGTGTTAGTCTCCTGCCGAAAGGGGAGACATGTAACGGGAGGGCCCGTGGAACCCAGAAGCTCTTACAAAGTATGAGCCAGGAAATAATAGACAGTCAGAATATATCTTGGACTACCTGAGATGGGACTATTATGTAATTATTATGCACAATATATTTCAGGATATCTGAGAACTGGTTGCTGTTTGTTGATTCTGAACTAAACAGGTTATTTGAAAAAGTGACTCATTTTTTTTTTATAAAAAAAAAAAAAAAGTGACTCATTCATAATGTGGGGACACATACTGTTAGGTGTTAATGTCATCAACTCAAGCCATCTGTCTGTCTGGTGTGATGTAAATGAATCTAGGATGGTTGGGGGAAGGTCTATTGATGATAAATGTGTATTGTGAGTTAGCAGACAGCCTGAAGGTCAGGTGTCTGAATTATCAGTTGTAGTTAATTAGCTCATGTAAATTATGTCAGAGTCGGAGTCAGAATGTCTGACTAAAAGATGTGTATTGAGGGGGCTTGTTAGAAACCATTGTATAATGTTGTGGGTGGAGTTGGGTCATTGTTCATTTGGACTGCAGTATCCTAACTGTATATAAGAGCCCGATTTTCTCAAAAAAGGGTCTATTCGTGTGGAACCTCAAACAGAGCTATGTGTCTCGTTATTGGGGTTCGTCTGCCTGACTGTGGAGTATCGGTAGCTGTCTCATGCCGCGTACACATGGTCGTTTTTTGTGATGAAATAAAACGTTTTTAAAAACGTCATTTAAAATGATCGTGTGTGGGCTTCACATCGTTTTTTGTCTTCTAAAAAACTACCAAAAAAAAATTCGAACATGCTTCAATTTTTTATGTCGTTTTTTAAAATTTTGTTTTTTGTGTCATAAAAAATGATCTTGTGTGGGCTAAAACGACATTTTAAACAACGTTTTAAACCCGCACATGCTCAGAAGCAAGTTATGAGACGGGAGCTTGAATGGAACAGAGTGCCGTCGTACGTGTTGTACGTAACCGCGCTTTGCTAGAGCATTTTCAGAAAACGATGGTGTGTGGGCAACGTCGTTTTTTATGATGAAGTTAGAAAAACTTAGTTTTTTTTTCATGATGAAAAACGTTGTTTTATTTCATCACAAAAAACGACCGTGTGTATGCGGCATCAGGTTCGGAAATGGAATATATTAAACGGCTTTAACCCCTGTCCCATTTGGGGTTCTGCTACAGACAATAACAAAGATGTCAAGGAAGTCTCTGAATACATCATTGATGAAGTGCTGGAAGGTGGCGGGTGCGTTACACAGGCCGAAGGGCATGACCAGATATTCATAGTGACCGAATCAGGTGCGAAAAGCTGTTTTCCACTCATCCCCGTCCCGGATGCGGACCAGATTGTAGGCTCCCCTCAGATCCAAGTTGGTGAAGATGATGGCAGATCTTAGTTTTTGGAAGAGCTCGGGTATCAGGGGTAGCGGATAACGTTTTTTCACCGTTATGTTGTTTAGTTCACGGTAGTCCACACACGGGCGAAGAGACTGGTCCTTCTTGGTGACAAAAAATATTCCAGCGCCTGCTGGAGAGGTAGAGGGGCGAATAAACCCCTTGCTCAGGTTTTCATCGATATATCTTTATGGCCTCTTGTTCCTTTTCCGATAGAAGATGCGCCCAAAAGGAATCTCGGCCCCCGGAAGGAGCTCGATCGGGCAGTCATAGGGGCGATGAGGCGGAAGGGAGTCAGCCCCCTGTTTACTGAAAACATCAATAAATTCATGATAGGGCTCAGGAATAGACTGAAGCAGGTTCGGGTCAGAGTCCATACATAGCAGGGTAGTGGATGAGCAAGGGGGTCCGGGTAGACAGTACTTCTGGCAGTAGGGAGACGAAAATGACACTTCTCCAGATACCCAGTTGATCAACGGGTTGTGAGCCTGGAGCCAGGGTATGCCTAGGATCACGGGAAACAGAGGAGAGGAGATGACGTCCAGGGTCAACAGTTCCTTGTGTTGGGGGGTGACTGTGGTAGACAGGGGAAGGGTCTCCTGGGTCACTTGTCCTGAACTTATGCAGGAGCCATTGGCCAGGAAAACAGAGAGTCCATGAGCTTTTTCTTGTAGGGGAATGTTGTGTAGGTCAGCAAAGGTAGAGTCAATGAAGCAGCTACATGCGCCAGAGTCAATGATGGTGTTGACTGGAAACGTCCTTTCCTGGAGCTGCAACGAGAGAGGGAGAGCAAGGTGGGTTGCGTTGGCAGACAGGGCTGAAAGGTTAACAGGAGCTGAAGAAAGACACTTACACATCTTGGCAGGACAGTTGCACACGTAGTGACCTGCTTCACCGCAGTACAGGTACAGGTTTAGTTGGCGGCAGCGTGCCTGTTCTTCGGGTGGCAGTGTTGGTCGCATCAGGCCCGAGTTGCATGGGTTCAGAGGTATCTGGAGTAACGCTGGGAGGATTTAAACAGGTGGGAGGCAGGTAACTGGAAGCGGGCATTGGAGCTCTTGTGGTCATCCATACTGGGCGACTTTGCTGGGAGGAACGCTCAGCCTGGCGTTCGCAAAGTCTGCGATCAATCTGGATGGCCTTGGTAATCAAATCTTCAAGGGTCTCTGGTACCCCAACTCGGGCGAGCTTATCCTTAAGACCCTCAGAGAGGCCCAGGCGAAACTGATGCCGCAGAGCTGCGTCGTTCCAATGGGTGTCTGCGCTCCAGCATCTAAAGTCCGTGACATAGTCCTTGGCTGCTCTGCGAGCAGGGCAGACTCGGCGGTGGCAGCTCGTTGGGGGTCATCATAAAGCTGGGCCATAGCTTCAAAGAAGGCTAGCAGGGACTGCGTCTGGATGCCATTCTCTTCCAACAGCCGATGGGCCCAGGTCTGAGGTTGATCTTGGAGTAGAGAGATCACGAATCCCACCTTTGTGGCTTCCAAAGAAAAAGTCCTGGGTTGCAGGGCAAAGTAGAGCTGACAGGCATTACGGAAAGCACGGAATTTAATTCGGTCTCCCGCAAATCTTTCTGGCACAGGGACTCTTGGTTCGGGTGGAAGCATCACCACTGAGAGAGCGGAGGCTGCTGGTGACGGCCTGGCAGCGGATGTAGGGGCTGCATCGCCGGAGTCGGACAGATTTTGAACTTGTCCCTCTAGCCTCATGTAGCCTTCCTGTAGGCTCTTTACTGCTTGTGTGAAGGCTTCCAGGTGTTTGCAGATCTCTTCTAGCAGGGGCTTCTCCTGCAGGCTCTGTCATGGCTGTCTGATACTGTTATGTACAAAAACGTACCAGGTAGTCAGAGCCTAGTTTGCAGGAGGAGGCCTCTCTTACAGCCCTGGCTCAGGAGCCGCTGGAGTGGGGACAGCGGGCTCAGGAGCACAGTGAGGTAGGAGTGCCTGGGTGATGGCAGCAGTCAGGCACAGGACGGTAATCCTTAGGAAAGACTGGCACAGGAGTCAGCGACTCTGGAGCTGGCACAGGTACTGGAACAGCGGCAGCAGGATCTGGGTAAGGCAAGCCAGGTTAGGTGCAGAGCAATCAGACAGTAGCGGGGTTAGACAGGCTGGGTCAAGCAGGTAATCAGACAGAAGATCTCGAAGGCTATAAGCGTGGTCAGGATCAGGCAAGGGGTCTGGCAATGGTAAGCAGAAGAGCAGAGCAGGGTCAGAACAAGCCAAGGGTCGGATTGGAGAGGTTCGGGTGGTCAGGCGGAGCCGGGTCGGTACTGGTAACAAGTTCAACAGATAACAGAATACTGGTACAACATTGCAGATCAGACAGCAAAGTGACACTGCAGCTGCTGGCTTTTTAAAGGCAAAAATGGCGCCAATCGTGCGTTAACATGCACGCGCGAGCTCCCGCTGCACGCCCACATGTCGCGCACGCATTTGGCGCACAGGTACGGGCAGCTGCTTATCTTGTGCAGTAGTGTGAATGCGCGCATGCCGGAACCTATTGGCAGGTCCCTGACAAGGGGGTAATTTCACCACCACAGTTAAAAAAAATGCATATATGCCGAAACATGGGGGCTGCAGGGTGAAGGAGGGATTTGCTCCTAACTTTTGTGGGCGGATGCCCCCATGCTTTGGCATATATATATTTTAGGCACAGATTGCGTTAAAATGTTTTTTTCTTTTTACTATGTTTTTTTTTTGTATTTGCTTTGCAGGTATGGTATGTCTTGTTATGACTGTTACTTTGTTTTATTGTTAACCATCATTTGCTTAGCAGGTACGCCATTCAGTTACATAGTTACATAGTTAGTCAGGTTGAAAAAAGACAAGTCCATCCAGTTCAACCACAAAAAAATAAACATACAAAATAAAAAAACACAGTACAATCCCATACACCCAACTCCATACCCACAGTTGATCCAGAGGAAGGAAAAAAAAAACAGCAGAGCATGATCCAAGTTGCAGCGCGGATTTATTTATCTTGACAGCAACAGTGTTTGCTCCAACTATACATAAAGCCGTGACTCCAACGCTGTAGGGGGTAATTTCACCAACACAGTTAAAAAAAAAATTGCATATATGCCGAAGCATGGGAGGAGCGATTTGCTCCAAACTTTTGCGGGCATATGCCCGCATGCTTCGGCATACATAAATGGTGCATGTATGCCCATCATTAGAAGTGGATGAACTGAGGTATTCTAATGGTGGGCATACCCACCGATCAATCAATTTTTTTCATTCAGCACACAGGCTGTATGAAAAAAAAATTACAATATATGCCTAACAAGGACCAGCAATGTACTGGTATACTGCTGGACTTTGAGTGGTTATACCAGAATGATGCCTGTGGGGTTAGGTATCATCTTGGTATAATTCTTTTCAGCCAGCAGTCGGCTTTCATGTAAAAGCAATCCTAGCAGCTAATTATCCTCTAGACTGCTTTAACAAGCAATGGGAGGGAATGACCCCCTCCCTCCCACCATCTTCCATGGTTTTCTCTGGCTCTCCTGTGCCAACAGGGAACCTGAAAATGCAGCCAGTGGTTTCTCCAGCTGACCATAGAGCTGATCAGAGACCAGAATGGCTCCAATCATCTCTATGGCCTAAGAATTCGGAAACTACGAGCATTTCATGATTTAGATTTCACCGGATATAAACAGCACCATTGGGAAATTTGGAAAGCATTTTATCACACTGATCTTGGTGTGGTCCGATGCGTTGAGGGCAGAGGAGAGATCTAGGGTCTAACAGACCCCAATTTTTTTTAAAAAATAATACCTGTCACTACCTATTGCTATCATAGGGAATATTTACATTCCCTGAGATAAGAATAACAATGAGAAAAAAAATGAAAGGAACAGTTTAAAAAGAAAAGAAAAAAGAAAAATAAATAATAATAATAATAATAATAATAATAATAATAATAATAATAATAAAAAAAGCACCCTTGACCCCCCCCTGCTCTCGTGCAAAGGTGAACACAAGCATCGGTCCGGCGTCATATGTAAACAGCAATTGCACCATGCATGTGAGGTATCACCATGAAGGTCAGATCAAGGGCAGTACGTTTAGCAGTAGACCTCCTCTGTAAATCTAAAGTGGTAACCTGTAAAGGTTTTTAAAGACTTTTAAAAATGTATGTAGTTTGTCGCTGGTGCACGTTTGTGTGCAATTTTAAAGCATGTCGTGTTTGGTATCCATGTACTCGGCCTAAGATTTTTTATATCATCCAACATTTGGACAATATAGTGTGTTTTAATGCATTTAAATTAAAAAAGTGGGGTTTTTCCCCAGAAAAATGTGTTTGAAAAATCGCTACACAAAAAAATACAACACCCAGCATTTTAATCTGTAGGGCATTTGCTTTAAAAAAATATATAATGTTTGGGGGTTCAAAGTAATTTTCTTGCAAATAAAAATATTTTTTCATGTAAACAATAAGTGTTAGAAAGGGCTTTCTCTTCAAGTGGTTAGACATAAGCTTCTTAATGTTGTGGACAGTTCAAAACCCCCCCAAAATGACCCCATTTTGGAAAGTAGACACCCCAAGCTATTTGCTGAGAGGCATGTCGAGTCCATGGAATATTTTATATTTTGACACAAGTTGCAGGAAAAAGACAATTTCATTTTTTTGCACAAAGTTGTTACTAAATGATATATTGCTCAAACATGCCATGGGCATATGTAGAATTACACCCCAAAATACATTCTGCTGCTTCTCCTGAGTATGGGGATACCACATGTGTGAGACATTTTGGGAGCCTAGCCGTGTACAGGACCCCAAAAACCAATCACCGCCTTCAGGCTTTCTAAGGGCGTAAAATGGTAATTTCACTTACTCACTACCTATCACAGTTACGGAGGCCATGAATTGTCAAGATAGCACAATACCCCCCAAATTACCCCATTTTGGAAAGAAAACACTTCAAGCCATTTGCTGAGAGGCATGTTGAGTCCATGGAATATTTTATATTTTGCCACAAGTTTCTGGAAATGTTTATTTATTTTTTTTACAGAAAGTTGCCACTAAATAATATATTGCTCAAACATACCATGGGTATATGTGAAATTACACCCCAAAATACATTCTGTTGCTTCTCCTGAGTATGGGGATGCCATGTGTGTGTGTGACTTTTTTGGGGGGGGGGCGAAAACCAAGCACCGCCTTCAGGCTTTCTAAGTGTGTACATTTTTGATTTCACACCTCATCGTAGGGCACATTAACTATAAAAGCAGGAATGTAAATTACTTTATTTACTTAAGTTAACGTTCAACTAGGTTTTTCCTATGATTTCAGGACAGTGCCTAAAATATTTACAAAGTCAGCTTTAAACAATTTCAGCTGATATTTTTCAGAAAAGAGTTCTTGGATTTATTAGAAATATTTCTGAAACAAAATAATTGCTTTGATATTTGTCCAATAACTTATTATGAAATACCTGTAAGGAACAAAAAGTATAAAAACCTGGAATGACATATAAAAGTTGGTTCACTTTTGCCTGCTCGTGTGTAAGGAGGAGATGCCCCCACCTTTTTTTATACAGGCACACATTCCTAAAAAAAAGACTGTCAGATTTTTCTTCACAGCAAAGTTTTGGCTGCATGATAAAATTACCTCTTTGAGTTTGCTCATTCTTGCTGACTGGTAAATCACGTGTTTTAACACTTCAGCTAGCTTTTCACTTTTTAGTTTTACAACTGGGTGTAGTTTTTAACAACTCCAGCATATTTACTTTTTGAAGCCTCAATTTGTCCCTGCCTCTTTTTAAACTGAGCCTCAGCTATTATCTGAGTGGGCTTTTTAAATGTATCCTGAGGCTTCCCACTGTTCTGTAGAAAAGCAAAAAGAGTGGTGCTTTCTGTTAGCCAATCCAAACCAGTTTTGGGATACTAATCCCGCACCACAACAACTTTTATTTTTATTTGGTAAAGCCTCATAAAATAGTTGGATAAATTCATGACTCTCAAAATCTTTTTTTTTTTTCAGCCAAACTATAGGCCTTCTTGAGAACGTTTAAAAATTCTCTGTGACTTTGATTCGGCCTACATTTCAAAGTATACATGGTCCTTCTGGCAGCAATAGCGACCACGTTTTGTCTTAATTTCCCATACTTCTCTAAAAAAAAGACGTCACCTGATATTTTACAAATTCTCCAGTTTTTCAAAATTACAAAATACCACATTGCAATACTTGAATGATAACTTGGTAAATTTTAGACTTGGTAACTCTAAGTGAATAGCTTTATGTGGCTTCACAGACTTGTGTAAACAAACTTTTACTGAGATTCCTTCTCAAAACAAACAGACCTTCTAACTTATGCCCTGTACACACGATTGGTCAATCCGATGAGAACGGTCTGATGAATTTTTCCATCAGTTAACCAATGAAGCTGACTGATGGTCAGTTGTGCCTACACACCATCAGTTAAAAAAACGATCGTGTCAGAACGCGGTGACGTAAAACACAACGACGTGCTGAAAAAACGAAGTTCAATTCTTCCAAGCATGCGTCGACTTGATTCTGAGCATGCGTGGATTTTTAACCGATGGACGTGCCTACAAACAATCGTTTTTTTTCTATCGGTTAGGTATCCATCGGTTAATTTTAAAACAAGTTTCACATTTTTTAACCAATGGATAAATAACTGATGGGGCCCCACACACGATCGGTTTGGTCTGATGAAAACGGTCCATCAGACCGTTCTCCTCGGATGGACCGATCGTGTGTACGCGGCATTACACTTTAAAAATGCACAGACAAAATGTTATATTGTGCACATGGCTTGATAATCCAATCAAGACTTATTTTTACATTTAGAATGAATATATTTTTAAATACATATTATGACAAAACCATTGTACAGACATTGGCCTTAGCTTTTAAGAGACAAACACGACTGTTTAGGTCTCTCTTAATATTTGGAATATAATTATTTTATACTGCAGTTAAAAAATAATACAACTCCAATTTGCTCTGCCATATATTTAAATGGTTTTAGTAATGTATTTTCAAAACAATTCAATTACCAAAAAAGTAATTGTTTATGGATTAATTTTGGGAATCAATTGGCCATGCCTTCAACTCGACGAGTGGGAGGACGGGAATTAAATAAGGGAGATGGAAAGACCCCAATTGTAGGAATGTGATCGTTTGGTTCCTTCTTGTTTTGTTTCTTTTTCCTTTTCTTTCTTTCTTCTCTTCCTCTCTTGAGAGGAGTAAATAGAGAGATTGTATTATGCTAAATTCTTTGGAATGTATTTGGATCTATTTACTTATATTTGTTAAGATGATTGCTATTTCCCATGTTTTGTACAAATAAAGAGTGAAATTTATTTTGAAAAATAAAGAAATTAAAAAAAAAACAATTACCAAAAAAAGGTACACATGAAAAGATTAATAAAGAAAACTAGAAAATGCATTTCCTGAGGAAAATGCGTGGGAATGCTGAATAGCTGAATTGCTGAGGCCGCACCAAAGCCATTCACCATAATCACTACACTATCTTTAGGACACACAGCTCCTTTCTCTATCTGCAAAGTAGAGAGTGTCCTGACTTCCTGGTCACCCCTCCCCCCTCAAGAGGTTTTCTCCCCCCCAGGTCAGTGAGGAGGACTTCACTGAGGTAAAGAAAGATATTTAGGGAAAGAAATACCATTACAAACGCCCTTAAATTCACACACCAAATACATGAAATAAGCCTTCAAACAAACCTTAATAATTCCACAACCGTACATGCGATCGATACAGCGACTTCCCCGTTTGAAAGACACGGCCCTTGTGAACGCATCGATATTAAATTTATGTTGATAAACTTAAAAATGTGGCCATGTCAGCGATTTAGAAAAGCGTGTCTTTGTGTGTTTTACAGTAAAATTTTAAAGACGTTTTAACATGACGGTCAATGGGAGAAATTTTGGGACTCTTGTCCTTTAGAAGCTCCGGGAACTAAAAGTAAAATACCTATCACAAAACTGATCACATTGAAACCAGACAAAAATACCTACGTTTTGATATATAAATTGTGTATGACAAGTAGATCTTGTGGGCGTGAGAGCAATTTGTTCCCCCTTTTTTTAAAGATATTTTTTTTTCAATGATCTGCACTGTAATGGTCACATGACACACTCTAAAACACCTCCATAGGAACACATTATAATCGATAATTGTTTTTTGAAAAAAACACTAAACGTAAATTGCTTTTCACAAAAACCGTAAAAGATATCAATCTAAAAAGTCATTTTCGGATAGCTGAATATTTTGTGACCGTTTTAAAGTTTGTTTGGTGTCTGTAAGTGAAAGTATGAAGGAGAAGAAGCATTTGGCATCACATGAGATTTTAAGGGGTAAAAAGCATGTTCTCATGACTTCAATGTTAAAAAAAAGTGTCTAAAAGCTTAATATTTTAAAAAGTATAAATAGTACAAAAAAACCTGAAGACGTCCCATCGTTAGCTGAATGAGATGCACATTTTAAAAGTTGAATGGTCTCAATAGCTGAAAGTATGCAGAGTATCTCCTGAAGAAGTTACGAGAAGTGACGAATACGCGTAAGAGTATTACATAGAGTCCACCAAGAGGTACCGGAGGTGACGTTGGCGAACGCCCTGTTTTTATATGCCTGTTTTTATCACAACAATGTGAGTACCTAGTGTATTATTTTGTTTGAATAAACCCATTTTTAAAACGATACTGCACTATTGGCACTTTCATCTCCCTGGGTGCGAGTCACTGTCACTGTTTGGACGTGACTACCGAGAGGGATCTACTTTTTACAATTACAGTCCATTTTGATGACACCCTATGTGGATAAGACCAGAAAAGTGTACCTGGGTTTTTATGCTGTTACCTTACAGCAGTAAGGTAAGGGGACATCCTCACTTACTCTGAAGAAAACACTTGAAATCAACCCCTGTTTTCACGTCACTTTGGCATCTACACCAGCACTTTTATTTTGGATTTTGCCTGCTGCTATGTTTATAGTTATCTGCTGCATAGACATTTAACCTAGTTTATTACAGTCACTGGTGTGCTTTGCATGCTGTACACTTTATTGTGTATCAGTACGTTTGTTATTATTTATTTCACTATATGACACCAGCACTGTCACTCTGTATTTCACATTTCTTCAGCTAGCTTTGGCTGCATTGTAGCACGTTTATTTTGATGATATTTATTTGTATATGTTATACCAGTATCATTTTTTATTATTGCTACTCATGATTAGTAGCCAGACTATATTTTCCATATTTTTCCATATTTTAGGATTGGCTACACTTCCTCTGCACGTTATCCCACTCCCTATTCACAGCGCAGCACTACCCCTTTATTCTTCATTTGTTCTTGGTTTGATACACTATTTAGTGCAGCAGCTGTACCCCTTCCTTTTCCCTTCCCCCCCACTCTTGTGGTAAGCGCGGTAATACCCACCCCATCACCTATGCAGAAGTTACGCAGAGCCAAAAAACGTACGGAATAAAGGATAAAAAGAAGAATAACTAGAAAATGCATTTCCTGAGGAAAATGCGCGTGGGAATGCTGAATAGCTGAATTGCTGAGCCCGCACCAAAGCCATTCACCAAAACCACTACACCATGGGTCTTCAAACTACGGCCCTCCAGTTGTTCAGGAACTACAATTCCCATCATACCTAGTCATGTCTGAATGTCAGAGTTTTGCAATGCCTCATGGGATGTGTAGTTCTGCAACAGCTGGAGGGCCATAGTTTGAGGATCCCCGCACTACACTATCTTTAGGACACACAGCTCCTTTCTCTATCTGCAAAGTAGAGAGTATCCTGACTTCCTGGTCACCCCTCCCCCCTCAAGAGGTCCCCCCCCCAGGTCAGTAAGGAGGACTTCACTGAGGTAAAGAAAGCTATTTATGGAAAGAAATACCATTACAAACGCTTTTAATTCACAGACCAAATACATGAATTAAGCCTTCAAACAAACCTTAATAAATCCACAACCGTACATGCGATCGATACAGTGACTTCACCGTTTGAAACACAAGGCTTTTGTGAACGAATCGGTATAAAATTTATGTTGATAAACTCAAAAATGTGGGCATGTCAGCGATTTAAAAAAGGAGTGTCTTTGTGTGTTTTGCTGGGAAATTTTTTTAACATTACAGTCAATGAGAGAAAATTTGGTACTCTTGTCCTTTAGAAGCTCCACGAACTAAAAATAAAATGCGTATCACAAAACTGATCACATTGCCTGAAACCAGACAAAAATACCTACGTCTTGATATATAAATTGTGTATGACAAGTAGATCTTGTGGGCGTGAGAGCAATTTGTTCCCCCTTTTTTTAAAGATAATTTTTTTTTCAATGATCTGTGCTCTAGTGATGTCATCGTCCACTCTAAGCTGCTCCATAGGAACACATTATAATCGATAAAATTTTCTGAAAAAAAATCACAAAAAACGTAAAAGATATCAATCTAAAAAGTCATTTTCGGATAGCTGAATATTTTGTGACCGTTTTAAAGTTTGTTTGGTGTCTGTAAGTGAAAGTATTAAGGAGAAGAAGCATTTGGCAGCACATGTGATTTTAAGGGGTAAAAAGCATGTTCTCATTGACTTTAATGTTAAAAAAAGTGTCTAAAAGCTTAATATTTTAAAAACTATAAATAGTACAAAAAAACTTGAAGAAGTCCCATCGTTAGCTGAACGAGATGAACATTTTAAAAGTTGAATGGTCTCAATAGCTGAAAGTATGCAGAAGTTACGCAGAGCCAAAAAACGTATGGAATAATAAAATTAAGAACTAGAAAATGCATTTCCTGAGAAAAATGCGCGTGGAAATGCTGAATAGCTGAATTGCTGAGCCCGCACCAAAGCCATTCACAATAACCACTACACTATCTTTAGGACACACAGCTCCTTTCTCTATCTGCAAAGTAGAGAGTATCCTGACTTCCTGGTCGCCCCTCCCCCCTCAGGAGGTTTTCTCCCCCCCTAGGTCAGTGAGGAGGACTTCGCAGAGGTAAAGAAAGTCATTTAGGGAAAGAATTACCATTACAAACGCTTTTAATTCACATACCAAATATGTGAAATACGCCTTCAAACAAACCTTAATAAATCCACAACCGTACATGCGATCGATACAACGACTTCACCGTTTGAAAGACACGGCCCTTGTGAACGCATCGATATGAAATTTATGTTGATAAACTTAAAAATGTGGCCATGTCAGCGATTTAGAAAAGAGCGTCTTTGTGTGTTTTGCAGAAACATTTTAAAGTCTTTTTAACATGAGTGTCAATGAGAGTTTATTCGTCCCTCTTGTCCTTTAGAAGCTCCTGGAACTAAAAATAAAATACGTATCACAAAACTGATAACATTGCCTGAAACCAGACAAACATACCTACGTTTTGATATATAAATTGTGTATGACAAGTAGATCTTGTGGGCGTGAGAGCAATTTGTTTCCCCTTTTTTTAAAGATAACTTTTTTTTCAATCATATCCACTCTAAAGGTCACATGACACACTCTAAATCCCTTCCATAGGATTACATTATAACCGATTACCTTTTCTGAAAAAATCGCTACACGTAAATTGCGTTTTCACAAAAACCGTAAAAGATATCAATCTGAAAAGTCATAGCCGGATACCTGAATATTTTGTGACCGCTTTAAAGTTTGTTTGGGGTCTGTAAGTGAAAGTATGAAGGAGCTGAAACTTTTGGCAGGACGTGTGATTTGGAGCGGGAAAAAGGATGTTCTCATTGACTTCAATGTTAAAAAAAAGTGTCTACAAGCTTAATATTTTAAAAAGTATAAATAGTACAAAAAAACTTGAAGTCCCCGCGTTAGCTGAACGAGATGAACATTTTAAAAGTTGAATGGTCTCAATAGCTGAAAGTATGCAGAAGTTACGCAGAGCCAAAAAACGTACAGAATAATAAAATTAAGAACTAGAAAATGCATTTCCTGAGGAAAATGCGATGCATGGGAATGCTGAATAGCTGAATTGCTGAGCCCGCACCAAAGCCATTCACCATAACCACTACAGTATCTTTAGGACATACAAGCAGTGTTCCTTCAGTACTTATAAAGCCTAATATCACACAGCTCCTTTCTCTATCTGCAATATAGAGAGTGTCCTGACTTGCCTGGTCGCCCCTCCCCCCTCAAGAGGCTTTCTCCCCATGAGGTGGGGGAGGAGGACTGCACCGAGGTAAGGAAAGCTATTTAGGGAATCAAAATACCATTAGAAACGCTTTCATCCACACACAAAATCAGTTATCGAAGCCTTCAAACAAAACTTAATAAATCCACAACCGTACATGCGATCGATACAGCGAGTTCACCGTTTGAAAGACACGGCCCTTGTGAACGCATCGATACGAAATTTATGTTGATAACCTTAAAAATGTGGCCATGTCAGCGATTTAGAAAAGAGCGTATTTGTGTGTTTTGCAGAAACATTTTTTTGACTTTTTAACATGACGGTCAATGGGAGGGATTTTGAGGTGCTTGTCCTTTAGAAGCTCCTGGAACTAAAAGTCAAATGCCTATCACAAAACTGATCACATTGCCTGAAACCAGACAACAATACCTACGTTTTGATATATAAATTGTGTATGACAAGTAGATCTTGTGGGCGTGAGATTAATTTGTTTCCCCTTTTTTGAAAGATAACTTTTTTTTCAATCATCTCCACTCTAAAGGTCACATGACACACTCTAAAACTGCTCCATAGGATTACATTATAACCGATAAAATTTTCTGAAAAGATCACTAAACGTAAATTGCGTTTTCACAAAAACCGTAAAAGATATCAATCTAAAAAGTCATGTTTGGATAGCTGAATATTTTGTGACCGCTTTAAAGTTTGTTTGGTGTCTGTAAGTGAAAGTATGAAGGAGCTGAAACTTTTGGCAGAACGTGTGTTTTGAAGCAGGAAAAAGGATGTTCTCATTGACTTCAATGTTAAAAAAAAGTGTCTAAAAGCTTAATATTTTAAAAAGTATAAATAGTACAAAAAAACTTGAAGAAGTCCCATCGTTAGCTGAACGAGATAAACATTTTAAAAGTTGAATGGTCTCAATAGCTGAAAGTATGCAGAAGTTACGCAGAGCCAAAAAACGTACGGAATAATAAAATTTAAATTAAAATTAAGAACTAGACAATGCATTTCCTGAGGAAAATGCGAGTGGGAATGCTGAATAGCTGAATTGCTGAGCCCGCGCCAAAGACATTCACCATAACCACTACAGTATCTTTAGGACATACAAGCAGTGTTCCTTCAGTACTTATAAAGCCTAATATCACACAGCTCCTTTCTCTATCTGCAATATAGAGAGTGTCCTGACTTGCCTGGTCGCCCCTCCCCCCTCAAGAGGCTTTCTCCACATGAGGTGGGGGAGGAGGACTGCACTGAGGTAAGGAAAGCTATTTAGGGAATCAAAATACCATTAGAAACGCTTTCATCCACACACAAAATCAGTTATCGAAGCCTTCAAACAAAACGTAATAAATCCACAACCGTACATGCGATCGATACAGCGACTTCACCGTTTGAAACACAAGGCTTTTGTGAACAAATCGGTATAAAATTTATGTTGATAAACTTAAAAATCTGTGCATGTCAGCGATTTAGAAAAGAGCGTCTTTGTGTGTTTTGCAGAAACATTTTAAAGTCTTTTTAACATGAGTGTCAATGAGAGTTTATTTGTCCCTCTTGTCCTTTAGAAGCTCCTGGAACTAAAAATAAAATATGTATCACAAAACTGATAACATTGCCTGAAACCAGACAACCATACCTACGTTTTGATATATAAATTGTGTATGACAAGTAGATCTTGTGGGCGTGAGAGCAATTTGTTTCCCCTTTTTTTAAAGATAACTTTTTTTTCAATCATCTCCACTCTAAAGGTCACATGACACACTCTAAACCTGCTCCATAGGATTACATTATAACCGATTCCATTTTCTGAAAAAATCAGTAAACGTAAATTGCGTTTTCACAAAAACCGTAAAAGATATCAATCTAAAAAGTCATGTTTGGATAGCTGAATATTTTGTGACCGCTTTAAAGTTTGTTTGGTGTCTGTAAGTGAAAGTATGAAGGAGCTGAAACTTTTGGCACTGCGTGTGATTTGAAGCGGTAAAAAAGGATGTTCTCATTGACTTCAATGTTAAAAAAAAGTGTCTAAAAGCTTAATATTTTAAAAAGTATAAATAGTACAAAAAAACTTGAAGAAGTCCCATCGTTAGCTGAACGAGATGAACATTTTAAAAGTTGAATGGTCTCAATAGCTGAAAGTATGCAGAAGTTACGCAGAGCCAAAAAACGTACAGAATAAAGGAGAAAATTAAAATTAAGAACTAGACAATGCATTTCCTGAGGAAAATGCGAGTGGGAATGCTGAATTGCTGAGCCCGCACCAAAGCCATTCACCATAACCACTACAGTATATTTAGGACATGCAAGCAGTGTTCCTTCAGTACTTATAAAGCCTAATATCACACAGCTCCTTTCTCTATCTGCAATATAGAGAGTGTCCTGACTTGCCTGGTCGCCCCTCCCCCCTCCCCCCTCAAGAGGCTTTCTCCACATGAGGTGGGGGAGGAGGACTGCACTGAGGTAAGGAAAGCTATTTAGGGAATAAAAATACCATTAGAAACGCTTTCATCCACACGCAAAATCAGTTATCGTAGCCTTCAAACAAAACATAATAAATCCACAACCGTACATGCGATCGATACAGCGACTACACCATTTGAAACACAAGGCTTTTGTGAACGCAGCGATATGAAATTTATGTTGATAAACTTAAAAATGTGGCCATGTCAGCGATTTAGAAAAGAGCGTCTTTGTGTGTTTTGCAGGAATTTTTTTTAGACTTTTTAACATGACGGTCAATGGGAGGGCGTTTGAGGCACTTGTCCTTTAGAAGCTCCTGGAACTAAAAGTCAAATGCCTATCGCAAAACTGATCACATTGCCTGAAACCAGACAAGCATACCTACGTTTTGATATATAAATTGTGTATGACAAGTAGATCTTGTGGGCGTGAGAGCAATTTGTTCGCCCTTTTTTTAAAGATAATTTTTGTTTTCAAAGATCTCCACTCTAAAGGTCACATGACACACTCTAAACCTGCTCCATAGGATTACATTATAACCGATAAAAAAATCACTAAACGTAAATTGCGTTTTCACAAAAACCGTAAAAGATATCAATCTGAAAAGTCATGTTTGGATAGCTGAATATTTTGTGACCGCTTTAAAGTTTGTTTGGTGTCTGTAAGTGAAAGTATGAAGGAGCTGAAACTTTTGGCAGAACGTGTGTTTTGAAGCGGTAAAAAGCATGTTCTCATTGACTTCAATGTTAAAAAAAAGTGTCTAAAAGCTTAATATTTTAAAAAGTATAAATAGTACAAAAAAACTTGAAGAAGTCCCATCGTTAGCTGAACGAGACGAACATTTTAATAGTTGAATGGTCTCAATAGCTGAAAGTATGCAGAAGTTACGCAGAGCCAAAAAACGTACGGAATAATAAAATTAAAATTAAGAAGAAGAACTAGAAAATGCATTCCCTGAGGAAAATGCGAGTGGGAATGCTGAATAGCTGAATTGCTGAGCCCGCACAAAAGCCATTCACCATAACCACTACACTATCATTAGGACATACAAGCAGTGTTCCTTCAGTACTTATAAAGCCTAATATCACACAGCTCCTTTCTCTCTCTGCAATATAGAGAGTGTCCTGACTTGCCTGGTCGCCCCTCCCCCCTCTTTCTCCACATGAGGTGGGGGAGGAGGACTGCACTGAGGTAAGGAAAGCTGTTTAGGGAATCAAAATACCATTAGAAACGCTTTCATCCACACACAAAATCAGTTATCGAAGCCTTCAAACAAAACGTAATAAATCCACAACCGTACATGCGATCGATACAGCGACTTCACCGTTTGAAAGACACGGGCCCTTGTGAACGCATCGATATAAAATTTATGTTGATAAACTTAAAAATGTGGCCATGTCAGCGATTTAGAAAAGAGCGTCTTTGTGTGTTTTGCAGAATTTTTTTTTAGACTTTTTAACATGTCTCTTGTCCTTTAGAAGCTCCTGGAACTAAAACTAAAATACGTATCACAAAACTGATCACATTGCCTGAAACCAGACAAGCATACCTACGTTTTGATATATAAATTGTGTATGACAAGTAGATCTTGTGGGCGTGAGAGCAATTTGTTCCCCCTTTTTTTAAAGATAATATTTTTTGTGGATGATCTGCACTCTAAAGGTCACATGACACACTCTAAACCTGCTCCATAGGATTACATTATAACCGATAAAATATCACTAAACGTAAATTGCGTTTTCACAAAAACCGTAAAAGATATCAATCTAAAAAGTCATGTTTGGATAGCTGAATATTTTATGACCGCTTTAAAGTTTGTTTGGTGTCTGTAAGTGAAAGTATGAAGGAGCTGAAACTTTTAGCAGAACGTGTGTTTTGAAGCGGTAAAAAGCATGTTCTCATTGACTTCAATGTTAAAAAAAAGTGTCTAAAAGCTTAATATTTTAAAAAGTATAAATAGTACAAAAAAACTTGAAGAAGTCCCATCGTTAGCTGAACGAGACGAACATTTTAATAGTTGAATGGTCTCAATAGCTCAAAGTATGCAGAAGCTACGCAGAGCCAAAAAACGTACGGAATAAAGGATAAGAATAAAAAGAATAACTAGAAAATGCATTCCCTGAGGAAAATGCGAGTGGGAATGCTGATTTGCTGAGCCCGCACCAAAGCCATTCACCATAACCACTACACTATCTTTAGGACACACAGCTCCTTTCTCTATCTGCAAAGTAGAGAGTATGCTGACTTCCTGGTCGCCCCTCCCCCCTCAAGAGGTTTCCCCTCCCCCCAGGTCAGTGAGGAGGAATATTGCACTGAGGTAAGGAAAGCTATTTATGGAAAGAAATTCCATTACAAACGCCTTTTAATTCACAGACCAATACATGAATTACGCCTTCAAACAAAACGTAATAAATCCACAACCGTACATGCGATCGATACAGCGACTTCACCGTTTGAAAGACACGGCCCTTGTGAACGCATCGATATGAAATTTATGTTGATAAACTTAAAAATGTGGCCATGTCAGCGATTTAGAAAAGAGCGTCTTTGTGTGTTTTGCAGAAACATTTTTTAGACTTTTTAACATGACTCTTGTCCTTTAGAAGCTCCTGGAACTAAAACTAAAATATGTATCACAAAACTGATCACATTGCCTGAAACCAGACAAGCATACCTACGTTTTGATATATAAATTGTGTATGACAAGTAGATCTTGTGGGCGTGAGAGCAATTTGTTCCCCCTTTTTTTAAAGATAATATTTTTTGTGGATGATCTGCACTCTAAAGGTCACATGACACACTCTAAACCTGCTCCATAGGATTACATTATAAACGATAAAATATCACTAAACGTAAATTGCGTTTTCACAAAAACCGTAAAAGATATCAATCTAAAAAGTCATGTTTGGATAGCTGAATATTTTGTGACCGCTTTAAAGTTTGTTTGGTGTCTGTAAGTGAAAGTATGAAGGAGCTGAAACTTTTGGCAGAACGTGTGTTTTGAAGCGGTAAAAAGCATGTTCTCATTGACTTCAATGTTAAAAAAAAGTGTCTAAAAGCTTAATATTTTAAAAAGTATAAATAGTACAAAAAAACTTGAAGAAGTCCCATCGTTAGCTGAACGAGACGAACATTTTAATAGTTGAATGGTCTCAATAGCTCAAAGTATGCAGAAGTTACGCAGAGCCAAAAAACGTACGGAATAATAAAATTAAAATTAAAACTAGAAAATGCATTCCCTGAGGAAAATGCGAGTGGGAATGCTGAATTGCTGAGCCCGCACCAAAGCCATTCACCATAACCACTACACTATCTTTAGGACACACAGCTCCTTTCTCTATCTGCAAAGTAGAGAGTATCCTGACTTCCTGGTCGCCCCTCCCCCCTCAAGAGGTTTCCCCTCCCCCCCAGGTCAGTGAGGAGGAATATTGCACTGAGGTAGAAAGCTATTTATGGAAAGAATTACCATTACAAACGCCTTTTAATTCACAGACCAATACATTAATTACGCCTCCAAACAAAACGTAATAAATCCACAACCGTACATGCGATCGATACAGCGACTTCACCGTTTGAAAGACACGGCCCATGTGAACGCATCGATATGAAATTTATGTTGATAAACTTAAAATTGTGGCCATGCCAGCGATTTAGAAAAGAGCGTCTTTGTGTGTTTGCAGGAATTTTTTTTTGACTTTTTAACATGACGGTCAATGGGAGGGCGTTTGAGGCACTTGTCCTTTAGAAGCTCCTGGAACTAAAAGTCAAATGCCTATCGCAAAACTGATCACATTGCCTGAAACCAGACAAGCATACCTACGTTTTGATATATAAATTGTATATGACAAGTAGATCTTGTGGGCGTGAGAGCAATTTGTTCGCCCTTTTTTTAAAGATAATTTTGGTTTTCAAAGATCTCCACTCTAAAGGTCACATGACACACTCTAAACCTGCTCCATAGGATTACATTATAACCGATAAAAAAATCACTAAACGTAAATTGCGTTTTCACAAAAACCGTATAAGATATCAATCTAAAAAGTCATGTTTGGATAGCTGAATATTTTGTGACCGCATTAAAGTTTGTTTGGTGTCTGTAAGTGAAAGTATGAAGGAGCTGAAACTTTTGGCAGAACGTGTGTTTTGAAGCAGGAAAAAGGATGTTCTCATTGACTTCAATGTTAAAAAAAAGTGTCTAAAAGCTTAATATTTTAAAAAGTATAAATAGTACAAAAAAACTTGAAGAAGTCCCATCGTTAGCTGAACGAGATGAACATTTTAAAAGTTGAATGGTCTCAATAGCTGAAAGTATGCAGAAGTTACGCAGAGCCAAAAAACGTACGGAATAAAATTAAAATTAAGAAGAAGAACTAGAAAATGCATTCCCTGAGGAAAATGCGAGTGGGAATGCTGAATTGCTGAGCCCGCACCAAAGCCATTCACCATAACCACTACACTATCTTTAGGACACACAGCTCCTTTCTCTATCTGCAAAGTAGAGAGTATGCTGACTTCCTGGTCGCCCCTCCCCCCTCAAGAGGTTTCCCCTCCCCCCCAGGTCAGTGAGGAGGAATATTGCACTGAGGTAGAAAGCTATTTATGGAAAGAAATACCATTACAAACGCCTTTTAATTCACAGACCAATACATTAATTACGCCTCCAAACAAAACGTAATAAATCCACAACCGTACATGCGATCGATACAGCGACTTCACCGTTTGAAAGACACGGCCCTTGTGAACGCATCGATATGAAATTTATGTTGATAAACTTAAAATTGTGGCCATGCCAGCGATTTAGAAAAGAGCGTCTTTGTGTGTTTTGCAGGAAAATTTTTAAAATTTTTAACATGGACGGTCAATGAGAGTGGTTTTGTCGCTCTTGTCCTTTAGAAGCTCCTGGAACTAAAACTAAAATACGTATCACAAAACTGATCACATTGCCTGAAACCAGACAAGCATACCTACGTTTTGATATATAAATTGTGTATGACAAGTAGATCTTGTGGGCGTGAGAGCAATTTGTTCGCCCTTTTTTTAAAGATAATTTTTGTTTTCAAAGATCTCCACTGTAAAGGTCACATGACACACTCTAAATCCCTTCCATAGGGTTACATTATAACCGATTCCATTTTCTGAAAAAATCGCTAAACGTAAATTGCGTTTTCACAAAAACCGTAAAAGATATCAATCTGAAAAGTCATGTTTGGATAGCTGAATATTTTGTGACCGCTTTAAAGTTTGTTTGGTGTCTGTAGGTGAAAGTATGAAGGAGCTGAAACTTTTGGCAGAACGTGTGTTTTGAAGCAGGAAAAAGGATGTTCTCATTGACTTCAATGTTAAAAAAAAGTGTCTAAAAGCTTAATATTTTAAAAAGTATAAATAGTACAAAAAAACTTGAAGAAGTCCCATCGTTAGCTGAACGAGATGAACATTTTAAAAGTTGAATGGTCTCAATAGCTGAAAGTATGCAGAAGTTACGCAGAGCCAAAAAACGTACGGAATAATAAAATTAAAATTAAAATTAAGAATAATAAAAAACGAATATCAATACTGGGAATGCTTATTAAAGCATTCCCACTAATAATAAAAAACGAATATCAATACTGGGAATGCTTATTAAAGCATTCCCACTAATTAAGAAGAAGAAGAACTAGAAAATGCATTCCCTGAGGAAAATGCGAGTGGGAATGCTGAATTGCTGAGCCCGCACCAAAGCCATTCACCATAACCACTACACTATCTTTAGGACACACAGCTCCTTTCTCTATCTGCAAAGTAGAGAGTATGCTGACTTCCTGGTCGCCCCTCCCCCCTCAAGAGGTTTCTCCTCCCCCCAGGTCAGTGAGGAGGAATATTGCACTGAGGTAAGGAAAGCTATTTATGGAAAGAAATTCCATTACAAACGCCTTTTAATTCACAGACCAATACATTAATTATGCCTCCAAACAAAACGTAATAAATCCACAACCGTACATGCGATCGATACAGCGACTTCACCGTTTGAAAGACACGGCCCTTGTGAACGCATCGATATGAAATTTATGTTGATAAACTTAAAATTGTGGCCATGCCAGCGATTTAGAAAAGAGCGTCTTTGTGTGTTTTGCAGGAAAATTTTTAAAATTTTTAACATGGACGGTCAATCAGAGTGGTTTTGTCACTCTTGTCCTTTAGAAGCTCCTGGAACTAAAACTAAAATACGTATCACAAAACTGATCACATTGCCTGAAACCAGACAAGCATACCTACGTTTTGATATATAAATTGTGTATGACAAGTAGATCTTGTGGGCGTGAGAGCAATTTGTTCGCCCTTTTTTTAAAGATAATTTTTGTTTTCAAAGATCTCCACTGTAAAGGTCACATGACACACTCTAAATCCCTTCCATAGGGTTACATTATAACCGATTCCATTTTCTGAAAAAAGCGCTAAACGTAAATTGCGTTTTCACAAAAACCGTAAAAGATATCAATCTGAAAAGTCATGTTTGGATAGCTGAATATTTTGTGACCGCTTTAAAGTTTGTTTGGTGTCTGTAAGTGAAAGTATGAAGGAGCTGAAACTTTTGGCAGAACGTGTGTTTTGAAGCAGGAAAAAGGATGTTCTCATTGACTTCAATGTTAAAAAAAAGTGTCTAAAAGCTTAATATTTTAAAAAGTATAAATAGTACAAAAAAACTTGAAGAAGTCCCATCGTTAGCTGAACGAGACGAACATTTTAAAAGTTGAATGGTCTCAATAGCTGAAAGTATGCAGAAGTTACGCAGAGCCAAAAAACGTACGGAATAATAAAATTAAAATTAAAATTAAGAAGAAGAACTAGAAAATGCATTCCCTGAGGAAAATGCGAGTGGGAATGCTGAATTGCTGAGCCCGCACCAAAGCCATTCACCATAACCACTACACTATCTTTAGGACACACAGCTCCTTTCTCTATCTGCAAAGTAGAGAGTATGCTGACTTCCTGGTCGCCCCTCCCCCCTCAAGAGGTTTCCCCTCCCCCAGGTCAGTGGGGAGGAATATTGCACTGAGGTAGAAAGCTATTTATGGAAAGAAATTCCATTACAAACGCCTTTTAATTCACAGACCAATACATGAATTACGCCTTCAAACAAAACGTAATAAATCCACAACCGTACATGCGATCGATACAGCGACTTCACCGTTTGAAAGACACGGCCCTTGTGAACGCATCGATATGAAATTTATGTTGATAAACTTAAAATTGTGGCCATGCCAGCGATTTAGAAAAGAGCGTCTTTGTGTGTTTTGCAGGAACATTTTTAAAATTTTTAACATGACGGTCAATGAGAGTGGTTTTGTCGCTCTTGTCCTTTAGAAGCTCCTGGAACTAAAACTAAAATACGTATCACAAAACTGATCACATTGCCTGAAACCAGACAAGCATACCTACGTTTTGATATATAAATTGTGTATGACAAGTAGATCTTGTGGGCGTGAGAGCAATTTGTTCGCCCTTTTTTTAAAGATCATTTTTGTTTTCAAAGATCTCCACTGTAAAGGTCACATGACACACTCTAAATCCCTTCCATAGGGTTACATTATAACCGATTCCATTTTCTGAAAAAATCGCTAAACGTAAATTGCGTTTTCACAAAAACCGTAAAAGATATCAATCTGAAAAGTCATGTTTGGATAGCTGAATATTTTGTGACCGCTTTAAAGTTTGTTTGGTGTCTGTAAGTGAAAGTATGAAGGAGCTGAAACTTTTGGCAGAACGTGTGTTTTGAAGCAGGAAAAAGGATGTTCTCATTGACTTCAATGTTAAAAAAAAGTGTCTAAAAGCTTAATATTTTAAAAAGTATAAATAGTACAAAAAAACTTGAAGAAGTCCCATCGTTAGCTGAACGAGATGAACATTTTAAAAGTTGAATGGTCTCAATAGCTGAAAGTATGCAGAAGTTACGCAGAGCCAAAAAACGTACGGAATAATAAAATTAAAATTAAAATTAAGAATAATAAAAAACGAATATCAATACTGGGAATGCTTATTAAAGCATTCCCACTAATAATAAAAAACGAATATCAATACTGGGAATGCTTATTAAAGCATTCCCACTAACTAGAAAATGCATTTCCTGAGGAAAATGCGAGTGGGAATGCTGAATAGCTGAGCCCGCACCAAAGCCATTCACCATAACCACTACACTATCTTTAGGACACACAGCTCCTTTCTCTATCTGCAAAGTAGAGAGTATGCTGACTTCCTGGTCGCCCCTCCCCCCTCAAGAGGTTTCCCCTCCCCCCAGGTCAGTGAGGAGGAATATTGCACTGAGGTAGAAAGCTATTTATGGAAAGACATTCCATTACAAACGCCTTTTAATTCACAGACCAATACATTAATTACGCCTCCAAACAAAACGTAATAAATCCACAACCGTACATGCGATCGATACAGCGACTTCACCGTTTGAAAGACACGGCCCTTGTGAACGCAGCGATATGAAATTTATGTTGATAAACTTAAAAATGTGGCCATGTCAGCGATTTAGAAAAGAGCGTCTTTGTGTGTTTTGCAGAAACATTTTTTAGACTTTTTAACATGACTCTTGTCCTTTAGAAGCTTCTGGAACTAAAACTAAAATACGTATCACAAAACTGATCACATTGCCTGAAACCAGACAAGCATACCTACGTTTTGATATATAAATTGTGTATGACAAGTAGATCTTGTGGGCGTGAGAGCAATTTGTTCCCCCTTTTTTTAAAGATAATATTTTTTGTGGATGATCTCCACTCTAAAGGTCACATGACACACTCTAAACCTGCTCCATAGGATTACATTATAACCGATAAAAAAATCACTAAACGTAAATTGCGTTTTCACAAAAACCGTAAAAGATATCAATCTAAAAAGTCATGTTTGGATAGCTGAATATTTTGTGACCGCTTTAAAGTTTGTTTGGTGTCTGTAAGTGAAAGTATGAAGGAGCTGAAACTTTTGGCAGAACGTGTGTTTTGAAGCAGGAAAAAGGATGTTCTCATTGACTTCAATGTTAAAAAAAAGTGTCTAAAAGCTTAATATTTTAAAAAGTATAAATAGTACAAAAAAACGTGAAGAAGTCCCATCGTTAGCTGAATGAGATGCACATTTTAAAAGTTGAATGGTCTCAATAGCTGAAAGTATGCAGAAGTTACGCAGAGCCAAAAAACGTACGGAATAAAATTAAAACTAGACAATGCATTTCCTGAGGAAAATGCGAGTGGGAATGCTGAATTGCTGAGCCCGCACCAAAGCCATTCACCATAACCACTACAGTATATTTAGGACATACAAGCAGTGTTCCTTCAGTACTTATAAAGCCTAATATCACACAGCTCCTTTCTCTATCTGCAATATAGAGAGTGTCCTGACTTGCCTGGTCGCCCCTCCCCCCTCCCCCCTCAAGAGGCTTTCTCCACATGAGGTGGGGGAGGAGGACTGCACTGAGGTAAGGAAAGCTATTTAGGGAATAAAAATACCATTAGAAACGCTTTCATCCACACGCAAAATCAGTTATCGTAGCCTTCAAACAAAACATAATAAATCCACAACCGTACATGCGATCGATACAGCGACTACACCATTTGAAACACAAGGCTTTTGTGAACGCACCGATATGAAATTTATGTTGATAAACTTAAAAATGTGGCCATGTCAGCGATTTAGAAAAGAGCGTCTTTGTGTGTTTTGCAGGAATTTTTTTTAGACTTTTTAACATGACGGTCAATGGGAGGGCGTTTGAGGCACTTGTCCTTTAGAAGCTCCTGGAACTAAAAGTCAAATGCCTATCGCAAAACTGATCACATTGCCTGAAACCAGACAAGCATACCTACGTTTTGATATATAAATTGTGTATGACAAGTAGATCTTGTGGGCGTGAGAGCAATTTGTTCGCCCTTTTTTTAAAGATAATTTTTGTTTTCAAAGATCTCCACTCTAAAGGTCACATGACACACTCTAAACCTGCTCCATAGGATTACATTATAACCGATAAAAAAATTGCTAAACGTAAATTGCGTTTTCACAAAAACCGTAAAAGATATCAATCTGAAAAGTCATGTTTGGATAGCTGAATATTTTGTGACCGCTTTAAAGTTTGTTTGGTGTCTGTAAGTGAAAGTATGAAGGAGCTGAAACTTTTGGCAGAACGTGTGTTTTGAAGCAGGAAAAAGGATGTTCTCATTGACTTCAATGTTAAAAAAAAAGTGTCTAAAAGCTTAATATTTTAAAAAGTATAAATAGTACAAAAAAACTTGAAGAAGTCCCATCGTTAGCTGAATGAGACGAACATTTTAAAAGTTAAATGGTCTCAATAGCTGAAAGTATGCAGAAGTTACGCAGAGCCAAAAAACGTACGGAATAAAATTAAAATTAAGAAGAAGAATAATAAAAAACGAATATCAATACTGGGAATGCTTATTAAAGCATTCCCACTAATTAAGAATAATAAAAAACGAATATCAATACTGGGAATGCTTATTAGGCAAATATATAAAGAAGGAGAAGGGTTCATATGTTCCTGGAAGTGGGGACTGGCCACATCCCTGGTAGTTTAGACAAGAAAGAAAAACGATTACCCCCAGATGGGACTTTTAAGGCCAGACTCCAATGTATATATAAAATTTTAATTTATTAGATATTTGCACCAAGATGGGTAAACACTTAGTTACAGAGTAATTCTGGATGTTGGATTACAGAAATCTTTTGGAACAGTCAGAAATTATGTATAATAAGAATAAAAAACATATAAGAAGTAGTGATAAAGTGACACCTGGGGCACACGTCCCATGTGTGGACCCAGGAGAAAATAGGAAACAACAAGAAAATACTCAAATAAAACCTCGTGAAGATACAAAACAATTAGATTAAAAAACACTCTGTAGAGAGTAGTGGAGAAATGCCCGACGCGTTTCTGGTCTATTGATGGAGCAACAGACCTTCATCAGGGGCCACAGGAGTGTGTGATTACAAGCTGTTTTTTCTCTCTCTAAAAATAAAACACACATCATTATATTATATCATATCATCAGGTGTATATGGATCCATATTTTAAGTAGTTGTTAGAGATACCTCTACTATAATGTATATGATCAACATACCGTTTGTGGTAAACCAGGGTTTGAAAATTGACCCTCAACTTGTCGGTTTAGGATATCCCCAGAGCCGACTTATGGGGTCTCATAAGTAAGAAAAGAGAAAGGGGAGGGATGGCTCCGATTGATCCCAAACACACGGTATCCTATTGAAATTTAAGGATATAGGAAGTAGGAAAAGAAAAGAGAGAAAAGAAATAAGAGAAAAGGAAGAGAAAAAAGGAAAAAAGAGAAGAAAAAAAGAGAAAAGAAAGAGAAAGAAAAAAGGGTAAGGAAAGAAAGGAAGAAAGAAAAGAGAAAAGAAGAGAAGGGGGGAAAAAAGAAGGGAGAAAACGAAGAAAGTGGAAAAAAGAAAAAGAAAGAGAAAAGAGAGAAAAAGTAAAAACATGACAAATGATCCAATGCATAAATCCTTGGTCATACTGCTCATATTCATGATAGAAACAATAATTACCCAAATGTAGGGCTTGTTAGGGCAAAAGTGCAGCAGGTCAGGGGGTTTACTGAGTCCAATGCGGACGATCCTCTTAGAGTTGCTAGGGGGAATCCCGAGCTCTATATGTAGAGAGGAACCTGGTGCCGAATGCCTGTGGAGCAGACGTATATAGATAGAGACTGAGGCATGCATGGTAAGGAGAGGTACATGCTAGAGTGAGGTTAGGTTGGTTACAAAAAGGCTTGTTTGAATATAAGGTAGAACAGGTACTCACCGTGATTGGGGTATTGTAATACCAGCGTTACTCCCTTCAGCTCGCAGGGTGCTGGGAGAACTGGTCATATGTTGGCTCTATTTATGGGGTGGACATGACCTGGGAGGGCCGTGTAGCTCGGCCCCTCCCAGGGATTCTGATCAGATGGGATTGCCATCTGCTGTTTGCAATCGTTCTGCTGGAGGGGGCGGGATGGGGCTAGTGGGCATGGCAATCCGCCCCTCGATGGGGAGGAGTGCCTTCTTTCCAGCATTGTTGTGTAACTATGGTGATGACGCTGGCGTCACGGGCCATGTGACCCTGCGCCTCGCGTCACACCATGAACAGCGGGGAAGCCTTCTAGCAAGCCCGGCCGCGTTACCATGTCGACGGCGCTGATGCCAATGCCACGTGACCCGGCAGAGCCGCGTCACATCGCTTGAGGCAGGGAAGCCCTCTGACGAGCGTGGCCACATCCCCCTGTTTGGGGATGTCGCGCCCGGCGTATCCCAACGACTCAGGCACGGCGGGGAATACAGTATTAAATACACTGTACCGGTCCTCGCATGGACAGAGTGTCCACCATTATTAGAGTAAGCCGAGTGCCAAATGGCAAAAAAACGATATGACACCCCGAGTCCGGGGTAGAGATTTCAAGATTTAAATGTGAACAGCTGTGGGTGAGATGAGAAGAATAGTTGAAGAAAAAGACAGAGAAAAAGAAAGAGAAGAAAAGGAAAATAATAATAAAATAAAGATGGATGGGAAAATGTGTAAAAAAGGAAAAGATATATATTGAAGATAATAAAGTAAGAGGAGAAAAGGAGAGTAATAGATAGACAAAAGGGAACAGAAGGAATCGAAATGCAGGGTGAACAAGAGGAGCCATAACGCACAAATCTCTAGCCACAAATCAAGTTTAACAAGTAAAGGTCAGTTGATCATATAGTTTTATAAGAAGGAAAAATACGGATAGTATACAAGTGAATATGAAAGTGATTTGCACTTTCTGTTCCATCAAGGTAAATCAGCTGAAAATTAAGCATAATAATGGATCGGTGCAATGAATATCCCGATGGACCAGTATATATAAAAACAATATCCTCTTTCACATTTATATCGATATAATCAGGAAACACACCATTAATTAAATTAGGTAGTAATCAAACATTTAATACGTCTAAATGGTTCGTGCTAAAGTAGGATAGAATAGGATAGTGGGGACAAAAGAAAGATAAGGGGGCAGTTGACATTTTATATCTCGTAGGTTCGGTGGAGAGGTTGGTATATTTGATTAACCCTCCCCCTCCCATACACCCGATTTATATCCCTCAAGGAAGGGTCTATAACTGATGTTATTGTTCAAACCCGGGGGAGAGGTGGCATTCAAGGCCACTATCCAGCGAGTTTCTCGCTGTAGTAATAGTTTGTCCCAATCCCCACCTCTTGGGTTCGGATGAATTCTATCAAGCGCCAGAAAGGTGATTTTAGGGAAAACCCCCTGGTGCACATCTCTTGTATGTCTTCCAAGGGGAAGGTCAGCATTGGCAATTTTCATACTATGCACATGCCTGCTTATTCTTTTTTTCCATTCCAGTTTCGTTTTTCCCACGTAGAAACACCCGCATGAACAGGTCATAAGGTATACAATTCCGGCGGTACTGCAATTTGCAAAATGTTTTGGTTTATATGATTGACCATTTGGGAGGTGTGTAGTCTTACTGATATTTAGGTATTGACATTGCGGGCATCCGCCGCAGGTGAACGTGCCCCACCGCTTACAAGGATCCCCCCTAAAGGCCCCTGTATATTCACTTGTGACTAGTATGTCTTTTACAGACCTAGTTCTCCTGTATGTGATAAGTGGTCGATCAGAGACGAATTGACCCATAATGGGGTCGATTTGCAGGACATGCCAGTTTTTTTCAATTATTTTCTTAATTGATTTGTACTGTTTGTTGTATGTTGTAATTATCCTTATTGGTGTCCTTGAATTCTTTTGGTCATGTGATACCTCTTTTTTGCGAAAGAGAATGTTCGCTCTGGATTGGCTTTTGGCTCTTTTAAACGCCTTCTTGAGGCATGTTAGAGAATAACCTCGTTGTAGAAGCCTCTCTTTTAGTTTTTCTGCCTCCCCTAGGAAAGCTGTTTCTTCCGAGCAATTTCTCCTTAAACGGAGATATTGGGAATATGGTATCGACCGAATTAGTGGTATTGGATGGAAACTATCTGCTTGTAGTATGGTGTTTCCGGCAGTTTCTTTGCGGAAGAGATTACTTGAAAGGCGTCCATCCTCTGTTTTTGAGATGGTGACATCTAAAAAGGTGATTGTGGTTTCACTACACACTTTTGTAAATTTTAGATTGAAGTCATTCACGCCCATGTCTTTCATACAAAGCTCGAGGTCATTCTTTGTTCCATCCCAAACCATAAAAATATCGTCGATAAACCTGTGCCAAATTAAAATGTTTGCTACGTGCGGTCTAGTTCCATCAGGGGTTAAAAAGAGGTTCTCCCACTCCCCCAGATACAGGTTGGCATACGATGGGGCACAACAAGTCCCCATCGCTACCCCCTGTATCTGGAGGAAGTGGGAGCCATCAAAGGTGAAGGCATTGTGATGAAGGATAAAGTCCAGAGCTTGAACAATGAACTTGTGTAATGGTTTATCGTCACGATGTGATTGACTGATAAAATGTTCTATCACCTGTAGCCCCTTCTGGTGAGGTATAGAGCTATAGAGAGCCTCTACGTCCACAGTTACCAGGAGCGCTTTATCTGGGACCACCAGATTCTCAAGATTCTGTAACAGATGTGTGGTATCCCTGATGTAGGAGGGTAGATTCATCACCAAAGGCCGGAGCTGTTCGTCCAGGAATTGGCTTAAGCGTTCTGTGATGCATCCGCGTCCCGATATGATGGGTCTTCCAGGGGGATTTTGGTGGTCTTTATGTACTTTTGGCAGGCTATAAAAAGTTGGAATCTTGGCATGATCCGTTCTTATGAACTCCCACGTCTGTTGTGTGATCACATTTTCCACATATGCTTCGTCCACTAGTTTGAAAAATTCCAAGTCGTATCTTTCAATAATGGATCTGGGTATAAGTCTATACCATTCAGCATTAGATAGTATATTTCTACACATTGTCTGGTAAAACTCGTTGCTCATTATCACGATGTTCCCCCCTTTATCCGAGGGTTTTATCGTCAATTGTTTTTGATTGGCTAAGAGTTTTAGAGCCTTTTGTTCCTGGTGTGATATATTGTTGGGGCTGTGGCCTTTCTTCAAGTTCATTAGATCCCTTGTTGTCATTGCTATGAACGCATTGAGATTCGAGTTCAAGGTTAGAGGTGGAAATTTGTTGGATTTCTTCTTCAACAAGGATTTCTTAGACAGGCCTCCTTCAGTTGGTGTCACCTGTTCTTCCAGAAATGTTTTTAGATCTATTCTATCTATGAGATCTCTATTTGTCTGTTCGTCCAATAGGGCGATCAAATCGTTCATGGCCTGTTCTTCTCTGGCAGTTGGTCCATTAGTCGGAACTGGTTAAAGCATTCCCACTAATAATAAAAAACGAATATCAATACTGGGAATGCTTATTAAGCATTCCCACTAATAATAAAAAACGAATATCAATACTGGGAATGCTTATGAAAGCATTCCCACTAATTAAGAAGAATAATAAAAAACGAATATCAATACTGGGAATGCTTATTAAAGCATTCCCACTAATAACTAGAAAATGCATTTCCTGAGGAAAATGCGCGTGGGAATGCTGAATAGCTGAATTGCTGAGCCCGCACCAAAGCCATTCACCATAACCACTACACGATATTTAGGACACACAGCTCCTTTCTCTATCTGCAAAGTAGAGAGTGAGTGAGTGAGTGAAGAACTTATATAGCGCAGCACTTGCAAATTAAATCACCTCTGGGCGAGAGTATCCTGACTTCCTGGTCGCCCTTCCCCCCTCAAGAGGTTTTCTCTCCCCCCCCAGGTCAGTGAGGAGGAATATTGCACTGAGGTAGAAAGCTATTTATGGAAAGAAATACCATTACAAACGCCTTTTAATTCACAGACCAAATACATGAATTAAAACTTCAAACAAACCTTAATAAATCCACAACCATACATGCGATTGATACAGCGACTTCACCGTTTGAAACACAAGGCTTTTGTGAACGAATTGGTATAAAAATTATGTTGATAAACTTAAAAATGTGGGCATGTCAGCAATTTAAAAAAGAGTGTCTTTGTGCGTTTTTCTGGGAAATTTTTTAGACGTTTTAACATTACAGTCAATGAGAGAAATTTTGGCGCTCTTGTCCTTTAGAAGCTCCACGAACTAAAAATAAAGGGCCAAATTCTCAAAAAGCTGTGCAAATTTAGTATTACCTAAGTTATGTCATTTAAGTTACGGCGCCCTAAGTTGGTGTCGTAAGTGCCATATCCACAGCGCATTTGCGCACAAAATTGCGCCATCCGTAACCTAAATTCCGAGGCGTAAGGCGTGGTTATGGCAAGTGGGAAGGAAGTGGGCGTGCTTCATTGTAATGAGCCGTGACCCCATGCAAATGAAGGGCCGGCCGTACTGCGCATGCGCGCACAAATCTGGACCTCACTGGGCATGTGCAGAACTTTGCCCATCGCAATCAGTGAGATAGGTAAAAGGCCAAGCGTACTTAGTTTGAGGATCACCCTGTGTCTAAATATTAAGTATAAGTATATAAGTATTTCCCTATGTTCCCTTCCTAAAGCAAGTTGCTTCTGCTTTGAACGTTTGTCAGTGTTTGTTGGTAAGATTTGTTTGTGAGAAAAGTTGTTGAGGAGTTGTAGAGTATAGTTGGTGTTTGTTTTTGGATAATTTGTTATTTGTTTTGATTTTTTGCCTGTTTGTTTTTGATAAGTGTTTGTTTTTTGGTGTGTGATTGTTTTTTGTTTCCCTTTTTTGCCTGTTTGTTTTTGAATTTATAGTAGCTGTCTGTTTGTGTTTTTTTTTTTGCTGTGATTTTTTTTCTTTGTTGTGTGTGTATTGTTGATTGTTTTTTGGGTGAGTTTCCTGTTGCTGGGTGGTGTCTGTGATGGCCACCAAGCGCAGGAAGTTAAATTTTTCAGTGGCAGAGAAGCATATTCTTGCTCAGGGCATCATAAAATATGGTCGTTTTCTACATGGCCCTGAGAGCCAGAACACCACCCCGGCCAGGAGGAAGGAGATCCTTAAAAAGATCACCGATCGGATCAATGCGTCGGGGGGGGGGGAGACCAGGACCATCGCTGGAATCCAAAAAAAAATAAATGATTTAAAGAGCGTGTCCCGGAACAAGCTGGCAACGCTGCATGCCCATACCAGGGGCACTGGAGGAGGGGGACCCTGCCCAGTCAGGATAAGTGAGGAGGAATGGGCAGTGGCCCAGTGTTTCCACCCACAGCAGGTGGTGGGCCTGCCTGGCTTTGACTCTGATGCTCCTGTGAGGACAGGTAAGTTTTTTATTTTTTCTATCTGGTGATTAGCATGTGTGGGTGGGGGAAGGGAAGATGTGCCAAGTGTGTGGATCCACCAACCTGTGATTGTTTTGTGTCCTCCCCAGATGGCCAGGAGGTGGCAGCCCAATCAGCCCAGGAGGTGGCAGCCCCATCAGGGCAGGAGGTTGCTGGCCCATCAGGGCAGGAGGTTGCTGGCCCATCAGGGCAGGCTGCTGCACCACCCCCAAGACAGGCTGATGCCCAAGAAGGGCAGGATTCGCCATGGGAGGGGAGTGCCCACAACTCCCCTAATTTGGATGTTGAGTGGGAGGAGGATGAGGGGGAGGAAGATGAAAATATTGTTATTGGCCGGCAAATCCTGATGGGCCAAGATAGGACCTTTGAGTCATCCCCTGAGGGTACCCCAGAGGCTCCCAGCAGTCAGGCCACCATCAGGGGTGGCCCCTCCCAAACCTCCTCCAACATGCAGCAGCCCCCATGGGTCACTCCAACCCCTTCTCCAAGGCCACAAGCCTCAGGGGCAAGTAGGAGGCCGACCCCGGAAACCAGGGGGGGTTTGAGCGTCTGCCGGTCAGTCTGCAGAGGGACAATGCCCGGCAGACCCGCAGTCTGGGTGAAATTAAAAAAACAATGACCAAGGTGGAGCACAGCCTGGGTTTAATGAGGGATTCACTGGGTGATGTGGCCACCAACTCAGTGGGGGTCATCACCTGTTTGTGGGACCTGAAGAACGCCACAACAGGCGTGGCCCAGGAGGTGACTGCCCTGACCCAGGCTGTGCAGGCCAATACCCGGGCTGTGCAGGACAATACCCGGGCTGGCCAGGCTAATACGGCTGACATCACTGCCTGTCTGACAAGGATAGCCGTGGCCTTGGAGGGCAGGCCAGCAGGAGAACAGACACCCGGGGAGGCTCCTTCTTCCCCTGCACAGACCCCCCCCCCGTGAAGATACTCCCTCCCCTGCACAGACCCCCCCGTGAAGATCCTCCAGTTGGCCGTGGCCGTGCCCGTGGTCAGCCCAGAAGGAGCACTCGGCAACATCACTAAGTTGCAGGGGTACTTTTTTTTTTTTATTATACTGTACTTATGATTTGGTTTATGTGTGTGAATGATGTGTGAATGTGGGGGGGGGGTGGCATTCCTGATAACATAAGGGTGTCACCCTCAGTTTTGGTGGAGTAGGGATCCCCAGGACCAGGGAGAAGTCATCCCAGGTTCCTGAATGGTGTATGAATGCACAGTGACATAATTGGAGCCGTGGCGGGGCGTTACTGCTCCCAAGTACCAAAGGGGGGGGGGGGTACTTGGATCTAATCCAATTCGATGTGCATGTGATGTGTCTGTGCTAGGGACCACAGTGGTGTGCATTCATGCATTCTCATTGTGAGATAATTAATATGCGTTTTCTGTGAAAAAAGACATTCTCATTGTCATATAATTAATGTGCATTTACTGTGCAAAGAAACATTTTAAATGTCACATAATATCTGTGCGTTTATGGTGTAAAACCAAACAATAAAGTGAGATAATGAAGGTCCATTTACTGGGAAAAGATGCCTTCAGCAAGTCGTCTCCTTATTGCTGTGCCCTCAGCAGACCGGGTAGAGGTGGTTGGGGGGGGGGGATTGCCTGGGTGGGGGGTCAGGTCAGGACATGCAACATGCCCCAATTATTTGACAGACAAAGTCTGGGGAATACAAGAGTGTACCCCCAGTCTTGTCAAGGCATCTGAAGTGGGACTTGAGAAGCCCGAATGTCCGCTCTACAATTGACCGGGTGCGAATGTGCACCTCATTATATTTGTGTTCTCCTGGTGTTTGGGGGTTCCTAAATGGTGTCATTAGGTGGGGTCCCAAGGCATATCCAGAGTCACCTGTAAGGGAAAAGACAGGAGGATATTAGTCATGCATGTGCCCCTTGTGATGTCTGCATCATGGGGGGGGCATACCTGACACCAATGTCACTCACCAATCAGCCAGCTGTCTCCATACACATTCTGCTCAAAGTCTTGGTAGATCTTGGTCTGCCGGAGAATGAAACTGTCGTGGCACGACCCTGGAAATTTGGCACAAACGTGCCAGATGAGGCCATGAGCATCTACAATAGCTTGGACGTTGATCGAATGCCAGCCTTTTCTGTTCCTGAACAGGTGCTCAGTTTCATGGGGGGGCTGTAGTGCCACATGGGTGCAGTCTATCGCCCTGATGGTCCGTGGGAAGCCACCAATGTTGTAGAAGTCAGTCATGGCTTGCAGACGCTGCTCCTCCTGGGTGGGCTTTTCAAACTGGTTGCCCATGCGCCGCAGTATGGCAGGGACCACCTGATGGACACATCGGCTCATTGTCAACTGCACCATCCCAGCCAGACCTCCAGATGCACGCTGGAAAGACCCAGTGGCCAAAAAATGAACGAGACGAACATTTTAATAGTTGAATGGTCTCAATAGCTGAAAGTATGCAGAAGTTACGCAGAGCCAAAAAACGTACGGAATAATACAATAAAAATTAAGAAGAACTAGAAAATGCATTTCCTGAGGAAAATGCGCGTGGGAATGCTGAATAGCTGAATTGCTGAACCCGCACCAAAGCCAATTCACCATAACCACTACACTATCTTTAGGACACACAGCTCCTTTCTCTATATGCAAAGTAGAGAGTGTCCTGACTTCCTGGTCGCCCCTCCCCCTCAAGAGATTTTCTCCCCCCCCAGATCAGTGAGGAAGAATATTGCACTGAGGTAAAGAAAGCTATTTATGGAAAGAAATAACATTACAAACGCTTTTAATTCACACACACCTAATACATAAATTAAGCCTTCAAACAAACCTTAATAAATCCACAACCGTACATGCGATCGATACAGCGACTTCACCGCTTGAAAGACACGGCAATTGTGAATGCATCGATATGAAATTTATGTTGATAAAAACTTAAAAATGTGGCCATGTCATTGATTTAGAAAAGTGTGTCTTTGTGTGTTTTGCAGAAACATTTTAAAGTCTTTTTAACATTAGAGTCAATGAGAGAAAATTTCGGTCTCTTGTCCTTTAGAAGCTCCTGGAACTAAAAGTCAAATGCCTATCACAAAACTGATCACATTGCCTGAAACCAGACAAAAATACCTACGTTTTGATATATAATTGTGTATGACAAGTAGATCTTGTGGGCGTGAGAGCAACTTGTTCCCCCTTTTTTAAAGATAATTTTTTTTTGTGGATGATCTGTGCTGTAATGGTCACATGACACACTGTAAATCCCCTCCATAGGAATACATTATAACCGATAAAATGTTCTGAAAAAAATCACTAAACGTAAATTGCTTTTTCACAAAAACCGTAAAAGATATCAATCTAAAAAGTCATAACCGGATAGCTGAATATTTTGTGACCGTTTTAAATTTTGTTTGGTGTCTGTAAGTGAAAGTATGAAGGAGCTGAAACTTTTGGCAGGATGTGTGATTTGAAGCGGGAAAAAGCATGTTCTCATTGACTTCAATGTTAAAAAAAAGTGTCTAAAAGCTTAATATTTTAAAAAGTATAAATAGTACAAAAAACTTGAAGAAGTCCCATCGTTAGCTTAACGAGATGAACATTTTAATAGTTGAATGGTCTCAATAGCTGAAAGTATGCAGAAGTTACGCAGAACCAAAAAACGTACAGAATAAAAATAATGTTAAAAAACAAATATCAATACTGGGAATGCTTATTAAAGCATTCCCACTAACTAGAAAATGCATTTCCTGAGGAAAATGCGCGTGGGAATGCTGAATAGCTAAATGGCTGAGCCCACACAAAAGCCATTCACCATAACCACTACACTATCTTTAGGACACACAGCTCCTTTCTCTATCTGCAAAGTAGAGAGTATCCTGACTTCCTGGTCGCCCCTCCCCCTCAAGAGGTTTTCTCCCCCCCCAGGTCAGTGAGGAGGAATACTGCACTGAGGTAGAAAGCTATTTATGGAAAGAAATAGCATTACAAACGCTTTTAATTCACAGACCAAATACATGAATTAAGCCTTCAAAAAAACCTTAATAAATCCACAACCGTACATGCGATCGATACAGCAACTACACCGTTTGAAAGATACGGCCCTTGTGAACGCATCGATATGAAATTTATGTTGATAAAGTTAAAAAATGTGGCCATGTCAGCGATTTAGATAAGAGCGTCTTTGTGTGTTTTGCAGAAACATTTTTTAGACTTTTTAACATGACGGTTAATGGGAGGGATTTTGAGGCGCTTGTCCTTTAGAAGCTCCTGGAACTAAAAGTCAAATGCCTATAGCAAAACTGATCACATTGCCTGAAACCAGACACAAATACCTACGTTTTGATATATAAATTGTGTATGACAAGTAGATCTTGTGGGCGTGAGAGCAATTTGTTCCCCCTTTTTTAAAGATAATTTTTTTTTGTGGATGATCTGTGCTGTAATGGTCACATGACACACTCTAAAGCTGCTCCATAGAAACACATTATAACCGATAACATTTTCTGAAAAAATCACTAAACGTAAATTGCTTTTTCACAAAAAACGTAAAATATATCAATCTAAAAAGTCATTTTCGGATAGCTGAATATTTTGTGACAGCTTTAAAGTTTGTTTGGTGTCTGTAAGTGAAAGTATGAAGGAGAAGAAGCATTTGGCAGCGCGTGTGATTTGAAGCGGGAAAAAGGATGTTCTCATTGACTTCAATGTTAAAAAAAAGTGTCTAAAAGCTTAATATTTTAAAAAGTATAAATAGTACAAAAAAACTTGAAGAAGTCCCATCGTTAGCTGGACAAGATGAACATTTTAATAGTTGAATGGTCTCAATAGCTGAAAGTATGCATAAGTTACGCAGAGCCAAAAAACGTACGGAATAATAAAGGAGAAAATAATAAAAAACGAATATCAATACTGGGAATGCTTATTAAGCATTCCCACTAATAAAAAACAAATATCAATACTGGGAATGCTTATTAAGCATTCCCACTAATAAATTTACGGATATCAATACTGGGAATGCTTATTAAAGCATTCCCACTAATAATAAAAAACGAATATCAATACTGGGAATGCTTATTAAAGCATTCCCACTAACTAGAAAAAGCATTTCCTGACAGACTCCATGGCAGCCTACGTGTGGGTTTATCCCGCCTCTCATACCTCATAGGACCCTACTCCCATAAATCTTTGCTTCTAGCCAGAGACCGTGTTCCTTTTTTTGTCCTCCTCCTAGGACCAAGATGTATTTTGTTACCTTATGAAGACTTTATGGATGGTTCAGTCTGGCGCACAAATTTATGGTTCAATCTTCCGGAATTCCAGCAGTCCCAGCTATTAGCAGGGTGGATTCGGGCGGTTCTTATGATGCCATGAAGAGCTTATTACCCTGGCCATTGGCAGGCAAGCGGCAACTTGGGCCAAACGTCCTAGCTATTAGCAGGAGGCCCCCCTTATTTACATACGCCCAGGTCGTGCAGTGATTGTATATTCCCATGTCCCAGGCTGAATCAGGATCAGGATGGTATCGTATGAAATTCATGTATATATACATATTTGCTTGGCAGCAGTTTTTGTTTTGTTTTCTGTTTGTACCTGTCCGCGCTGGTGTATCTCCTCTATGGCGGCTGGGACGCATCTGCGTTCCATTCGGCCGCGTCTTCCGGGCTGCCTGCAGTGCTGTGAGCCTGGGATCGAGGCTTGGTCTCACACTTGCTCAGTTCCGGATTGGACGGCCTTTCGCGCATGCGCGCGGACTCCGTTAGGCGACGTGGGCTCCGTCGTACGTACGCCAGGGGGCGCGGTGACGTCATCGGCGGCGCCAGGTTTAAATAGCTGTCAGATTCAGCTATTGCCTGGGATGCCCTGCATGATCGTGAGCAGCTTCCCGGTGTCTGTAGCTGTGACTGGCAAGGTAGGAAACGGTATTACTCCTCCCTCTGCTGTTCTCTACCTGATTGTTTTCCTTGGGTAAATTGTGGTTTGATTTTTCAGCTACCATATCTGTACAATGGATGTTTCACCGCCCCCCGGTGGCCAACCCTTGCTCTGCAGGTAGGAATATTTTCCTACTGCTTGTATTGGTTGCCCTTTTGTTTTTTCTTTCAATCATTGATGTTCTGTCCTTGTGTATCGTGTCTCTTTTTAGCCCTTCTAGGTCTGAAACTAGGCATTCAGCACGTGAAGAAAATGATAACGCTAAATCTAAACATCATTCCTCTTCAAGCTCTAGACGGCTGAGATCGTCTTCTCGACATCATAATAGAGAGTCCAGATCTGCACACCACTCTCGTGGCCATTCCAGTCACTCTAAAAGCAGAGTTTGCTGGGGGTGCAAGTCTCAGATTCCGGAAGGGAGATCTCTCTGTGAACCATGCTATGCCCGGGCCATGAGGGAGAGGGGTGAGGAAGGTCTTCAAGTGGAGGCTATAGTCAGAAAGGTGGTCCTGGAGTCCCTAAACAAATCTGACCCCATAACTACAGTTGTCCCTCCAACTGACCCCGCACCAATTCCCATACAAATGGATACTGAAGCTCCGGGGCCCTCTACACTCTATCGCTCCGCAAGTGAATCCTCTTTGTGCGAAGTAGAAGATTCTAACAATATTTCTGGTTTTGATTTTTCTTTAGTCCCAAATCTAGTAAAGGCAGTAAAAGACGCCTTACAGTGGGAAGAGCCTGTTGAGGCACCTTCTAAACAGAGAAAATACTTTAAACAACTCAAGAAGGAACGCCCAAATTTTCCTTTTCTGGAAGAACTCGGGGGAATCTTTTCAGATGAATGGACTGGGGTGGAAAGGAAAAATTCTTTACTTTCCAAGGTGTCAAAAATGTATCCATTCAAAAGTGAGAATGTGAAACATCTAGAATCTGCCCCTCTGGTTGATGCAGCTCTAATGAGGTTAGTGAAACACGTCACACTACCTTTGGAAGATTCTGTCTCGTTCAAATACGCTTTGGAAAGGAAGATAGATACTGACCTAAAACGGATATATATCACGGCGGGCATGACTTGCAAGCCAGCTCTGGCCCTCGCAGCGTTATCTAAAGCTATGGAAACTTGGTCAGATGAGATTGATTCCTCCCTATCAAACATCTCTGAAGATTTAGCGGGAAGCATGCCGCTTCATGAACTGAAAATGGCATCTGTTTTTTTTGGGGAGGCTTCCCTTGATATTATACGCCTTGTGGCTCGTGTCATGCTCTCCTCTGTGACAGCCAAACGGGCCTTGTGGCTACGTCCTTGGCTGGCTGATCCGACCTCTAAGCAGGCTTGGTGCTGTATTCCCTTTCAGGGTTCTTCTCTGTTTGGGAATAAGCTTGATAGTGCCATTTCCCGGGCCACGGGTGGTAAGTCGGGGTTCCTTCCCCAAGATCGTCGCCTTTTGGGTCAGAGAAGATTTCAACCTAGACGTAATCAGGATCGTGCAAGAGAGGCTCGTAGCTACAGGCCTGGCCGCGATTTCAGGCGGAATTGGAGAAGAAACCAACCGTCGGGGCAGAAATCCTCTAAAGTAGCTTCTTCTGGGGGTCGTGAAGCCCCTAAATCCTTTTGATACAGGGTCGGCCCAGACGGTTCAAGTCGGGGCCAGGTTACTCCAGTTCCGACATGTCTGGGCAGCCTCGGTAAAGGATTACTGGATGGTCAAAACAATTTCTTCAGGTCATTCATGGACGTTCATAGAACCACCCATGCTTCAGTTTGTACCCACAGTCCTACCCTCCTTGGAAGAGAAGAAACAAATTCTTCTTTCATACACAAATTCTCTAATAGCTCAGGGTGCCGCCATACAAGTTCCAACGTCCGAAAGGTTCCAGGGGATGTACTCACCCCTGTTCATGGTTCAAAAGAAGTCCGGCTCTTGGAGACCAGTAATAGATCTCACGCACCTAAATACCTTCATAAAAAAAGGAAAGGTTCAAGATGGAGTCATTACTCACAATACGTCAGACAGTTCAACCAGGCGATTGGCTAGTCTCTATAGACCTAAAAGATGCATACTTTCATGTTCCAATTGCAGCAGAGTTCCAGAAGTATCTCCGGTTTGCGGTAAACAATATTCATCTCCAGTTTACATGTCTCCCATTCGGGCTTACAACATCGCCTCGAGTATTTTCAAAGCTCTTACTGGCTGTGGTCGCCTTGATCAGAACCAAGGGAATCCGTCTACACCACTATCTGGACGATCAGCTATTACTTTCCCAATCCAAGGGACAGATACTGCTACACCGGTCTCAAGTCATTTCTACCCTGACGGAGTTCGGTTGGCTTCTGAACTTAGAAAAGAGTCATCTAGAGCCTACACAAACCCTGACCTTTCTCGGAGCTCAATTCAATACGATAGAGAGCACAATCTCCTTACCACCGGAGAAAATTCCTATTATCCGAGACAGGATTCACCTTGCATTGTCTTCTCCTCTCCTCAGAGCCTCACAGTGCCTAAAAATAATAGGCACCATGGTATCTACAACCCCCATGATGAAATGGGCACAGTGGAAGATGCGTCCCTTTCAGAAGGGTTTTCTCCAACAATGGGATCCAAAGGCCCGAGATCATTTCATTCGGATAACTCCATCCATGCGGGAAAGTCTCCCTTGGTGGCTCTTACGGAAAAATCTTCTCAACTGTCATTCGATAGCCCCCATTTCATGGATACAATTACAACGGATGCCAGCAACAGAGGCTGGGGGGCACTCTGCCTGAAGGAGGTGGGACAAGGGAAGTGGGTCTTTCCGTCCCAAAAGGTAGTTTCCAATGTCCTGGAACTTCGAGCAGCCTTCCATGCTCTACAGGCCTTCTCTCACTTGATCAAGGGATCCTCAGTCCTCCTGAGACTGGACAACACGTCAGCAGTGTCTTATATCAAAAGACAGGGGGGCACCCGCAGTCTTTCCCTACTGAAAGAAGTAGACCCAATCATGTCATGGGCTCAAACACATTTAATTAACTTGACAGCAGTATATCTTCCCGGAGTTCAAAACTCTCTGGCCGACTTTCTTTCAAGGAAGTCGCTCGACAACAACAAATGGTCTCTCCACAGCAAAGTCTTCAACTGGATTCTATCTCTAGGGATTGCTCCAGAAGTAGATCTATTCGCATCCCCGTGCAACTTCAAACTAGAGAAGTACTACACGAGAGGTCGTTGCCCTCAAGCCTTCGGATGGACGCCCTGACAGACCAGTGGAGGTTTCAGAAAGCATACGCCTTTCCCCCGACACCTGTCATTCTCCGCTTCCTGTCGAGACTCAGATGGGAGAAGGTCGAAATAGTAGCGATAATCCCATACTGGCCCAACAGACCATGGTTTCCGTTACTGGCACAACTGAGTTTCCGGGATCCAGTTCAGCTTCCATCCAGACCAGATCTTCTACTACAAGGAATAACTCCTCACCCTTGTCCAACACATCTACATCTAATGGCTTGGTTTTTGAGAGGGCAAGGTTGGAAGCATTAGGATGCCCAAGTAAAGCCGTCCCAACCTTGTTAAATGCCAGAAGACCAAGTACCAACAAGGTTTATCAGAAGGTATGGTCCAAATTCTCGGACTTCATTGCCTCCGTGAATGGTTCTCTTAATGATCCCCAAATTCATGATGTACTGGGGTTCCTCCAGACAGGTCTTGACCTACCCCTGTCTGTTAGCTCCTTGAGAGTCCAGATTTCGGCCATTTCCGCCTTCATAGGCATATCCTGGGCTAGGCACTCCCTTGTCAGGCAATTCTTTAAGGGTGCTGTGAGACTTAGACCTCAAAGAAGACCAAGGTTTTCCAAGTGGGATCTTCCTACGGTTCTGGATTTTTTCTCAGAAGGTCATCATGGGAATCATTTATCAATCAAGGATCTCTCTCTCAAAGTTGCCTTCCTTGTTGCCATCACGTCAGCTAAAAGAGTATCTGAAATCGGTTCTCTAGGTTCCAAAGAACCATTCCTTACCTTCTTCCTGGATCGCGTCGTGTTAATTTCTATGTTGGGTTCTAACCCAAAAGTAACATCCGTCTTTCACGAGAACCAGGAAATCGTCCTTCCCACCTTCCGTTCATCTGAGGACTCTAGTGTCCATCCTTTGGATGTTGGAGTAGTTCTGAAACAATATCTTGAAGCTACCGCTTCTTTCCGGCAATCCGATCATCTACTTGTCACTTTTCAAGGGAAAAATAAAGGAATGTGTGCTTCCTCCAGAACTATTGCAACGTGGATTGTCCAAGCCATCCAAATGGCTTACAGAGCAAAGGGTCTGGCTCCTCCAGAAGCGGTGACCGCGCACTCCACTCGGAGCATCTCCACATCATGGGCGGCTGCCCGTCACGTTTCCCCGGAAGTAATTTGTAAAGCGGCCGTGTGGTCGTCCTTAAATACATTTATGACGCATTATTGCGTGGAACCGGCCTCCTTATCGTCGGTTAATTTTAATTTGCATGTTTTATATGTGGACAATGTCAAATAAATCTTTTCCGTTAACCAGCAATTGCCCACCCGGGTGTGTATGGCTAGTCATTTCCCACACGTAGGCTGCCATGTAGTCTGTCAGGAAAAGGGAAAATTTATATCAAATACTTACCGTAATTTTCCTTTCCTGATGGACTCCATGGCAGCAGGAGTTCCCTCCCTTGCTGGAGTAGGCTATATTACGGAACACGGTCTCTGGCTAGAAGCAAAGATTTATGGGAGTAGGGTCCTATGAGGTATGAGAGGCGGGATTAACCCACACGTAGGCTGCCATGGAGTCCATCAGGAAAGGAAAATTACGGTAAGTATTTGATATAAATTTTCCCTTTTCCTGAGGAAAATGCGCGTGGGAATGCTGAATAGCTGAATTGCTGAGCCCGCACCAAAGCCCATTCACCATAACCACTACACTATCTTTAGGACACACAGCTCCTTTCTCTATCTGCAAAGTAGAGAGTGTCCTGACTTCCTGGTCGCCCCTCCCCCTCAAGAGGTTTTCTCCCCCCCCAGATCAGTGAGGAAGAATATTGCACTGAGGTAAAGAAAGCTATTTATGGAAAGAAATAACATTACAAACGCTTTTAATTCACACACACCTAATACATGAATTAAGCCTTCAAACAAACCTTAATAAATCCACAACCGTACATGCGATCGATACAGCGACTTCACCGTTTGAAAGACACGGCAATTGTGAACGCATCGATATGAAATTTATGTTGATAAACTTAAAAATGTGGCCATGTCAGCGATTTAGAAAAGAGTGTCTTTGTGTGTTTTGCAGAAACATTTTAAAGTCTTTTTAACATGAGAGTCAATGAGAGAAAATTTCAGTCTCTTGTCCTTTAGAAGCTCCTGGAACTAAAAGTCAAATGCCTATCACAAAACTGATCACATTGCCTGAAACCAGACAAAAATACCTACGTTTTGATATATAAATTGTGTATGACAAGTAGATCTTGTGGGCGTGAGAGCAATTTGTTCCCCCTTTTTTAAAGATAATTTTTTTTGTGGATGATCTGTGCTGTAATGGTCACATGACACACTGTAAATCCCCTCCATAGGAATACATTATAACCGATAAAATTTTCTGAAAAAATCACTAAGCGTAAATTGCTTTTTCACAAAAAACGTAAAAGATATCAATCTAAAAAGTCATAGCCGGATAGCTGAATATTTTGTGACCGTTTTAAAGTTTGTTTGATGTCTGTAAGTGAAAGTATGAAGGAGCTGAAACTTTTGGCAGAACGTGTGTTTTGAAGCAGGAAAAAGGATGTTCTCATTGACTTCAATGTTAAAAAAAAGTGTCTAAAAGCTTAATATTTTAAAAAGTATAAATAGTACAAAAAAACTTAAAGAAGTCCCATCGTTAGCTGAACGAGATGAACATTTTAAAAGTTGAATGGTCTCAATAGCTGAAAGTATGCAGAAGTTACACAGAGCCAAAAAACATACGGAATAAAATTAAAATTAAAACTAGAAAACGGAAAATTGTATTCTCACCTTTCCGTAATTTTCCTTTCCCGACGCATCTTCATGGCAGCACACACACACACTGGTTGTGACTCCGCCCCCACAACCTGACAGGATTGGTTAGCTATAAATTCGAAGAGGAGACACCCGGCATCATTCTCCGTAAATATCATCATCATTGAACAACAGGGTGGGCAGTTGTGTGCTGCCATGAAGATGCGTCAGGAAAGGAAAATTACGGAAAGGTGAGTATACAATTTTCCGTTTTCCTGACGCATTCATGGCAGCACACACTGGGAAATAACTCGCTAAGCGGGCGGGTTCAATGCAAAAGTATTTTATTTCCTATAGAGCCGAAGAATTGGCCCTGAAGATAGATCTGCCAAACTCGGAAGTTGCCAACAGAGCGGCGTCCACTCTGTAGTGGGTGATAAAGGTATGCCTGGAAGACCAGGTTGCTGCTCTGCAGATGGTCTCTGAGGAGACTCCACAATATGCTGCCCAAGTGGTAGCCACTGCCCTAGTTGAATGCGCTTTGATGCCTTCTGGGATCTCCAGCTATTGAGTGGAATATGCTTTTTCGATGGCCTTGACTAGCCAAGAGGCGATGGTTCGAGAGGAGGCTGCCTGACCTCGTCTGGCTCCGTGAGGTATAATCAGGAGGGCGTCTGTTGACCGCAGGTGGATAGTGGCTGATAGATAGTTAGAAATTGCAGACTTAATGTCCAAGGCATGCGGTTCACCATCTTCGTTAGAAAGGCATGGCAAGACGATGTCCTGGCCGTAATGGAAGGCTGAAGTAACCTTGGGAAGGAAGCGATCCGAAGGCCTTAGTTTTCCTGCCTGACAGGGTGGTACTAAGTATGGTTCCTTTGACATAAGAGCTTGCAACTCCGACACTCTCCTAGCCGAAGCAATGGCAATGAGGAAGGACAATTTTAGGGTCAGGTCCCACAAGGAGATTGAGTTGAGTGGGAAGAAGGGAGGATTGGACAACGCCTCAAGAACTACTGAAAGATCCCAAGCCGGAAAGGATGGTCTCCTGGGCGGCCTAATTTTAATACATGCCTTCATGAACTGAACTATCAAGGAGTGCAGGGCCCATCTAGTGCCCGTTTTGGCAGACAGAGCGGAGATCTGTACCTTCAGGGTGCTTGAGCTCAGACCTTTGTCGATTCCTATTTGCAGAAATTCTAGGATCTGGTAAGGATCCGGAGAGACGTGATTCCAACCTCTGAGTTGCGCCAAGTGGGCGAATCTTTCCCAGACTCTGGTGTAGACAGTGTTCGTGGTGATCTTCCTGGCCTGCATTAAGGTTGCTATAACTGCCTGGGAACATCCTTGTTCTCTAAGCCTAGCCCTCTCAACCTCCAGGCTGTCAAGTGGAGTCTGTCCGGAGCCGGATGGAGGAGCTGACCTTGGTGAAGGAGGTCTGCTGAGACCGGAAGGTGGATAGGAGGTTGGGTATTGAGTTGCAGGAGAGTCGTGAACCACGGTCTCCTCGGCCAGAATGGTATTACCGCGATCACTGTGACTGATGACCTTCGGAGCCGAGATAGAAACCTTGCTATCAAGGGAGTTGGGGGGAAGATGTACCCCAGATTGAAGTCCCATGGGTGAAGAAGGCAATCTGTCCCTTCTGCTGTCGGAAAGGGAACTCTGGAAAGAAACTTCACGCATTTGGCATTTGCTGGTGTTGCCGCCAGGTCGATCTCTGGAGTCCCCCATGCCTCCGTCAGAATGGAGAACTCCCGGAGGTTCAGAGACCATTCGTTGTTCGAACGAAGTTCCCTGCTCAGGAAGTCGGCTAGTGTGTTCTGTGCCGCTGGAACGTAAACTGCTCTCAGGTCTAATAGATGAGCCTGTGCCCATTCCATTATGGGGTGAACCTCCTCTAATAGAGTGTGGCTTCGGGTACCGCCCTGTCTCTGGACTTAAGCTACCGCCACCCTGTTGTCCATCCGGATTAAAGCGGTCTTCCCTTGTAGCAGAGGCGCGAAGGCTAAGAGTGCCTGGAACGTGGCTCGGAGCTCTAAAATCTTCGAAACTGTGCCCCGGGCAGGGAAGTGCCACGGTCCCTGGGCTGTCTGGTCCCGGTAGTGAGCTCCCCAGCCCTTCTCGCTGGTATCTGAGGTCACGATCTCTGGACTTGGAGGAGCTATAGGTCTGGATCTCCTGAGGTCGGGAGGATATGTCCACCACACAAGAGCGTGCTTCACTTGAGTGGGGATTCTGATGCGTTGGTGCATTGAAACTCCGTCCCACTGTCTTAGAAAGGAGTTCTGGAAGGCTCTCATGTTCCACTGGGACCACTGCATCATGGGAATATTTGAGGACATTGAGCCCAGTACGCTGAGACAGGTTCTGGCTGACGCGAGATTGGAGGACAGTAGATTCCGTACCTTCTGAACTAGAGGTTCCACCTTCTCCAGGGACAGCTGTACCCTGTTCTGTTTGGTGTCCAACTCTGCCCCAAGGAATATCATCACCTGTGAGGGTTGAAGGCTGCTCTTCCGCCAATTGATCAGCCAACCGAAATTCTGAAGGGTAGAGATCAGGATCTCCCGCTGGAGGAGCAGAGTCTCCTGGCTCGCTGCTAAGAGCAAGATGTCGTCCAGATAGTGATGCACGCAAAGTCCCCTTTCCCTGAGGAGAGCTATGAGAGGTAGGAGGACCTTTGTGAACGTTCTGGGTGCCGAAGAGATGCTGAACGGTAAGCATCGGAATTGGAAGTGCTGTTGGCTGATGGAAAAGCGTAGAAACTTCTGGAACGCCGGATGGATTGGCACATGGAGGTAGGCGTCGGAAAGATCCACTGACAGCATCCAATCCCCTAGATTCACTGCCAGAAGGATAGACTGGAGACTTTCCATTTTGAAAGCTTCTATCTGAATTCTCCTGTTGAGACGTTTGAGGTCCAGAACGGGCCGAAGGTCCCCTGACTTCTTTCGGACCAAAAATAGAGGGGAATAGAATCCCCTGCCCCTTTGGTGTGAAGGAACTTCTATGACTGCCCCCTTCAGAATCAGCTCTGAAATATACTGAACGAGAAGCTTCCTTTTGTCCGGAGAAGATGGAATCTTGGTGGGTTGGAAGACAGTGTGAGGCAATGCCCCCATAAAGTTCCACTTGTGACCCTGACTGATCGTAGAAAGAGTCCATGGGTCCTTTATGTGCTCTGACCACACTTGTGCAAAAGCCATGAGCCTGGCGCCCACCTGAGCTGGGTGGGCAGGCAAAGCTTCAAAGGGACTTTGGTTGGTCCCCCACGGTGACGGGCTTGGTCTTCTGAACCCGTGCAAAGGGAGGGCGAGTAGTTCTCCAATCTCTCCTAAACTCCCTGCCGGGGCGATAGGTTCTGGCCTCCCTGTATCTCTCAGGCAGATTGCGCCTGAAGGTAGGATTCCTCTGAGGCTTGGGTCTCCTATCCGATGGAATAAGCCCCAACTTTCCTCCAGTGACCTTGGAGATCGCTGAGTCCAATTTAGCGCCGAACAGGTTTGCGCCATCGTATGGTATCTTGCACCAATTTGACTTTGATGTTGTGTCAGCGACCCAGGGTTTCAACCATAAGGCTCTGCGGGCCATCACTGAGGCTAACAGGGTCTAGGATCTAGCCGAGGAGCGAATCGCATCTACTGAAGCCCCTACCACAAAGTCGCCAGCCAGTCTGATTTCCTGTAAAGTGGAAATCACCTCCCCCTGATCGGTACCTTCCAGGAGGGCCTTTTCAGCATTGGCTGCCCATGTGGAAATGGCTCTGGTGACAGCTGCCGTGGTAATGGCTGGTCTGCATGCTCCCCCTGCCGTAGAGTATGCCTTCTTCAGCTCCAAATTAATCTTGCGGTCAAGGACATCTCGGAACGAGACCGCGTCTTCTATAGGCAGCGTGACATGCCTGGCGAACCGCATTAGGGATGAATCAACGATGGGGGCGTTGATGAGGGGGGAAACTTTAGACTCCTTCAGCGGGTATAACTTAGCTAGTTTATTGGACAGACCAGGCCGCTTGTCTGGTTTTTCCCACTCGTCTTTGATGAGGTCCTCGAATTCCTCAATGAAGGGGAACAGTTTGGGGTCCCTTCTTAATTCTGGGAAGTATTTCCCCACCTTCGGGGGATCCGCCACAGGTTCTTCCCAGCCAATGGCCTCCTTAACCGAGCGTGCAAAGGGTTCGACCAAGCTAAAATCAAACCCTGATATCATCTCCTGTTCCTCAGGATCGGGAAGGGTTCCTGGTAGTTGGGCATACGGACTAAAGGCCAAAGAGGTTCCCGGAGTGGGGTCATTGCAGGCTAGAGGGGCCACGGCCCAGGCTGCTTCCTGTGCCGGCTCTCTTGGGCGGTCAGAAGAGGCTCTAACATCCATCTCCCTTTCCTTCGTTGCTTCATTAAAGCAAGAGTGACAGGCTAGCTTCCCTGGCATTGCAGTAACACCGCATACCCAGCAGGCGTTTGCTGCAGGACGGGCATGATAATGTTCACGGTGCGATGAGGGAGACCGTCTGCGGTGGGACCGGCTGCGACGGGAACGGCTGTGGCGTGATCGGCTATGCCTTGATCGGTGGTAACAGGAGGATGATCTTGACCGACTCTTGTGAGACCTTCTGCTTGATACATGCCTGGATCTCTCCCTGCGCCATGGGCTTGCGTCTCTAGGCCTGGTGGGACTGCAAAAAAAGGCAGTGTTCAGTGGCCGGCTCTCTTTTTTCTCTTCAGTACTTACCCGTCAAATGATGGCCTCCATACCTCGTTTGTTGGTAGTGGTCTGCTAGGGCAGTGGGCTCCATGGAGAAGACAGGAGCAGATATGAGAGCTGGAGAAGCAAAGAAATGGTTAAAAGAGGTGCAAAAGGGTAAAATGAGGTGAGCCTGGCAGAGGAGAAGAGCTAGGTACCTTGCAGGAAAAAATTCCAGGAAAAACGGCAGAGCAGCAGCTGGGAAAAGGAAAAAACAAAAAAATGACACTTTTCAAATTCGGCGACGTCATCGCGCATGCGCAGTAGCGCCGCGCGCGTCCCGACGCCATTTTTGATGAGGGCGAGGGAGGCTGCCGCATCATCAGAGTGCTGCGCGCATGCGCAGAGCAGACTGGGAGTGCGGTGAGTGGAGGGGAAGCATGGGACAACACAGCCCAGCAAGCCTGAGGGAAAAAAAAAAAAGGTAGGAACTTCCCAGAAAGTTTAACAGGCACAGTAAACAGGCACATACATCTATATATATTAACAGGCGTAGTTAATGTATAAAGGCATCAAACAAGGCATCAAAATAGTGGAAAAAAGGCAAGATAGAAGGCAGCTAGCCAAATACCTGAAAAAGAGGGAGACCCACTGCCAGGGTTCTAAGCTCATTTAGAGCTTGTGGATGCCAGGAAACTTTGCCGGGATTTTGCCCCTGAGACCACCAGAGCGGGGATCCCCCCATATAGCTCTATTAGAGACTGTACAGGGGGGACTTCCAAACAGGAGAGGCTGAACCTGCTGGGGCGATAGCGGTAGGAGGCAAGCTGTACGTCCACGTCCTGTCAGGTGAGGATAAAAAAAGAGAATGATGCCGGGTGTCTCCTCTTCGAATTTATAGCTAACCAATCCTGTCAGGTTGTGGGGGCGGAGTCACAACCAATGTGTGTGTGCTGCCATGAAGATGCGTCAGGAAAATGCCTTTCCTGAGGAAAATGCGCATGGGAATGCTGAATTGCTGAGCCCGCACAAAAGCCATTCACCATAACCACTACAGTATCTTTAGGACATACAAGCAGTGTTCCTTCAGTACTTATAAAGCCTAATATCACACAGCTCCTTTCTCTATCTGCAATATAGAGAGTGTCCTGACTTGCCTGGTCGCCCCTCCCCCCTCAAGAGGCTTTCTCCACATGAGGTGGGGGAGGAGGACTGCACTGAGGTAAAAGAAAGATAATTAGGGAATCAAAATACCATTAGAAACGCTTGAATCCACACACAAAATCAGTTATTGAAGCCTTCAAACAAAACTTAATAAATCCACAACCGTACATGCGATCGATACAGCGACTTCACCGTTTGAAACGCAAGGCTTTTGTGAACTAATCGGTATAAAATTTATGTTGATAAACTTAAAAATGTGGGCATGTCAGCGATTTAAAAAAGAGTGTCTTTGTGCGTTTTGCTGGGAAATTTTTTAGACGTTTTAACATGAGAGTCAATGACAGAAAATGTGGTACTCTTGTCCTTTAGAAGCTCCACAAACTAAAAATAAAATGCGTATCACAAAACTGATCACATTGCCTGAAACCAGACAAAAATACCTACGTTTTGATATATAAATTGTGTATGACAAGTAGATCTTGTGGGCGTGAGAGCAATTTGTTTCCCCTTTTTTTAAAGATAATTTTTTTTTCAATGATCTCCACTCTAAAGGTCACATGACACACTCTAAAACTGTTCCATAGGATTACATTATAACCGATAAAATTTTCTGAAAAAATCACTAAACGTAAATTGCGTTTTCACAAAAAAACTTAAAAGATATCAATCTGAAAAGTCATAGCCGGATAGCTGAATATTTTGTGACCACTTTAAAGTTTGTTTGCTGTCTGTAAGTGAAAGTATGAAGGAGCTGAAACGTTTGGCACCGCGTGTGATTTGAAGCGGTAAAAAGGATGTTCTCATTGACTGTAAAAACTCCATAAGAGCTGGCTTCTTGCTGAGATCTGGTGTGGAATTTCTGATCAGAAGTGGAATTTTTGAATACAAGTGGAAGAGTTAAAAACCAGGATTTGCTTTTAGCTGCTTTTAACTGTTTCTGCTGCAAGTGTTCAATTGTTTGTCTTTTTTTCTCTGACACTTTTTAAACAGCTTTTTTTTTTCCTTTCTGCTAATTAAGGGTAGTGTTTAATTGTTAACAGGTGAGTATATAAGTGTCTGTAAAAAACTCCATAAGAGCTGGCTCCTTGCTGAGATCTGGTGTGGAATTTCTGATCAGAAGTGGAATTTTTGAATACAAGTGGAAGAGTTAAAAACCAGGAGTTTAAAACAAGTGTTAAGACAGGAGTCTTCTAAAACTGTAAGTATCATCTTAATCTTCATACAAGTAATTATATTGTAACTGGGAAATGAGTGCTAGCAGGGTTGAAGGTTTTGCTCAGTGCACAGTGTGTCACATGTATGCAAAATTGGTGCAACAGCTCCAAGATGGATACCGCTGTGACAGATGTGAGCAGGTTGCCCTTCTGGAAGCTCGTATTAGAGATCTGGAGGAGCAAGTTGCAACACTGGGTAGAAATGACAACCTTGAAAGGGGTCCTCTGCTCGCTGAGCAAGTGGTCAGTAAGGTTGATGTGGAGGGTGGAGGGGCAAGTCAGGATTATCAGATAGGGAGATGGGTTAATGCAGTTAGAGGGAGTGGAAGGGGCGTGAAGAAAGGGAAGGCCAGTCCTGTATTTGTGCATCAAAGCAAATTTGCCAAGTTGGGTGATGATGTGGAGGTGGCAAACACAGAGGTTGGCAGCCCTAGATGTTACTGCTACCCCTAACAGCCGGGAGAGCAACCCATCTAGTAGAGGTGGGGAGGGGATTGCAGGTAGGCCTAGACAGTTGGTGGTAATAGGGGATTCTATAATCAGAAGGACTGATAGAATAATTTGTCGCCAGGATCGCTTCAACCGAATGGTTTGCTGTCTCCCTGGTGCCAGGGTTCGGCATGTGGTGGACCGGGTGGATAAATTACTGGGAGGGGCTGGGCATGACCCAGCTGTCTTAGTCCACGTTGGAACCAATGACAGTATACATGGAAGGTGGAGGCTCCTTAAGAATCAATTTAAAGAACTAGACTGCAAGATGAAGGGAAGGACCTCCAAGGTGATATTCTCTGAAATATTGCCTGTGCCATGCGCAACACAGGAAAGGCAGGGGGAGATTAGAGAGCTGAATGCATGGCTAAAGACCTGGTGTAGGAAGGAGGGATTTGGGTTTCTAGAGCACTGGGCTGACTTTTCATTGGGGTGCAACCTATATGCTAAAGACGGTTTGCACTTGAATGGAAGGGGGTCTGCTGTGCTGGGGGAGAGGTTTATGGGAATGCTGGAGGAGTATTTAAACTAGGATTGAGGGGGGAGGGTGAATTAGAATTACATCGAGCAGACAGGTCAGTTAGTGGTCAGACATTAATGGAGAGTGGAATGGGGATAGATGGGGGGAGGGTTATGGCAGGTGACAAGAAAGTTCCCATGTTGCAAACAGCCATTGGAAATAATAGTGCCATTTGTACTACTATAAATTATATGAAAAACACCAGAGAAAAATGTAACAATACATTTAAGTGTTTGTTCACCAATGCCAGAAGTCTGCCAAGCAAAACAGGTGAGCTGGAAGCTCTGGTGCATGAGGAGAGCTATGATGTAATCGGTATTGCTGAAACTTGGCTTCAATCCTCACATGACTGGGCTATTAATATTCCTGGCTATGCTCTCTTTCGGAAAGACAGGGTAAAAAGGAAAGGTGGAGGGGTCTGTCTCTATGTGAGAAGTGACCTCAAAGCAAGCGTGAAAGAGAACCTGGTTGATGGAGAGTGTGATGAGGCTGAAGCATTATGGGTGGAACTGCATACAGATGTGCGTAGTTCAAAATTAATCATTGGAGTTTGTTATAAACCACCCAATGTTAATGAGGAGGTGGAGACTCAGCTCCTTGCACAGATGGAAAGGGCTGCAAGGTCTGGGATGGTGATAATAATGGGGGATTTTAACTACCCAGAAATTGACTGGATTAATGGCACTTCTGGGACAGTTAAAGGACAAAAATTTAAAAACCTATTGCAGGACAATTTTATGGTGCAGTTTATTGAGGCCCCAACTAGGAATGATGCCCTGTTGGACCTGATAATCTCAAACCATGCAGAGCTTATTACTAATGTTCAGATAAAGGAACACCTGGGTAGCAGTGATCATAACATGATTTCATTTAATGTTAACTATAAGCAAGAAATACATACAGGAAATATTAAAACACTAAATTTTAAAGTGGAAGTAAACCCTTCAATTTCATAGTTACAAAAACAGTTAACATTCCCTGCATGCCGGAAATGTTAGCTGTCACATTTGTTTGTGCTCTCAACCAAACTGCCAAACCATCCAATGGCTGGTTTCATAACAGGTCACATGTACAGCAGCATGGCAGTTGCAGATTAAACAGAGGCCAAGATGGCCGCTTCCTTGGTTGAAAACGATAGGAGGGTTTACTTCCACTTTAAGAGAGCAAATTTTCCAAGGATGAGGGCTGCTCTCCAGGACTTGGACTGGGAGGGACTATTGGCACAGATGAACACAGAACAGAAATGGGAATTCTTCAAAAAGACTGTGTGGAACCTCACTGCAAAGTATGTTCCCATGGGCAATAAGTTTAAAAGGCTAAAAATAAAACCTATGTGGCTCACGGTCAAAGTTAAAAAAGCTATAAACGATAAGAAAGTAGCTTTTAAAAAATCTAAAAATGAAGGAACACTAGTGTTGTTTAAATGTTACAAAGAATATAACAGGATATGCAAAAAGGAAATCAAGGATGCAAAAATTCAAAACGAACGGCAGATTGCAAAAGATAGTAGGACAAACCCCCAAAAATTCTTTAAATATATTAATAGTAAAAAGGTGAAGTCTGAGCATGTAGGCCCCTTACAAAACAATCTAGAGTGGGTGACTGGGGACAAAGAGAAGGCAAATGTATTAAATGTTTTCTTCAGCTCTGTGTATACAATGGAGCATGGGGGAGCTCATGTCCGAAATGGGGGTGGGAGTGACACAGCCTCAAATCCACAATGGCTCAAAAGTGATATGGTCCAGAAATATTTAGACAGAATAAAGGTGGATAAAGCACCCGGACCTGATGGCATCCATCCACGGATCCTAGGTGAGTTGAGCTCTGTCATTTCAAAGCCACTGTATCTAATATTTAGGGACTCATTAAAGACAGGAATAGTACCACTTGATTGGCGCAGGGCCAATGTGGTGCCCATATTTAAAAAGGGAACAAAGTCTTTACCAAGTAACTATAGACCTGTTAGTTTAACTTCTATAGTTGGAAAGATACTGGAACGTTTAATAAAAGACCACATGGATGAGTTCTTGCTGGAAAAAAACGATTTAAGCAGCAGACAACATGGATTCATGAAAGACAGAAGTTGTCAGACAAACCTGATTTCCTTTTATGAAGAGGTAAGTAAAACCCTGGACAGAGGCGTGGCTGTGGACGTGATATATTTGGATTTTGCAAAAGCGTTCGATACAGTTCCGCACACACGGCTCATGTGTAAGGTAAGGTCTACAGGATTGGATATATCGGTTTGTAAATGGATAGAAAACTGGCTGAAAGACAGAATTCAGGGAGTCGTGGTTAATGATTCTTACTCTGAATGGTCCAAGGTTATCAGTGGTGTACCCCAAGGTTCAGTGCTGGGACCCTTACTTTTCAATATATTTATAAATGCTATTGGGTCTGAGATCAAAAGTAACATTTCTGTCTTTGCAGATGACACCAAGCTATGCAGTGGAATAACGTCCTTGCAGGAGGTCTCCAATTTACAAGCCAACCTCAATGCTCTGTCTAATTGGGCGACTGAGTGGCAGATGAGGTTTAATGTTGATAAATGTAAAGTTATGCACTTGGGGGCTAAGAATATGCATGCATCATACATACTAGGGGGAGTACAACTGGGGGGATCTGTAGTGGAGAAGGATCTGGGGGTTTTAGTTGATCATAAGCTCAATAATGGCATGCAATGCCAAGCTGCGGTTTCCAAAGCGAGCAAAGTCCTTTCTTGTATTAAGAGAGGTATGGACTCCAGAGACAGAGATATAATTTTGCCCCTGTACAAATCATTAGTAAGACCTCATCTGGAATATGCAGTTCAGTTTTGGGCACCAGTTCTCAAAAAGGACATCGGAGAACTGGAGAAAGTGCAGAGAAGGGCAACCAAACTGATAAGAGGCATGGAGGAGCTCAGCTATGAGGAAAGATTAGAAGAACTAAATTTATTCACTCTTGAGAAGAGGAGAATAAGGGGGGATATGATCAACATGTACAAATATATAAGAGCTCCATACAGTGAACTTGGTGTTGAGTTATTCACTTTACGGTCAACACTGAGGACAAGGGGGCACTCTTTACGTCTAGAGGAAAAGAGATTTCACCTCCAAATACGGAAAGGTTTTTTCACAGTAAGAGCTGTGAAAATGTGGAACAGACTCCCTCCAGAGGTGGTTCTGGCCAGCTCAGTAGATTGCTTTAAGAAAGGCCTGGATACTTTCCTAAATGTACAGAATATAACTGAGTACTAAGATTTGTAGGTAAAGTTGATCCAGGGTAAATCCGATTGCCTCTCGGGGGATCAGGAAGGAATTTTTTCTCCTGCTGTAGCAAATTGGATCATGCTCTGCTGAGGTTTTTTGCCTTCCTCTGGATCAACTGTGGGTATGGAGTTGGGTGTATAGGATTTTACTGTGCTTTTTATTTTGTTTTTTTATTTTTTGTGGTTGAACTGGATGGACTTGTATCTTTTTTCAACCTGACTAACTATGTAACTATGTAACTTCAATGTTAAAAAAAAGTGTCTAAAAGCTTAATATTTAAAAAAAAAGTATAAATAGTACAAAAAAACTTGAAGTCCCATCGTTGGCTGAACGAGACGAACATTTTAATAGTTGAATGGTCTCAATAGCTGAAAGTATGCAGAAGTTACGCAGAGCCAAAAAACGTACGGAATAATAATAAAGGATAAAAATTAAAAACGAATATCAATACTGGGAATGCTTATTAAAGCATTCCCACTAATTAAGAAGAAGAATAATAACTAGAAAATGCATTTCCTGAGAGGAAAAGTAGAGAGTATCCTGACTTCCTGGTCGCCCCTCCCCCTCAAGAGGTTTCCCCCCCTCCCCCAGGTCAGTGAGGAGGAATATTGCACTGAGGTACAGAAAGCTATTTATGGAAAGAAATACCATTACAAACGCTTTTAATTCACAGATCAAATACATGAATTAAGCCTTCAAACAAAACGTAATAAATCCACAACTGTACATGCGATCGATACAGCGACTTCACCGTTTGAAACACAAGGCTTTTGTGAACGAATCGGTATAAAATTTATGTTGATAAACTTAAAAATGTGGGCATGTCAGCGATTTAAAAAAGAGTGTCTTTGTGCGTTTTGCTGGAATTTTTTTTAGACGTTTTAACATTACAGTCAATGAGAGAAATTTTGGCGCTCTTGTCCTTTAGAAGCTCCTGGAACTAAAAGTCAAATGCGTATCACAAAACTGATCACATTGCCTGAAACCAGACAAAAAAACCTACGTTTTGATATATAAATTGTGTATGACAAGTAGATCTTGTGGGCGTGAGAGCAATTTGTTTCCCCTTTTTTTAAAGATAACTTTTTTTTCAATGATCTCCACTCTAGTGATCACATGACACCCTCTAAATCACCTCCATAGGATTACATTATAATCGAATACATTTTCTGAAAAAATCACTAAACGTAAATTGCGTTTTCACAAAAAACGTAAAAGATGTCAATCTAAAAAGTCATGTTTGGATAGCTGAATATTTTGTGACCGTTTTAAAGTTTGTTTGGTGTCTGTAAGTGAAAGTATGTTAAAAAAAGTGTCTAAAAGCTTAATATTTTAAAAAGTATAAATAGTACAAAAAAAAAACTTGAAGAAGTCCCATCGTTAGCTGAACGAGACGAACATTTTAATAGTTGAATGGTCTCAATAGCTGAAAGTATGCCGAAGTTCCGCAGAGCCAAAAAACGTACGGAATAAAGGAGAAAAATAACTAGACAATGCATTTCCTGAGGAAAATGCGATGCGTGGGAATGCTGAATTGCTGAGCACGCGCCAAAGCCATTCACCATAACCATTACAGTATCTTTAGGACACACAGCTCCTTTCTCTATCTGCAAAGTAGAGAGTATCCTGACTTCCTGGTCGCCCCTCCCCCCTCAAGAGGTTTCCCTCACCCCCAGGTCAGTGAGGAGGAATATTGCACTGAGGTAGAAAGCTATTTATGGAAAGAAATAGCATTACAAACGCTTTTAATTCACAGACCAAATACATAAATTACGCCTTCAAACAAAGCTTAATAAATCCACAACCGTACATGCGATCGATACAGCGACTACACCGTTTGAAACACAAGGCTTTTGTGAACGCATCGATATGAAATTTATGTTGATAAACTTAAAAATGTGGCCTTGTCAGCGATTTAGAAAAGAGCGTCTTTGTGTGTTTTGCAGGAACATTTTTTTGATTTTTTAACATGAGAGTCAATGAGAGAAGATTTCAGGCTGTTGTCCTTTAGAAGCTCCAGGAACTAAAACTAAAATACATATCACAAAACTGATCACATTGCCTGAAACCAGACAACAATACCTACGTTTTGATATATAAATTGTGTATGACAAGTAGATCTTGTGGGCGTGAGAGCAATTTGTTCCCCCTTTTTTAAAGATAATTTTTTTTGTGGATGATCTGTGCTGTAATGGTCACATGACACACTCTAAAGCTGCTCCATAGAAACACATTATAACCGATAAAATTTTATGAAAAATTTACTAAACGTAAATTGCGTTTTCACAAAAAACGTAAAAGATATCTATCTAAAAAATCATGTTTGGATAGCTGAATATTTTGTGACCGCTTTAAAGTTTGTTTGGTGTCTGTAAGTGAAAGTATGTAGGAGCTGAAACTTTTGGCAGAACGTGTGTTTTGAAGCAGGAAAAAGGATGTTCTCATTGACTTCAATGTTAAAAAAAAGTGTCTAAAAGCTTAATATTTTAAAAAGTATAAATAGTACAAAAAAACTTGAAGAAGTTCCATCGTTAGCTGAACGAGATGAACATTTTAAAAGTTGAATGGTCTCAATAGCTGAAAGTATGCAGAAGTCACGCAGAGCCAAAAAACGTACCGAATAATAAAATTAAAATTAAAATTAAGAACTAGAAAATGCATTCCCTGAGGAAAATGCGAGTGGGAATGCTGAATTGCTGAGCCCGCACCAAAGCCATTCACCATAACCACTACACTATCTTTAGGACACACAGCTCCTTTCTCTATCTGCAAAGTAGAGAGTATGCTGACTTCCTGGTCGCCCCTCCCCCCTCAAGAGGTTTCCCCTCCCCCAGGTCAGTGAGGAGGAATATTGCACTGAGGTAAGGAAAGCTATTTATGGAAAGAAATTCCATTACAAACGCCTTTTAATTCACAGACCAATACATTAATTACGCCTCCAAACAAAACGTAATAAATCCACAACCGTACATGCGATCGATACAGCGACTTCACCGTTTGAAAGACACGGCCCTTGTGAACGCAGCGATATGAAATTTATGTTGATAAACTTAAAAATGTGGCCATGCCAGCGATTTAGAAAAGAGCGTCTTTGTGTGTTTTGCAGGAATTTTTTTTAGACTTGTTAACATGACGGTCAATGGGAGGGCGTTTGAGGCACTTGTCCTTTAGAAGCTCCTGGAACTAAAAGTCAAATGCCTATCGCAAAACTGATCACATTGCCTGAAACCAGACAAGCATACCTACGTTTTGATATATAAATTGTGTATGACAAGTAGATCTTGTGGGCGTGAGAGCAATTTGTTCGCCCTTTTTTTAAAGATAATTTTTGTTTTCAAAGATCTCCACTGTAAAGGTCACATGACACACTCTAAATCCCTTCCATAGGGTTACATTATAACCGATTCCATTTTCTGAAAAAATCGCTAAACGTAAATTGCGTTTTCACAAAAACCGTAAAAGATATCAATCTGAAAAGTCATGTTTGGATAGCTGAATATTTTGTGACCGCTTTAAAGTTTGTTTGGTGTCTGTAAGTGAAAGTATGAAGGAGCTGAAACTTTTGGCAGAACATGTGTTTTGAAGCAGGAAAAAGGATGTTCTCATTGACTTCAATGTTAAAAAAAGTGTCTAAAAGCTTAATATTTTAAAAAGTATAAATAGTACAAAAAAACTTGAAGAAGTCCCATCGTTAGCTGAATGAGACGAACATTTTAAAATTTAAATGGTCTCAATAGCTGAAAGTATGCAGAAGTTACGCAGAGCCAAAAAACGTACGGAATAAAATTAAAATTAAAATTAAGAACTAGAAAATGCATTCCCTGAGGAAAATGCGAGTGGGAATGCTGAATAGCTGAGCCCGCACCAAAGCCATTCACCATAACCACTACACTATCTTTAGGACACACAGCTCCTTTCTCTATCTGCAAAGTAGAGAGTATGCTGACTTCCTGGTCGCCCCTCCCCCCTCAAGAGGTTTCCCCTCCCCCCAGGTCAGTGAGGAGGAATATTGCACTGAGGTAGAAAGCTATTTATGGAAAGAAATTCCATTACAAACGCCTTTTAATTCACAGACCAATACATGAATTACGCCTTCAAACAAAACGTAATAAATCCACAACCGTACATGCGATCGATACAGCGACTTCACCGTTTGAAAGACACGGCCCTTGTGAACGCATCGATATGAAATTTATGTTGATAAACTTAAAATTGTGGCCATGCCAGCGATTTAGAAAAGAGCGTCTTTGTGTGTTTTGCAGGAACATTTTTTAAATTTTTAACATGACGGTCAATGAGAGTGGTTTTGTCGCTCTTGTCCTTTAGAAGCTCCTGGAACTAAAACTAAAATACGTATCACAAAACTGATCACATTGCCTGAAACCAGACAAGCATATCTACGTTTTGATATATAAATTGTGTATGACAAGTAGATCTTGTGGGCGTGAGAGCAATTTGTTCGCCCTTTTTTTAAAGATAATTTTTGTTTTCAAAGATCTCCACTCTAAAGGTCACATGACACACTCTAAACCTGCTCCATAGGATTACATTATAACCGATAAAAAAATCACTAAACGTAAATTGCGTTTTCACAAAAACCGTATAAGATATCAATCTAAAAAGTCATGTTTGGATAGCTGAATATTTTGTGACCGCTTTAAAGTTTGTTTGGTGTCTGTAAGTGAAAGTATGAAGGAGCTGAAACTTTTGGCAGAACGTGTGTTTTGAAGCAGGAAAAAGGATGTTCTCATTGACTTCAATGTTAAAAAAAAGTGTCTAAAAGCTTAATATTTTAAAAAGTATAAATAGTACAAAAAAACTTGAAGAAGTCCCATCGTTAGCTGAACGAGATGAACATTTTAAAAGTTGAATGGTCTCAATAGCTGAAAGTATGCAGAAGTTACGCAGAGCCAAAAAACGTACGGAATAATAAAATTAAAATTAAAATTAAGAATAATAAAAAACTAATATCAATACTGGGAATGCTTATTAAAGCATTCCCACTAATAAAAAACGAATATCAATACTGGGAATGCTTATTAAAGCATTCCCACTAATTAAGAAGAATAATAAAAAACGAATATCAATACTGGGAATGCTTATTAAAGCATTCCCACTAATAATAAAAAACGAATATCAATACTGGGAATGCTTATTAAAGCATTCCCACTAATAATAAAAAACGAATATCAATACTGGGAATGCTTATTAAAGCATTCCCACTAATAATAAAAAACGAATATCAATACTGGGAATGCTTATTAAGCATTCCCACTAATAAAAAACGAATATCAATACTGGGAATGCTTATTAAGCATTCCCACTAATAATAAAAAACGAATATCAATACTGGGAATGCTTATTAAAGCATTCCCACTAAAAACGAATATCAATACTGGGAATGCTTATTAAAGCATTCCCACTAATAATAAAAAACGAATATCAATACTGGGAATGCTTATTAAAGCATTCCCACTAATAATAAAAAACGAATATCAATACTGGGAATGCTTATTAAAGCATTCCCACTAAAAAACGAATATCAATACTGGGAATGCTTATTAAAGCATTCCCACTAACTAGAAAATGCATTTCCTGAGGAAAATGCGTGGGAATGCTAAATAGCTGAATTGCTGAGCCCGCACAAAAGCCATTCACCATAACCACTACAGTATCTTTAGGACATACAAGCAGTGTTCCTTCAGTACTTATAAAGCCTAATATCACACAGCTCCTTTCTCTATCTGCAATATAGAGAGTGTCCTGACTTGCCTGGTCGCCCCTCCCCCCTCAAGAGGCTTTCTCCACATGAGGTAAGGGAGGAGGACTGCACTGAGGTAAAGAAAGCTATTTAGGGAATCAAAATACCATTAGAAATGCTTTAATCCACACACAAAATCAGTTATTGAAGGCTTCAAACAAACCTTAATAAATCCACAACCTTACATGCGATCGATACATTGACTTCACCGTTTGAAACACAAGGCTTTTGTGAACAAATCGGTATAAAATTTATGTTGATAAACTTAAAAATGTGGGCATGTCAGCGATTTAAAAAAGAGTGTCTTTGTGCGTTTTGCTGGGAATTTTTTTTGACTTTTTAACATTACAGTCAATGAGATACATTTTGGGGCTCTTGTCCTTTAGAAGCTCCTGAAACTAAAAGTCAAATGCCTATCACAAAACTGATCACATTGCCTAAAACCAGACAAAAATACCTACGTTTTGATATATAAATTGTGTATGACAAGTAGATCTTGTGGGCGTGAGAGCAATTTGTTTCCCCTTTTTTAAAGATAATTTTTTTTTCAATGATCTGCACTGTACTGATCACATGACACCCTCTAAATCACTTCCATAGGAATACATTATAACCGATAAAATTTTCTGAAAAAAACACTAAACGTAAATTGCTTTTTCACAAAAACCGTAAGAGATATTAATCTAAAAAGTCATGTTTGGATAGCTGAATATTTTGTGACCGTTTTAAAGTTTGTTTGGTGTCTGTAAGTGAAAGTATGAAGGAGCTGAAACTTTTGGCAACACGTGTGATTTTAAGCGGTAAAAAGGAAGGGGCAGATCCACAAAGCAAATGCGCCGACTTAACGAGATACGCGGCGTAATTGAAATTTACACGGCGCGTATATTTGCGCCTGATCCTCAAAACGAGATCCGCCTTAAAATCCTTTTTTTCCGTCCTACCTAAAATAATTACACCAGCACTTTTCTGTGCGCAAATTACGCTAGAAACGCCGCTGTTTTGACAGGCAAAGATGCAAATGAGGGAGATAGGGCGATCCACAAAATTAAGTGTGTGCGCCGTACATTACGCCCTGTGCGCTTCTGTTAGTTTCAATGTGTAAATTTACACATTATAAATGGTGCCCTAATTTTACACATGCCGTGTAATGGTCAGCTAAAGCAACACCATTAAGGAAGAGCTGAGCACACACACACTTGCTGGACTACAATCTGTATGCCAACATGCCAGGGGCATCCATGCGCATAGCTAGACTAGTGACTTCAGTGACCGAGGATACCCCCTCTTTTGAAGGAACAGCAGTCAGGAGACGCCTCGCAGAATGCATCTTTGCACAGTAAACACACACATTAATTATGTCACAGTGAGAATGCATACATGCACTCCCACTGTGGTCCCTAGCACAGACATATCACATCTAATTGGATTAGATCCAAGTACCCCCCCCATTGGTACTTGGGAGCAGTAACGCCCGGCCACGGCTCCAATTCTGTTACTGTGCATTCATACACCATTCAGGAACCTGGGATCACTTCTCCCTGGTCCTGGGGATCCCTTCTCCACCAAAACTGAGGGTGACACCCTTATTTAATCAGGAATGCCACCCCCCCCCCACATTCACACATCATTCACACACATAAACCAAATCATAAGTACAGTATAATAAACAAAATCATAAAAAAAAAAAAAAAAAAATCAAAAGTACCCCTGCAAATTAATGTCGGCGGCGTTTGCTCCATCTGGGCTGGACACGGGCATGGGCACGGCCACGGCCGACTGGAGAATCTTCATGGGGGGGGTGTGAGCAGGGGAGGGAGTATCTTCATGGGGGGGGGTGTGAGCAGGGGAGGGAGTATCTTCATGGGGGGGTGGGTGAGCAGGGGAAGGAGGAGCCTCCCCTGGTGTCTGTCCTCCTGCTGGCCTGCCCTCCAAGGCCACTGCTATCCTTGTGAAACAGACAGTGAGGGCAGCCGTATTGGCCTGGACAGCCCGGGTATTGTCCTGCACAGCCTGGGTCAGGGCAGTCACCTCCTGGGCCATGCCTGTTGTGGTGGTCTGCAGGTCACATAAACATGTGATGACCGCCAATGAGTTGGTTGCCACATCACCGAGTGACTCCTTCATTACACCCAGGCTGTGCTCCATCTGGGTCAGAGTGACTTTTATCTGACCCAGACTGCAGGTCTGCCGGGCATTGTCCTTCTGAAGACTGGCCGGCAGACGCTCCAACACCCCCCTGGTCTCCTGGGTCCCCATCCTGCCTGCCTCTGAGGCTTGTGGCCTGGGAGGAGGGGGGAGAGTGACCCTTGTGGGTTTCGGCCTGTTGGGGGAGGAGTGGGAGGGGATACCCCTGATGGTGGCCTGACTGCTGCCAGCCTCTGGGGTAGGCTCTGGGGTAGCCTCAAGTGTAGCCTCAAAGGTCATCATATCAGAGGCCAAAAGGACTTCCCGGCCAATCTGCAGATTTTCTTCCTCCACCCCCTCATCCTCCTCCCCCTCATCCTCCTCCCCCACACCCTCTTCATGAGGGGAGGTTTGGCCACTTCCCTCCCCTGGGGACTCCTGCCCTTCTTGGGACTCCTCAGCAGCCTCTTGTCGTTGGGGTGGTGCAGCAGCCTGGCCTGATGGGCCAGCAACCTCCTGGTCATCTGTGGAGGACACAAAACAATCACAGGTTTGAGGATCCACACACTTGGCACATCTTCCCTTCCCCCACACACACATGCTAATCACCAGATAGAAAAACTTACCTGGCCTCACAGGAACATCAGATTGATATCCACGCAGGCCCACCACCTGATCTGGCTGGAAACACCGGGCCACTGCCCATTCCTCCTCACTCAGACGGATGGGGCAGGGTCCCCCTCCTCCAGTGCCCGTGGTATGGGCAGTGATCTTAGCCACCTTGTTCCCGGACCACGCTCTTCAGATCATTTATCTTTTTTTGGATGCCAGCGGGGGTCCTCGTCTCCCCCCCCCGCCACATTGATCTGATCAGTGATCTTTTTTAGAACCGCCTTCCTTTGGGCCGGGGAGGTGTTCCGGCTCTCAGGCCCATGTAAATAGCGCCCATATAGGACGATGGACCTAGCAAGGATTTGCTTCTCAACCTGATTAAAATTGAGCTTCCTGCGCTTGGGTGCCATCACAGACACCACTCAGCAACAAGAAACTCACAGGACAAACAAACAAAAATACACACACAACAAACAAACAAAAACACTCACAGAAGAAACACACAAAAAGACAAACACACAAGCAGACAGCTACTACAAATTCAAAAACAAACACGCAAAAAACAAACACAAAATACAATCAGAAAAAAACACACACACAATATACAATCAGAAAAAAAAATACACTCAGAAAAAAACAAACAGAAAATACACTTAGCAGAAACAAACACCAACTACTATCTAATACTCCTCCAAAACTTCTCTATCACACACAACTCACCAACAAACACCGACAAACATTCAGAGCAGAAGCAACTTGCTCTAGGAAGGGTAACACAGGGAAATACTTTTGCAAGGGAAGTTTGTTTGACTGGGGCTATTTATACACAGGGCGATCCTCAAACTAAGTACTATTGGCCTTTTACCTATCTCACTGATTGCGCCGAGCAAAGTTCTGCACATGCCCAGTGAGAAGCAGATTCGTGCGCGATTGTGCAGTACGGCCGGACCTTCATTTGCATGGGGTCACGGCTCATTACAATGAAGCACGCACACTTCCTTCCCACTTGCAATAACCCCGCTTTACGCCTCGGTATTTAAGTTACGCAAGCGCAATTTTGTGCGCAATTGCGCTGTGGATACGGCAATTACGACACCAACTTAGGGCGCTGTAACTTAAATGACATAAGTAACTTAATTTGCGCTGCTGTTTGTGGATCTGGCCCGATGTTCCCATTGACTTCAATGTTAAAGAAAAGTGTCTAAAAGCTTAATATTTTAAAAAGTATAAATAGTACAAAACTTGAAGAAGTCCCATCGTTAGCTGAACGAGATGCACATTTTAAAAGTTGAATGGTCTCAATAGCTGAAAGTATGCAGAAGTTACGCAGAGCCAAAAAACGTACGGAATAAAATTAAAATTAGAATTAAGAAGAAGAATAATAAAAAACGAATATCAATACTGGGAATGCTTATTAAAGCATTCCCACTAATAATAAAAAACGAATATCAATACTGGGAATGCTTATTAAAGCATTCCCACTAATACATTTACGGATATCAATACTGGGAATGCTTATTAAAGCATTCCCACTAATTAATACTTTACTGATGGTCTATGAAACTTTGGTTTTGAAAAGTATCAGGTTATGAGTCCCCAAAGAACTTCTTTCAACCTCCTACATTTTTGTGCCTTTTCAAGATCTCCCAGTCTCTCACCTGATTCCTCCTTTAGATCTTAGCCTCTTAGCCTTGCATCCTAGGCTCATTTCATTCTCAGCACCACTTTTTGCTATGTGTAACTACTTTCATCCCACCCAAAAAGTGTGTGTGTGTGACACTACTACGTAATGGATGGTGTAAAATGACGAGCTGTTTTCAAGTTACCATTACAACCACGAAAACCATTAATTGTCTAAGGTTGACAATCATGTGCCAATTCCCTCCAGACATTGTGGAGCCCTTCTGAAATATATGGGTTGAGAAAATCTCCCCACACAATTAGCTTGTATTGTTAAATTCCTTTAAAACTAAGATCATTAGAATTTAACCCTGTGTATTATTTCACCAATACAGCTTCTAGTAATTTTAAACTTTTCATAGGATCTCACATTTGTAACATTTGTAACCCCTAAAGCCGCGTACACACGGTCGGACAAAACCGATGAGAATGGACCGAGGTTCAGTTTCATCGGTCCAAACCGACCGTGTGTATAGCCCATCGGTCTGTTGTCCTTCGGTCCAAAATGTTAAAACATGCTTCAAAATCGAACCGATGGCCCGCTGCCCGATCGGTCCAAACCGATGGTTAGTACAGAAAGCATCGGTTCAAAACCCGCGCATGCTCAGAATCAAGTCGACGCATGCTTGGAAGCATTGAACTTCATTTTATTCAGCACGTCGTGTGTTTGACTTCACCGCGTTCTGACCCGATCGGTTTATGGAATGATGGTGTGTACGCACATCAGACCATCAGGTCACTTCAGCGGTGAACCGATGGAAATGGCCCGTCGGACCATTCTCATCGGTTTGGAACGACCGTGTGTACGCGGCCTAACATAATATATATATGCTTTAATGGGTTTTGTGAATATCCAAACAATACATTATGAAAATATTATGAAAGCTTAAATTATTAATAAAATACATAAACTAATATATGTGACATTATTCGCTTAATTATGTATATAAGTACTTCTAAATAATAATACCACATAATTTTGGTTAATACAATACTTATACTTGAGTAATATTATAATACGTTTCATTTGCCTGTATTTGAATAAGCCCCCTTCTCTCCTTTATGCAAATACAACTTAGTTCTGTGAGCTTGCGTGAAATAAGAGTCTCTTACCATTTTCTTATCTTGTTTATTTAACTAAGACCTCTCAAGATTTATAACCTGGAAAGATGGTACAGACAAAACTTAGGCTTCATTCACACTTGGCGGACTCCGTCGCTACGGAGTCCGCCTGCTCCCGTCGGCTCAGCGGGAGATCAGTACGCAGCTCTCCACTGAGCCAACGATGACAAGCTCCTCTCTGCTCACTGAGCGGGGAGGGGCTTGTCGGGCACCGCTGTGTCCCTATGGAGCGATCTGATGAAAACGGACAGCAAGTCTGTTTTCATCAGATCTTACCCGATCTGATCCGCATGGACGGATGGGGACGTGGCCCCCATACGTCTGTTTTTAGCGGGTCGGATGTCAGCGGACATGTCTCCGCTGACATCCGACGCTCCATAGCGATGCATGGAGCGGCCGTTCAGGTCCGCCGACAGACGGACCCGAACGGCCAAGTGTGAATGAAGCCTTACACAGTCTCCTTGTGAGACATTCTTGAGCAATCATGAACTCTGATTTAACTTTAGAGAGAAAAATGGCTTCTCTCATGTTCATAGCTGTGACGAACCCTAGCATATGTATGTAAAATATACAATATACAGGCCTTTTTAAATTCTTTTAACCCCAATAATCCTGACAGGAGGTAGAGGTGTTCTGAGGAAGGCATTGAAGGTAGAGGTGTTCTGGGGGAGGCATTGGAGGTAGAGATGTTCTGGAGAAAGTGTTGGAGGTAGAGGTGTTCTGGGGGAGGCATTGGATGTAGAGGTGTTCTGAGATAGGCATTGGAGGTAGAGGTGTTCTTGAAGAGGCATGGGAGGTGGAGGTGTTCTGGGGGAGGCATTGGAGGTAGATATGTTCTGAGGTAGGCATTGGAGATAGAGGTGTTGTTGGGGAGGCATTGGAGGTAGAGGTGTTCTGGGGGAGGCATTGAAGGTAGAAGTGTTCTTGGAGAGGCATTGGAGCTAGAAGTGTTCTTGGAGAGGCATTGGAGGTAGAGGTGTTCTGAGGAAGGCATCCAGGTAGAGGTGTTCTGGGGAAGGCATTGGAGGTAGAAGTGTTCTGGGTGAGGCATTGGAGGTAGAGATGTTCTGGAGAAAGTGTTGGAGGTAGAGGTGCTCTGGGAAAGGCATTGGAGGTAGAGGTGTTCTGGGCACGTAGAAAATGTGGCAGTTTGCATCACAGTTTCTCCACAAATATTACATTATGCTCCACCACTAATATTACAATATGCTCAACCACAAATATTACATTATGCTCCACCACTAATATTACATTATGCTTCACCACTAATATTACATTATGCTCCACCACTAATATTACAGTGGATCCACCACTAATATTACATTGGATCCACCACTAATATTACATTATGCTCCGTCACTAATATTACAATATGCTCCACCACAAATATTACATTATGCTCAACCACTAATATTACATTATGCTCCACCACTAATATTACAGTTGATCCACCACTAATATTACATTATGCTCCACCACTAATATTACATTATGCTGCTCTACAAAAATTACAGTATATTGCTCCACAAATAGCACAGCACGGCCCCATACCCACCAGCAAACCTCCGTAACCCCCTAGCACATCTTTGTACCCCCAGAATTCCCCTGTACTCCCCAACACATCTCTGTACCCGGCATGCTTTTGTACCTCTTTTGACTCCCAGAATGCCTCTGAACCCCTTAGCATGCATCTGTGCCCCCAGCACATCTCCATATCCATATTTTATCCTTGTACCCCCAGGACACCTCTGTACCCCCTTGCACCCATTCACAGCCCCCAGCACACTTCCAAACCCCCCACAATTCTCTGCACCCCTCATATGCATCCCCAAGTACACCTCTGTAACCCCAGAAAACCTTAGTATACCAGCACACCTCTGCACCACCAGATGTTTTTGTACTCCCAGGAGGCCTCTGCACCCCCCAGCCTGCATCTGCACCCCCCCAGCACACTTCTGTAAACCTCTGCATCCCCAGAATCCTATGTATCCTTCAGTAAGTCTCTATAAGTTCCAGCACCTCTCTGCACCCCCCCCCCCAGCACATGTACTCCACTGCACATCTCTTCCACCCCCCCTCCCCACACAAACACACACACAAAACTGCACTGCTGTACAATCGATCGACAGCTCTGTGATGCCTGCTATAGTGGCCGAACAACTCACTGTACACAAGCCAGTGCCTGTCCTGGTCAGATGCCCCTCCACCTCTACTTTAAAATGTCAACTGCTGTTCGGAAGTGTAAAAGGAGATGCCGGGCCCCACAGAGCTGCTCCTCACACCAATGTATAGCAGGCTCGAGTCCTTTCCTGGCTGCCTGCCTCTGCCTGCCTCCCTCCCTGCACATCACTCGGCTGCACCAAGAGAAGAATCGGAGCTACCAGCCTGCTCCATGGGGACTACTAATGACAAAAAAAGATTTTTACTGTCCCCCCCATTGGTACGCCACTGGTTCTGGGGGAGGCATTGAAGGTTGAGATGCTCTGATGGAGGCATTAGAGGTAGAGGTGTTGTGAGGGAGGCATTGGGGCTGAGGGGAAACATTCAAACCATATAGGTGCATCCGAATGTGCACACTTTTTGTGAATTTTTGGCAGCCCATTAATTTCAATGGGCTGCCGAACACAAAATAGTTCAGCAGGCACACATTTTAAAATAGCACCACATCAAACCCCCCAACACTGAAGTACTTTGCTTTCTGGTCGCTGCACATGCATCCGCATTTGCCAGATGCGTAATGTGCTATTAGGAATTAATGTCTGCAGATGGCAGTTCATTTCTGTGAGGTGCAGGAAAACATGCATCCACTCGTGTTTCTGCACTGCAGTTTGTCTCAGCAAGCCCTTAGAACTGTAGGTAAAACTTTTTGTTTTCAATTTGGATACAGCAAGTGAGGTTTTTTTTTTCACCATCTGTGTCCCATTTTAGAGATTTCCCTCCATTTTCTGTCCTACAGTCAAACAAGAAGTGAGAGGAAATCCCTGCAAATCAAGGGAATCCCTTGGGGTTCCCCAGATCATCATAACTATTGTCCCCATTGGAATATTTTCCCTCTGTTACCTTTTCCGGGACTAATCAAAATTTGGGTTTTTCTTTGACTTTGGATGATAATGGTAAACAGGACAAACAGAGAAGGTGAATCACCCCAACGGGCTCAGGGTACCTGCCATATATTCCCCAAGATTTAACCCCCTGATCATCCCCAGTTAACCCTTTCACTGCCCTGTCACAGTGCCGTTAGTACAGTGTACATATTTTATATGCCAAAAAATTGCATTTGGAAAATCGCTGTACAAATACTGTGTGAAAAAAAAATTGCAACACTCACAATTTTATTCTGTAGGGTCTGCTTTTAAATAATATATAATGCTTCGGGGTTCAAAGTAATTTTCTAGTAAAAAATAATAGTTTTTTTATGTAAACAAAAAGTGTCAGAAAAGGCTGGTTAGAAGAGTGGGTGTCAATTAATTGATGCATCAGATCAAATGGATTGGTCGTTTTGTGTATGCTGGATAATAAAAAAAAAAAAAAAAAGAATAAAAACAAAAGAAGAGTAGGTGATGTATGGTATAAGCTTCTAATGTTGGGCATAAAATGCCAGGACAGTTCAACCCCCCCCCCCCCCAAATGACCCCTTTTTGGAAAGTAGACACCCCAAGCTATTTTTTGCCACAAGTTTTTTAATATAATATATTGCTTACTCAAGCCATGGGAATATGTGGAATTACACCCCAAAATACATTCTGCTGGGGGTGCATGCACGAGTGATGGGCGTCTGAAGCAGTAGCTCCGCTCCACTCGGGACCTATTCACTTCTAGAGGGCCATAAACACCCGCAACCTTGGCACTTTTATCACCCCTCAAAACGCATTGAAGTAGTGCATGCCGTCGAAGAGGAGGAAATCACGGGGCTCCGTGGGAACAGTGCAACATGTCTGAAAATGGCGCCACGGACAGAACTTGTTCCCCTCTGCCGGCCTCTCCACCGCCGCAGGCCCCGGTCTCTCCATCAGACTCTAACCGTGAGTACTCTGCCTCTCTATCAAAGGCGGATCTGGATGCCAGCCTGGAAGCCATGTATGAGAAGCTGGCTACTAAATTCCAGACGGAGCTGCACAAAACCTCCCATACACTCTCACAGGAGATCGCGGCCTTGGGCACGAGGAAAGACAGGCTGGAGACGAAGCATGACGAGCTGGCCCTAGCTTATAGCAATCTTAGCAGGGAGCATGATGCTCTAGTCTCGGCTTTCTCCCAGACCCAAGCTCAAATTGAGGACCTCGATAATAGAAATAGGCGCAATAATCTACATCTACGTGAGACTGATCTCATCCCCACAGTCATCCGACTATTTAAGTCCCTTCTCCCGGACTGTGATTCTGCTGCATTCACATGTGATCGCATTCACAGAGCCCTCAGACCGAAACCTCCTGCGGATAAGCCCCCTAGGGATGTAGTCCGTCGCATGAAGGACTTTATAACCAAGGAGGAAATTCTGCGGGCTGCCCGGACCAAACAACGTATCACCCTGGATGAACATACTATCCAGATATACCCGGACATTTCACCTGCTACTCTGGACTCAGCTCTCAAGTCTGCACGTATACGTTACAAATGGGGGTTCCCCTTTAAGTTGATGGTTCCCCATAATGGCACCATGTACATCTTTACTAGAGGGCCAGGAGATCCTGGTGAAGCTGGGCCTCCTCGATGCCAAAGTTATCCGCTGCCTTCCTCCCACCCCCAGACCTTCTCCGATCTGACACACACCACCACCCCGTAGGGATAGGAGACGGATTCGATATGACATCGGGGACAGAATCAACGATTAGCTCCGTAATTCCCCCAAGGTCCCAGCATGGAACAGTACAAGATCTGACGCGGCTGTTACTACATATTTTTGCATCCCGCTGGCTCAGGAGTCGGTCCCTTGAGCAGCTGCATGACCTCCCCACCCAGCTGAAATACATTGCACCTGTTTTGCAAATTTTGTTTTGTTTTTTTTCCTTTAAAAAAAAGGGGAAAGAGCAGGGAAAAATATATATTTTTCTGCCCCATGGTTAGATTGGCTGAATCAGCTCCCTGCTCCTCTTAGTGGCAGAGCCACAGGTGCTGCTGGGTACAAGACCTGGTTGTCTCGCTTGGTTGAATTCTTCTTTTTTGTCAGGTTAATTTTTATTACCTGATCCAGTTCTGGACTTTGTTTGAATGTCTTTCTCTTTATTACCAGACTATTTTTTTTTTGTGTTTTTTTTTTTACATTTTAGGTCAGCTCTGCCTTGGTATGAAGGTCTTTTCCCGCCGGAAGGAACAGTATGGTACGCATGTGTTATATGACTACGGCTTGTTTTGTAGATTAAGTAATCGGGGATCTCGCTGTGTTTTGCAACAGGTGGTGGCAGCGCCCCTTGCGGGGGACAGCGAGTCTTTGAAGAACCCTCTCTCGGTTCACATACCTGATTACTGCTCAGTTGTTAGCACGGTATGACCCTACTCATGGTGATTACTTGCATTTCACATAATGTGAAGGGATTTAACTCCCCCATTAAAAGGCGTAAGGCATTTGCTTTTTTACAAACAACTAGGAGCCAAGATTCTCTTGATCCAAGAGATGCATTTTGCCCACTCCTCACACCCCAAGTTCTTTCATAGACAGTTCCCACAGTAATTCTATTCTCTCTATTCATCAAAGAGCAGGGGCGCAGCTATATTCCTACACTCCTTCTTTCCTATGGAGGTGAAACAGGTATTTAGGGATACTGAAAGTCGGTATGTCATTATTAAAGGTATTATACATAATAGAGAACTTACGATTGCATGCATTTACGCCCCAAATGACTCTCCTGCTTCTTTTTTCAAAACCTTTTTTGTTCGGATAGCGAAGTATCAATCAGCTCACATGATCGTAGGTGGGGATTTTAATATGGTTGCTAATTCCACATTAGATAGATGCACCATGGCAACAAACCCTCTCCCGTGGTCTATTGGACCACCAATTAGTGGACACTTGGAGAGCACATAACATGGGAGTCAGGGAATGTACGTTTTATTCACACCAGCATAATAGTTCTGCTAGGTTGGGTTATATCTACACCTCCCCTATCATTCTAGCAAATTCCACAACAGCGTCAATCCACCCCTGTGTTTGGTCGGACCATCATGTTACATCCTTCACGACCGAATTCATTAGATTAGCTCCCAATCCTTATACTTATACTTGGAAACTAAATGAGGCGCTCCTCTGTGACACAGAAGTAGAATTGGAAGTGGCACAGGCCATAAACGAATACTTTACCCTCAATGCCTTACCAGACACCCCGATCTCTACAGTTTGGACTGCCCATAAGACGGTTCTGCGGGGCAAGCTTATAGGTATAGCCTCAGCCCGTAATAAGATAAACAGACAAAGAATTCTGACTCTCAGTGTAGAGCTGGACCACCTACAGTATATAAGAACACTAGTTCCTTGCACATAGAATCCACCGGACTTGCCATTGAACATAAGCGCCCAGAATCAGACTCACTACTCTCTGCTAAGGTCGAAAAAACTCTTTGATGGTCTGAAGCTAAATTCTTGCTTCACAGTAACACCGCTTCGACCATGTTTGCTAGAAAGTTGAACCAGTCCACCCGTCCCCCGTCTACAAATTGGCCACTAGCTCGGGCCTGACTACCTCTCATCCGCAAGAAGTCCTCAAACTATTTGAACAATTTTATTCAACTTTGCTGGCACCTAGGCAGTCGGAACCCCCACTAGAAAATGATACCTGGTTTAAGGCCATTCCCGTACCATCCCAACTGGAGAAACTTAACTCACCTATTACATTGACGGAAGTCCTGAATGTGATCAAAGCTTTAGAATCGGGCTCTGCTCCGGGCCCAGATGGCTTCTCATCTGTATATTATAAGAAATTTTCAATTTTTTTATCTACTAGACTGGTTCGGCTTTTTAACTCGGTGTTGCACAGGGGTAGCTTCCCAGAAGAGATGATATTGGCAAATATGTCTTTAACTCCTAAGCCGAACAAAAATCATATGCTCCCTCAGAATTATAGGCTCATTTCGGTCATAAATAATGATTTGAAAATTTTCAGTAGAATCTTAGCTGACAGACTGGCTGGAATATTTCCCTCACTTATATCTTCCTACCAATCGGGGTTTATCCCCCACAGGCTCATTACAGACAACATACGTCTTGCCACAGATATAATTCAAGATGCAAACCTATTTTCCTGTAAACTTTTTATGCTTAGCCTAGATATTCATAAGGCTTTTGACAATGTGTCTTGAAGCTACGTGTCCACACTTCTGCATCAAATGGTATTTCAGGGGGAATTCTTACATGCTTTCCAGGCCCTTACCGTAATCCTAAGACACGAGTTAAGATCCCAGGGTGCAGCTCAGAGTTTTTCGGTCTAGGCAGGGGTACTAGACAGGGGTGCCCTCTTTCCCCGCTAATCTTTGTGCTAGCTCTTGAGCCCTTAGCCATTGCTATATTGGGTAACCCAGACATCACAGGTTATTGTAAAGGCTCTTCCACCTACAAATTTTGTATGTACGCTGATGACGTACTGATGTTTCTAACCAATCCCATGATCACCTTACCGAATCTACTTCAGACCTTGTCGAGTTTTGCAAGGGTCTCCGGTCTCTCCGGAGTAAATGTTTCAAAGTCGGTGGCCCTTCCAGTGGGCTTTTTGCCTGCGGAACTCCGCCTGCTGAAACATTCATTCCCTTTTACATGGGCGGGTAAATCTCTCCCATATTTGGGCATTAATCTGACTGGGGACTTTTGCAAACTCTTTGACGCCAATTATCTTAAGATGATATCTAAATTGAAACAATTGCTCAAACTATGGTCACCGCTCCATATTTCTTTCCTAGGTAGAGTTACAGCTCTCAAAATGACAATTCTCCCCAAGTTACTTTTCAAATTTCGCTCCCTACCAATTAGACTTTGAAAAACTTGCATACTGGGGGCCAGATCCTCAAACGAATTACGTCGGCGTATCTATGGATACGCCGCGTAATTTCAAAGTTCCCCCGTCGTATCTCTGTTTTGTATCCACAAAAGAAGATACGACGGAATCTGGGCTCGATCCGACAGGCGTTTGTCTTAGTACGCCGTTGGATCGTAGGTGCATATTTACGCTGGCCGCTAGGTGGCGTTTCCGTCGAATTCCGCGTCGAGTATGCAAATTAGCTAGATACAGCGATGCATGAACGTACGTCCGGCCGGCGCATTTTTTTACGTCGTTTGCGTTCGGCTTTTTCCGGCGTATAGTTACCGTATAGTTCCTGCGTGAAATTTTGAAAATGTTACGTCGTTTGCGTAAGTCGTTCGCGAATAGGGATTTGCGTAGAATGACGTCACCGTCGTAAGCATTGGCTTGTTCCGGTTTAATTTTCGAGCATGCACACTGAGACACCCCCAGGGACGGCGCATGCGATGTTAAAAAAAACGACATTTACGCCGGGTCACGACGTATTAACATAAAACACGCCCCCATCACATATATTTGAATTGCGCGCCCTTACGCCGGGAGAATTACGCTACGCCGTTGTAACTTTAGAGGCAAATGCTTTGTGAATACAGCATTTGCCTCTCAAAGTTGCGGCGGCGTAGCGTTACTAGGATACGCTACGCCTGCATAAAAATACGATCCGCTACGTGGATCTGGCCCTTAATGTTCAGTCCCAGTTTAACAGATTTGTTTGGCAAGATAGACCCCTGAGGTTTGCAAGAGACATTCTATACCGCTCCTCAATTAGAGGCGGCCTAGGGGTTCCTCAGATATGACTTTATTATTTAGCTAGTAGATACACTCAACAAGCCCAATGGAATATTGTGGATTCTAAAGTTCCCTGGGTTAGGTTTGAACAAGACTCTATGGCCCAGATTCACAGAGAGCAAGGTGCACATTACGCCGCCGTAGAGTAACCAATGTACGCTACGCCAACGCAGTGCAGAGAGGCAAGCAATGCATTCAGCAAGCCAGTGCTCCCAATGATGCGCCAGCGTGGCGTGGGATTCAAAGGCATACGCCGGCGTAGGTGGAAGTGGGCGTGACCCCATGCAAATGATGGGCCGAGCGCTAGACAGATACGTATCACGAACTGCGCATGCACTGTGACGTGGACGCATCCCCCTGCTCACAACCACATCGGAACAACTGCCTAAACTACGCCAGATCACTGCGTACGGCGTGATCGTAACCTACGCCCAGCCAGACACACGTCCAACGTAAAATACGCCGGCTTGTGTTCCCTGGTGCAGAACTTTGCATGTCTGCTGCTGGGTTGCACCTCCTTTATGGGGAAAAACTTTACACCAGATGTACAACTTACGCGCACCTCGCATAGCCTGCGTCGGGTGCACGCAGGTTCGTGAATCGCCGTATTTCCCTCATTTGCATGTTTGAATGGCTAATCAATGGGAGCGACACCATGCACCCAGCCTAAATGTGCGCCGACCCTACGCCGGCGTAAGCAAGCTACAACGGCGGGATGTAACCTGGTTTTAGGCGCATATCTGTGTGTGGGTCTGGCGCACAGATACGACGGCGCACATTTGCACTTACGTCGGCGTAACTTGTTATACGTCGGCGTAAGTGCTTTGTGAATCTGGGCCTATCTTTCCCCTATATCTTCCAGGACCTTTATGGTCCTCTAAGACCGATTTGAGCTCTAAGAACTCCATAGTGGCTATTGGGATGAAGTTGTGGGATGACAATAAAGAAAAATACAATCTTATTTCGCAAACACCCCGGGGAGCCTCATTCCTGGGAGATCCTAGATTCCCCCCAGCCTATGGGTACCTGGCAGCTTTTCAAATCTGGGTGGACTGCAACCTGATTAAGTTGGATGACTTTCTTCTAGATTCAAAATTTGTAACGTTCTCCTATTTACAAACCCGTCATCATATCCCTGCGGGGGAATTTGACCACTTTCTTCAAATTCAACACTTTTTTCAACAGCACTATACCTCACCAGTGTCTGATTCAAACACCTTCTTGGAGGATATATGCTACTCGACCCCTAGACAAAAAGGCCTCATCTCGGGGGTTTATATTTTTTGTTTACAAGCGATTTTTATTGTAGAAAAGGTACAAAAAAAATAACAATGTTGGTACAGGTGAAATGAGTGATAATAACTGCGCTGTGTGGGTATGGAGGGATAGGGCAACAACCAAAAACAATAAAAAAAGAGAAAAAAAAAAACTAAAAACTAAACAGTGATCAAATAAGTCCCACCAAATGGGCGGGGTGAATTCTACAAGCAGTGTGCAATCTGAACTGTGAAGGTGGGTGATCTGGAAAAGGTTAACACTATGCAGCAAAATCCTTATAAGGAAATAAAATAAACATGGAAGTACAGTTATCAAAATAAATGTCCAAGATTGGTACTAAAGACCAAAGGTAAGTGATCCCAACACATAATAAAGGATAAAAATCCAGTGAAATCAAGTGCAAATACAAATCTTGCATCCAAAAAGCATATATTTAAAGGTGCAGTCCTTGATAGCTGTGAGTAATAGGTGATGAGAAACCAGGAAATCCAATAATTCAGAGAAGAGCAAGCTTCGGTGCGAACACCTCTAGTGGTATGGAATGCTCACCTCAAGGCCATAGCACGGATAGCCTGGATACCACTCAGGGTGTACTCAAAGATCCAACAGGATGAGGGCTAGATGTAGTCTCCACATTAAATGACCATATTGGAAGAAACAAGAAAAAGATATGGCGTAATACTGGAAGCATGGAGCATGGAGGCCGTGAGCAGTGGGCCTATCTCCTACGAACGGCGAGTTTGTGCGACCCAGTCTGAGATCTTGATTGTATGCTGATCCTCTCTCTTTGGCCTCCACCTAAACATCCACGGATACTGGCACTAAATGCTCAGCAGGTATAGATGGGCAAAGAGAGAAGAAGGCACATAGTACAGCTCCGCTTCAAAAGGTATTTAATATAAAAAACATATAAAAAAACTCACATTTAAAATGTCAGAAATATCCAAACAAAACGAGCAGCGAGCTCATATCTCTCTCTTCAGAGTGTGTGAGGTCTGGTACTTCCTGTCCCTACTAGTGGCGTCGTGTCACATGACTTCATCAGGGGATAGTGATGGGAGTACTGAGGGATCTTAAATAGGCCGTCAGAATGTCTGCAAACATGGGTGTCCGTCGGCCATTTTGTCGGAGCCCATAGAGAACAATGTCACCGCCGTCATGGATTAACATTGAAACACAGTTGGTGTGCAGACAGTATGTATTGGCGTATAAATCAGCAAAGAAGATGAGATATGGATTGGTAAGCTATTAAAAACATGAAAGGAGAAGTTTTAAAGGACGGATGGGGACAACACTATAAGCATGGAAGGCGTTGTGTCAAAACACTGGATGGCTGACCAGTCGAGACACAGCTGCCAGGTGCATTATAATAATTTGTAACTATTCTGGAAGCCGAACGCTAAACTGGATGGGAGAGACTTAGTTAACACCGAAGACGCCATACAATGGATCATATATGGGATATGATTAGGCTCTAAAAGATAATTAAAAATATGTGTAAAAAAGGGATAAAAAATAGGGATAAAGGGGCGTTTCCACGTATGGGAGGGGGGGGGGGTCCCAGTCGATGAGCCATTTCAGACTACTAGCATGTAAAAGAAGAGAAGACCGAGTCTAATATGTGGAAGTGCTAGAACCCACACACTCGACATATGGTGGGTGTACATGGGTGAACAAGGTAACATATTGCCAACATATATGGGTAGCAGCTTGAGAAATCTAGTGATGGAAAAACTAGCTATTGGATGAGTCAAACTCGCACTAGTGAAACACTACCGGTGAGAGGATGATAAAGGGAAGGAGAGGACAAAGCAAGAAAGGCTCTCAGAAAAGTAGGGATGAGGGACTAAAAGTCATTTAGAAAGCAGTTCAGATCGAATTCTATATTTAAGCCTCTGGGAGCAAAGGTATCCATATTATATATGTATTTTAATTCAAGCTGACTCAGAGACCTCACTTTATGTCCGCCTCTCCATGGTCTATTATAGGGAGCAATCCCCCAGAATTGTGAGGTCTCTGAGTCAGCTTAAATTAAAATGCATATATAATATGGATACCTTTGCTCCCAGAGGCTTAAATATAGAATTCGATCTGAACTGCTTTCTAAATGACTTTTAGTCCCTCATCCCTACTTTTCTGAGAGCCTTTCTTGCTTTGTCCTCTCCTTCCCTTTATCATCCTCTCACCGGTAGTGTTTCACTAGTGCGAGTTTGACTCATCCAATAGCTAGTTTTTCCATCACTAGATTTCTCAAGCTGCTACCATATATGTTGGCAATATGTTACCTTGTTCACCCATGTACACCCACCATATGTCGAGTGTGTGGGTTCTAGCACTTCCACATATTAGACTCGGTCTTCTCTTCTTTTACATGCTAGTAGTCTGAAATGGCTCATCGACTGGGACCCCCCCCTCCCATACGAGGAAACGCCCCTTTATCCCTATTTTTTATCCCTTTTTACACATATTTTTAATTATCTTTTAGAGCCTAATCATATCCCATATATGATCCATTGTATGGCGTCTTCGGTGTTAACTAAGTCTCTCCCATCCAGTTTAGCGTTCGGCTTCCAGAATAGTTACAAATTATTATAATGCACCTGGCAGCTGTGTCTCGACTGGTCAGCCATCCAGTGTTTTGACACAACGCCTTCCATGCTTATAGTGTTGTCCCCATCCGTCTTTAAAAAATCTTCTTTCATGTTTTTAATAGCTTACCAATCAATATCTCATCTTCTTTGCTGATTTATACGCCAATACATACTGTCTGCACACCAACTGTGTTTCAATGTTAATCCATGACGGCGGTGACATTGTTCTCTATGGGCTCCGACAAAATGGACGACGGACACCCATGTTTGCAGACATTCTGACGGCCTATTTAAGATCCCTCAGTACTCCCATCACTATCCCCTGATGAAGTCATGTGACATGACGCCACTAGTAGGGACAGGAAGTACCAGACCTCACACACTCTGAAGAGAGAGATATGAGCTCGCTGCTCGTTTTGTTTGGATATTTCTGACATTTTAAATGTGAGTTTTTTTATATGTTTTTATATTAAATACCTTTTGAAGCGGAGCTGTACTATGTGCCTTCTTCTCTCTTTGCCCATCTATACCTGCTGAGCATTTAGTGCCAGTATCCGTGGATGTTTAGGTGGAGGCCAAAGAGAGAGGATCAGCATACAATCAAGATCTCAGACTGGGTCGCACGAACTCGCCGTTCGTAGGAGATAGGCCCACTGCTCACGGCCTCCATGTGAGTGCATGTGCATGTGATTGTTTTTTAGACCCTTGCTTCCAGTATTACGCCATATCTTTTTCTTGTTTCTTCCAATATGGTCATTTAATGTGGAGACTACATCTAGCCCTCATCCTGCTGGATCTTTGAATACACCCTGAGTGGTATCCAGGCTATCCGTGCTATGGCCTTGAGGTGAGCATTCCATACCACTAGAGGTGTTCGCATCGAAGCTTGCTCTTCTCTGAATTATTGGATTTCCTGGTTTCTCATCACCTATTACTCACAGCTATCAAGGACTGCACCTTTAAATATATGCTTTTTGGATGCGAGATTTGTATTTGCACTTGATTTCACTGGATTTTTATCCTTTATTATGTGTTGGGAGCACTTACCTTTGGTCTTTAGTACCAATCTTGGACATTTATTTTGATAACTGTACTTCCATGTTTATTTTATTTCCTTATAAGGATTTTGCTGCATAGTGTTAACCTTTTCCAGATCACCCACCTTCACAGTTCTGATTGCACACTGCTTGTAGAGTTCACCCCGCCCATTTGGTGGGACTTATTTGATCACTGTTTAGTTTTTTTTTTTTTTCTCTTTTTTTATTGTTTTTTGGTTGTTGCCCCATCCCTCCATACCCACACAGCGCACTTATTATCACTCATTTCATTTTGTTTTCATTTTTGGCTGGGACCAATTTCAGGTAACTGCAGCAGTGCCCCCTAGGTTTAGAATATCGATAGCGCGAGAGCCCTTCCATTGCATAATGTTGGTACAGGAATGTATACAAGTATCATCGATGGTGAACATTGTACAGGAAGGAAAGGTTATGGTTAGTAAAAGTTAATCCTGAACCAGAAAGGTGGTATCCCAGAGAGCCCATTTTTTTTTATAACGGGGCATAGAAAAATATAACGTATGGTGAATTCTCTTGGAAAGTTTGATGTTCGTCATGCGGTTGAGAATCTGTGGCCAAGGTACCGAAGTGGAGAGCAAATTAACTATTTGCCGGACCGTCATTCTACAGCGAAGGTTGGCTTTCCTGCTCAGGGGCCCGTAGCTCTACGTCGGCTCTCTCGCAGGTAACCAGGGGCGCGTGCGTGCACACCCCCCGCTTGCCCCTGACCCCCGTGCGCGTGCCCAGCGGGCGCGATCCCTGCCGGGCACACGCAATCGCTCGTTACAGAGCGGGGACCGGGAGCTGTGTGTGTAAACACACAGCTCCCGGTCCTGTCAGGGGGGGAAATGCTAATCCTCTGTTCATACAATGTATGAACAGAAGATCAGTGATTTCCCCTAGTGAGGCCAGCCCCCCACAGTAAAAACACACCAAGGGACATACTTAACCCCTTCCCCGCCCCCTAGTGTTAACCCCTTCACTGCCAGTGGCATTTTTATAGTAATTCAATGCATTTTTATAGCACTGGTCGCTATAAAAATGCCAATGGTCCCAAAAATGTGTCAAAAGTGTCCGCTATAATGTCGCAGTAACGAAAAAAATCGCTGATCGCCGCCATTAATATTAAAAAAAAAAAATTAATAAAAATGCCATAAAAATACCCCCTATTTTGTAAATGCTATAACTTTTGCGCAAACCAATCAATAAACGCTTATTGCGATTTTTTTTTTTTACGAAAAATATGTAGAAGAATACGTATCGGCCTAAACTGATATATTTTTGGGGGATATTTATTACAGCAAAAAGTAAAAAATATTCTTTTTTTTTTCAAAATTGTCGCTTTATTTTTGTTTATAGCGCAAAAACTAAAAACCGCAGAGGTGATCAAATATCACCAAAAGAAAGCTCTATTTGTGGGGAAAAAAAGGACGCCAATTTTGTTTGGGAGCCACGTTGCATGACCGCGCAATTGTCAGTTAAAGTGACGCAGTGCCGAATCGCAAAAAGTACTCTGGTCTTTGACCAGCAATATGGTCCGGGTGTTAAGTGGTTAAAGGCTATGGCCCAATGAATGGAGATGAGAAATGTGTAAATAAGCCTTGTGCTAGACGTTGGAATATCTTGCATAGGGGAGGATAAAGGCAGATTTTGGGTGTAAGAGGGATCTTTCGACTGGAGATTTTGTCAATAACAATGCTGGCCTTGTGCCAAGTGTCCTTTGGATGGGGACAGTGCCAAAAAATATGTAATAGCGTTCCCTGGGTGGGACATCCCTTGAAGCAGAGTGGAGACTGAGGGATAAAATGTATTAAGTTTAGCTGGTGTAAGATACCACCTATAGAGCAATTTGATAACTGATTCTGATAGATGTTGTTTTGGTACACCTATGGAGATTTATGAAAATGGCATCCCATTGTTCAAGAGTAAATGAAGTATTTAAATCCGATTCCCATTGTAACATGGGATGTGACTTCTCAGGCATGTTTGTTTAATTCAAGCTTTTATATATTCTGGAGATCAAACCCCTATCTTGAGGAGTGGAGATACAAATTTGTTCAAATTGTGTATAGGGGGGGGGGGGGGAAGTGTAAGTTAGTAATATTTTTGATAGAATTGTCTAATTTTTGTATAGTTTTCTTTTTCATTAGGAGAAAGATAATGTTTTGTTTGCAGACTGGAGAAAGTGAGAAATTAGTTAATGTGAGAGCGATTTTAAATGTGACAGGTTGGACAACCTACAATCCGTTAGTAAGTTTTGATTTTGAGCACTATCTAGGGGGGAAAAACGCGAGTCGCCTAGAAAAGATGCCGGGGGGGGAGTGTCAGAAGATAGCTTAAATTGTGGGACCTGTCTGTTCCATAGTTGGAGGGAGTGAGTGACGATATGGTTTAAGGGTCTTATTTTTTGTGGTGGGATGGTTTTGGACCAGAGGAGTCCTTGTAGATTGTAAGGTAGGATAGATTCTTCCCCGAACCGGAGCCAAGGGATTTGGAGTGAAGGGGCATACCATTGGGCCAGTTGGGTAAATCTGGCCGATAAGTAATAAAGCCATAGGTTTGGGATGCCAAGCCCACCTTTTAATTGAGGTCGAAACATAAGAGAATAACTAAATCTAGGTTTCTTGTTTTGCCAAATTAATCTGTTAGTCTCTCTTTGTAATGAATCTAGTTTAGGCAAAATAAGGGGAACGGCTCTAAAAAATAACAAAAGCTTGGGTAATAGCATCATCTTTACAGCCACTATTCTGCCCGAGAATGAAATCTGGTATGATGACCAAAGTTTAAGTACATTTTTAATATTGTTAAATAAGGGAGGGTAGTTTGCTTGGTATATTGTGTTATACAGGGGTGTAATCTGGATACCTAGGTATCTAAACGAATCCACATGCCAATTAAATGGGAATTTGTCTTTAGCCACTTAAGCCCCGGACCAAAATGCATCTAAAAGACCAGGCCAGGTTTTGTGATTCGGCACTGCGTCACTTTAACAGACAATTGCGCGGTCGTGCGACTTGGCTCCCAAACAAAATTGATGTCCTTTTTTTCCCACAAATAGAGCTTTCTTTTGGTGGTATTTGATCACTTTTTTCTATAATAAATATCCCCCCAAAATATATATAAAAAAAAAAATTATTCAGTTTAGGCCGATACGTATTCTTCTACATATTTTTGGCAAAAAAATCGCAATAAGCGTTTATCGGTTGGTTTGCGCAACTTTTATAGCGTTTACGAAATAGGGGATAGTTTTATTGCATTTTTATAAAAAAATTTTTTTTACTACTAATGGCGGCGATCAGCGATTTTTTTTTCGTGACTGCGACATTATGGCGGACACTTCGGACAATTTTGACACATTTTTGGGACCATTGTCATTTTCACAGCAAAAAATGCATTTAAATTGCATTGTTTATTGTGAAAATGACAATTTCATGTTTGGAAGTTAACCACAGGGGGCGCTGAAGGAGTTATGTTTCACCTAGTGTGTGTTTACAACTGTAGGGGGGTGTGGCTGTAGGTCTGACGTCATCGATTGTGTCTCCCTATAAAAGGGATGACACATTCGATGCAGCCGCCACAGTGAAGCGCGGGGGGTGGCTACAAACGAATAGCCGCCCCCTCATCCCGGATCACTCCCAGACGATTTCCGACTGCCGCATGTACCGGGGGGGGGTCCCGATCCACGTCTAGGCAGGGACGTACGGGTACGCCTATCTGCCTGTACGTGCCATTCTGTGGACATATATGTACATACGGCGGTCGTTAAGTGGTTAAGTGAGGATATTAAGGTTGAGGGGATATTAATTGGTAGAGCTGAGCATTTAGATAGATTTACACCCAGATCTGTCAGGTCATGGAAGATGTCTAGGGTTTTAGTTAGATTAGGTAGGGAGATAAGAGGGTCAGTTATGAACAGAAGAACATCATCCGCATAGAGACTCAGTTTGTATTCTTTGGATCCTTTAAAATATCCTTTGATGTCTGTATTATTTCTGATAGCACAGGCAAGGGGCTCAATTGCGAGGGCGAAGAGTAGAGGGGAGAGGGGACAACCCTGTCTAGTTGGTGAGACACCTATATTGAAGTATAGAACCCAGTGGGAGCGTGAACTTAACTTGGGAGAAGAGGATTTGGATTGGGCGAGGGGTTGGCAAAACATGCGTAAAAGCATTAAGTCTTTGACAGTTAGGGAAACGGACATTAAATTATTGACCAGGTGGTATTATACTCCCCCCCCACTTAAGTAAAATTTACCCTCAGGCCTCCCCATCTTGCTTTAGGGGTTGCTTTAGGTGTCTTTCCTTTAACTATTTTGGGACTGTGAAAAATTACCACCTACCTGAAAAGCGGCCCTGTAGTTGATAGACAAATTTCTATTTCAAAGTCTGCCTGATACCCCCAAGCTTAAGCTCTTATGAGATTAATCCACTCTATCTGCATTGTCGTGCAGTGGTCCATTGCGTTGCATTGGAAAAAGTCCTTGGTTCCTTTCGCTCAGGTTATTACACGTGTGGATCAAATGATGTTGTCAGAAAAAATATTTCATACCTTACACCACTCTATCCCTGTTTTTGATGCTAAGTGGAACCCTTGGTTCTTGTATAGACTTCAAGACTGACCGACCTATGTTTGTTTAATTTTTGTTTTTTATTATGATTTCCTTTTTCTGGTTATGTTTTTAGATTTCCTTGCTTGATTTTTTATCACAAAGTCTTTATTGGGTGAATAATAAAGCATAATACATCATATTCTTACAGAAGCACAATAACAGTGAAGGATTGTATACATCAAAAAATGAACAATCATAAAGAGGTTGCAAATAATAAGTTTCATAAGTTACATGTAGCAAAACTGCCTTAATTTTTTAACTAAGATGAGAGAATATAGGTGCTTGGTCAAGCAAATTTGTGAAGGAAGGGGGGGGAATGAGGAAAGGGGGGGGGAGGGAGGGAAAAAAAAACAGTCAGAAGTCCTGAAATATTTCAATATCTAGTCCTATCTATAGCTTTATTTTACAATAGATTTGTAGTGTTGAGAGTCTTTGAAAGTTGTCCAGTTAGACCAGGTTGCATAGAATTTAGTAATTCGTTCTTGGGAAATACTAATGAGTTCCTCAACTTTTTCCATGCTATTTATTCTCCTAAACCATTCAGCTTTCGTTGGAGTATTGGAAGACCGCCAATGAGAAGGGATACAGTGTCGTGCTGCATTGATCATGAACATGGTGATGATCTTGAAGCCACTCTCTTGTGGCCACATTTAGTGATCCTTTGTGTGCGTAAGATAAATTGTCTCCCAATCTTCTTCAGTCAATTCTATGCCTAGATCTCTTTCCCATGCTTTACAGGATGAGCTGGAGAAGTCAGTGTCGTCTTCAAATAGCGAGTTGTAAACAGTTGAGATAATATGTCTGTGTGGGGATGTTTTAGTGCAGAGATTTTCTAGCGAAGTGAGGGACCTTTTCCAGTGATGGACGTTATCATTATTGGTTAAAAAATGTCTAATTTAAATATAGTTCCATTGAGATAGGAGGGACGGTTTGATGTCTTTTAATATGTCCTCTCCAGAGAGGAATTTCCCATTTTTAACAAAGTGTTTTGCCAGGACCTCTTTGTATGGCCACTGATGTGTTGGAAATGATTTTTCCATGCCTGGGGGAAAGTCAGGGTTATGTTGTAGCGGTGTAAGAGGGCTGAGCCATGGAGACTGATTTTTTACTTTAAAAGTATTATGGAAGCTTTCGAGTGTAGGCCCAATAAAGGGATGTGTTTTTATGAAGTTTGGGTGATACTTAAGATTGATCCATGGTAGATTTTTTAACTCATTAGGGTGTTGCGCTTGTTCTAGGGAAACCCAATCTTTCACTGTATGGTGTATATTCCAGTCTACAATTCTCGTCAGTAGGGCGGCTTGGTGGTATTTCCTAAGGTCAGGTAAGGCTATTCCACCTCTGCTCTTGGGTAAAGTTAGTCTTGAGAATTTGGTTCTAGGGGATTTACCCCTCCAAATGAATGAGGAGCAAGCTTTTCTAAAGGCGGCGAAAAATGATAAGGGGATTTTGATTGGGATTGTCTGCATAACATAGAGAAACCTTGGCAGGATGGTCATTTTGATCAGGGAGGCTCAACCGAACCAGGATACATTTAGGGCGTTCCATCTTTTCAAATCTTCCTGTGTTTCTCTCAGAACGGGTTTCGAAATTGAGACGGAAGAGGTCTTTCAGGTTTGATGAGATTTCAATTCCCAAGTATGTGATACTGTGACTGGCCCACCTAAATGGGAAGTTTTTCTTGCATAATTCTACCTAATCAGTGGGTAATGAGATGTTGAGGGCGTTGGATTTGGAGTGATTGATTTTAAAATTTGACAGTAAATGAAAGTGATCTAGATCTTTTAGAAGGTTAGGTATGGAGATATGGGGATTCGAGAGGAAAAGAAGCATATCGTCAGCGAAGGCTGCTATTTTATATGTTTTGTCATGGATCTCAATTCCCACGATGTCTCTATTTGATCTAATTTTATTAAGCAGGGGTTCAAGTGTTAGAACAAATAATAGTGGAGATAAGGGGCATCCCTGTCTGGTTCCGTTGCGAAGGTTAAAGGCGTTCGATAGGTGGCCATTGACTCTGACTCTTGCTGTTGGATTAGAATACAAGATCTTAATATATGATCTCATTTGAGGCAAAAAAACTATGTTTTAGTACTGCATCGATAAAATCCCATGCGACTCTATCGAACGCCTTTTCGGCGTCTAGGGACAAGAAGAAGCCTTGTTTCTGCTTAGAGGTTAGCCAATGGTTTATGTTGAGAGCTTTTATTGTATTATCTCGACCCTCCCTACCTGGGATAAATCCCACTTGATCTAGGGAAACCAAGGAAGTTAACAAGAGGAGGATCCTATTTGCAAGAATTTTTGCGTAGATTTTCACGTCTACGTTTATTAAGGAGATATGCCTATAATTGGTAACCTGGGTCGCGTCTTTACCTTCTTTGGGTATCACCATAATATGTGCTTCTAAAAGTTGTTTGGGGGGGTGTTGTTCTGAATGAAGAGACTGGAAAGTTTTTAAGAACCTCGGCTTCAGTATATCGGTAAAGTCTTATAGTATTGTAAGGGTAGGCCATCCGGGCCTGGGGCTTTGCCTATCTTCATTTCTTTAATGGCTCTGTCGAATTCTGGGCCTGAGATGGAATTTTCTAGTTCTTTTGCAACATTCCCTGAAATTTGGGGCGGGCCATATTGTTCTAAGAAGTCCTGTATAAGCTTTGCTCTTTTATCTGAATTCTGCAGGCATATAGGATTGGAAGGAATGTTATAGAGGTTTTGGTAATAGAGTTCAAACTGCTTTGCAATCTCATCATTCGAGGAACGCATCTCGCCTTGTTTGTCCCCTATCTGATGGATAGTGTGAGCGGTTTTCTTGTTTTGAACTGCTTTTGCAAGCAGTCTGCCACATTTATTTCCTTGCTCGTAGTATATCCTGTGTCTCAATATATATTGTCTTTTAATTTTCATGTTTAGTTCCTCAGACAGGAGTGCCCTAGTATGCGTTAGCTCGTCGAGTGCTGAGACTGCCAGAGTTCGCTTGTGTGTACATTCTAGCTGGTGGATGCGTTCTAACAGGGATCTTATTTTGGATTGTTGTTCCTTTTTTATGTTAGTCAGTTTTTTAATAAACTCTCCCCTTATGACACATTTGTGAGCTTCCCATTGTGTAGTCAGTGAAGTATCGTCATTTTCGTTTCGCAGAAAATAATCGTTTATCGGCTCCTTAAACTCTGTGTCAGAAGGGTTTTTCAGTACCGCTGTGTTAAGTAGCCAAGTCTTGGTTATGTTGTTCTTTTCTGGAAAAGTCAAAGGTTACTGGATGATGGTCCGAGAGTCATAGGTTCAATTTTTGAGTCCGTCAGAAGTGGAAGGTCAGGCTGTGAGAGGAGGAGATAGTCAATTCTGGAATACTTTTGGTGGATGTTGAAGTATGTGTAGTCCTTAGTCTGAGGGTTCAGAATTCTCCAGGTGTCATGAAGCATAAGGTCCTGGAATTGAATCTTGATTTGTTTCAGGGCCCTAAACGGTAAACTCGATGAACCATTTGAGGTATCTATAAGAGGATTTAAAGGAGTGTTGAAATCCCCTCCAAAAATCGGGGTTCCTGAGGCGAAAGTTGTTAAGAGATCTTTGATTTTGCGGAAGAAGGCTACCTGCCTCATGTTTGGGGCTTAGACATTGGCGATAGTAATGGGGTGCTGATTCAGCTTCCCTTTCAGAAAAATATATTGACCTTCGGGGTCAATCAAAGTGTCCACAATTTGGAATGGGATCTGTCTGGATATCAGTACCGAAACGCCTTTTGTCTCACCTATTGGATTGGTAGCGTGAAATGAAGTTGGAAATCCTTTGTCTCTTATTGGAATCTTATCAGATTTAAAGTGGGTATCTTGTATAAGAATGATGTTTAATTTTCGTCTGGAAAATTTGTGGATAAGTTTAGTTCTTTTTTCAGGGATGTTGAGTCCTTTTGCATTTATGGATGATATTTTTAGCGATAAAGCAACAGAGTGAACATTGTCAGGAGGCATTTTGTCGACTTATGAATATCTAGCTTGGTTGCCTTAGAGACAGACAAACAATAATAAAAAAAAAAACACAGGGAGAGTGGGGGTAAGGGGATAGAAGCAGAGGGGTAAGATGTGGGGGGAAAAACCGGGGATAGATGTAGTCTCACTAATCTATCCTAATGTTGAGGATCCGGTTGGATCAAAGGGTGATGTGATGATTACCCCTTGTGTGGGTGCGAGGACTGTATAGAACCCGATGGAGCTATATTAAAGTTAGTTTTTAACTTGGTTTTATCCTTTCCTTTTTTTTTTCTCTACCTTTCCTTCCCTAACCTTATCTTTCTTTCCTTTTCCAAACTTCTGTTTGGCCTGGCAGTAATTGCAGGCACTTTGGAGCTGCAAGCAAAAATAAATGCAATTGGCTGTTAATTAAACATCTGGGGCACATATGGAGGAAATGTACTAGTGAATATTCCCATAATCTATTTCTATTCTTTATCTGTGTTTTAAATGTAAGTCTTGACAGATACTCATGTTTAAAGTTTGAGGTACACATGCATCCTACTATTATGCAAACATTTCGATAACTTGAAAGATAACTGATTTTAAATTGACTACGAAGTAAGGAAGATCCAGCACTATGGGGAGAAGGGTGACCGCTCCGATAGACCAAAATAAATCTCTCACCGAAACCAAACCCTGGGTGCTGGCAATGCAATGGCATGCAAAATGGTTGAAGAAGATGAGGACAGCCGCACTCCAAAAAAGCGTTTCTCTTTAATAAAATAGGTCACAAAACTGACATGTCACAGCAAAAATAGATAGAATACCTCTTCTTACAACAGCAATGCAGCTTCAGACACTGTAAACGGCGTTTTCAGAACCTGTTGGTTCATAAATGTAAACTACTTTTAGGTTGCCTTTGGTTGATTGCATAGCGGTAGATTAATTATAGTGTAGCGTAAATCGTGATATTTACCTCAAACGTGCTATCAAGCATGCAATCAAGGTGGGTTATACCCTGCGTGGGTGACTCCAATGTATTATAAATAAATATTGAGGCCCTTATCTGGCCAGTGTGTAAACTGAGTGTTGAGACACTAGGTGAATGAAGCTGCATTGCACTTTCCAAGCTCAGTCTATACATAGATAATTTAAATAGTTAAACAAAATGGGCCAATGGTGACCTTCCATACCCTGTGCAAAAAAGGCTGTATGCAATACTCAGTACTATATCTGGCTTCAAATCTTGGGTAAAAACAAAATATAAAAAAACATACAAAAAGAAAAATGGTCCTTCGTTCCCTTTCGGGCTAAGTAGTTGGGCACCAAGCCCAAAGAAGCTAGGCCCAAGAATCGCCACGCCTCACCAGCCGGCTTCACATTTTGCTCCATTCATATGTGTAAAAGTTAGCATTGTGTGGGACTTGTAGTCTCATATAATCATACCTAAGCAATGGAGTCTTCTCGCTTGTGATGGTGGACGGGTTAGGAGCCTTGCTGGGTATGCAGTCTATCCTGTCCTTTCCATCATTATCCCTCCAGCTCAATTAAATACAGTGTATACTTCCTGTAAGTGAAACAATAAGAACATAAAAACAATGCCACCTGAGATTGTGGAGTGGAGGAGGAGGCTTGTATCATTAGGCGAGGTGATATGTCTTGGCGCTGTTATGCATATATCTTGAATTGCAGACTGGGTGCATGGCGAAAAACCTTAGAATTAACTGTGTTTCAAACAAACTGAAAAACTTTGGAAGAAAGTCGGGTAGACTTGTGTATTTTGATTAGGGCATTCAGGAATCATGTGTCCATGTGATCCTGGCGATCCATGCGATCTCTGCGTCTGGGTGGCGAGTCACCTTGATTTTCCTGGGCGTCATTTCTTCTGTTACGTTGAGGAGTTGGTGATCTGCGTCGACACTCTCTGTTTCTTTGTGCTCTTGGCGTGTTGTTGCCGGAAACTGCAATACAGGAGACATTCGTCATAAAGGAGTCGTACCATTCCGGAACCTCAACTCCTGGGATATTCAACATATCGCAGAATGGTCTGATGTCTTTGGGTGAGCGCGGTGTGACCCCTCCATGTCGCTGATAGGCAAAAAGGGAATTTCCATCTATATGGAATTCCCCTGGTGCGAAGCTGATCCGTCATTGGGCGCAGAGCCCTGCGTTGCCTCAGCTTAATATTTGACAGGTCCTGGAATAATTTTATTTCAATCCCATTAAAGATGATTCTGTTTTTTTCTCTTGCTTTTTTGAGGATAGCTTCCTTCAGCGGAAAGTTCACTAGACAGCATATTATGTCTCTTGGCGGGTCATTATCTCTTCCCCTGGGTCTGAGGGCTCTGTGGATCCTCTCATATTCAATGGGGGGTTCTAGGGGTCTGTCAAGCACATCATTAAATATTGCTGTAGCCGTTTGTTCAACAGGGTTCTGGTCTGCCATCTCAGGGACCCCCCTAATTCTTATATTATGGCGTCTCCCCCTTTTGTCCAAATCGTCAAGGTGGCGGGTAATTTCAATCAAGTGGGTCAGATGCATGTCAGTGTGCCTTTGTATCTGTTTAATAGCCACAGCGTTTCTCATTGTGGCCTGTTCAGTCGCCCCTGCCCTTTCAGCAATGCCCTGAATGTCAGCCCTGATCTCTGTAATGGCTGCAGAGAATGAGGCCTTAATGTCCACTGCCATAGCCTGCAGGTTTGCCTGCAGGTCAGTGAGGCTAAGGGCTTGTGGGGGCTGTAAGGGAGGAGGATGGAGACTCTGGGTTCCGCTGGCGGCGATCGCGCCGCTCGTATTAAGGCCTGGAGCGCCGCCGTGAAGTTTAGGCGAGGCTGAGGCTTTTGGGCCTTTCCCCGGCTGGATCCGGAACATCGCCGAAATAGTGGCTGCGGGCGGATGGTTTGGCTCCATCTGATGCTGGGGCGGTGGGGAGTCGGTCTCACCTCTTTTCCTGTGTCCTGGGGTTCGTTTTGGCGGCCGCTGGTGGATGATTGCAGCTCCTTGCGTTGGAGGACTCGGCTTAGGCGTCCATCACGGTCCGATGCTAGGCCACACCCCAAATGATGGGTATGCAAGGCAGTCACTCTACCACTGGGCTATAAGCTCTATGTGATTTGTTTTTAATGTCATCTCAAGGTTATGAGTTGCTGAGCTTATAGGTATCTCTACCTGTTTTGATTCAAGTCTCTGTAACCTTTGACTACCTTCTGTCATCTTCTTGACTTGAGATTGATTGATTGAATTTTGTCTCATTTACATGTATATGGTAATTATTTTTTGCTCTTAATAAAAATCGCTTTGAATAAAAAAAATACATTCTGCTGCTTCTCCTGTGTATGGGGATACCACATGTGAGAGACTTTTTGGCAGTATACCTGCATACAGGCCCCCGAAAACCAATCACTGTCTTCAGGCTTTCTAAAAGGTGTAAATTGCTCATTTCACTTCCTCACTACCTATCACAGTTTCAGAGGTACTCACCAAGGCCAAGTTGCTGAGAGCGTTTCTCTCTTGCGACTAAGTGCACTCCACCCCTGGTGGTGGTACAGAGGGTGAAGGGCACAAAGAGGCACGAGCCTACAGCAGGCTGGGCAGGTCTTACGTGAATGTAACCGAGGAGCTGGTAGCTGTGCAGGAACTGGTAGACACCGGAGCCCAATGGGGGAAATTTTGAATAGCAGAGTCCGAATGCAGGCAGAGGGTCAAACACAAGTGACTGGTAGCAAATCTTTAAACAGGCTAAGGATCACACACAGGAGACTGGTAACAAGTCCGTAAACAGGCTGGGGGTAAGTACAGGAGACAGGTAGCAAGGTCCGTAAGCAGGCTGAGGGTCAAGCACAGGAGACTGATAGCAAAGGTCCAAAGGCAAGCCTAGGGTCAGGTGCAGGAGGATATCGGAGCAGGTCAAGGTCAATCCTGTTGTATCAGACCAGGCATCCCTAGTATAGCAGAGGGGGCCAGACAGCCTTACAAGTGATTCTGTCCCCCCTCCCAAATCTGTCAGGATGGAGAGCAGCGAAAAGAGCCAGTGTATGTGTAATTTACCGCTCCTTTCTTTTCTGAATGCACTGAACGCAGTGATCACTGACTGTCCAGTCATACCTGAGCACTGTGTTTACGATGCTTCAGTTTATGAATGGGGTTGGCTTCTGTCTTCTGTCCATTCATCTTCAGTGCAGCTGAGGCTGCAGAGAAAGGGACTGGGGAATCTGTGTCCTCAGTCCCTCTCCCTTTCTCAAAGGGGAGATGTCTTTTTAGACCCCTGATATCCCACCAAAGCCCCCCCCCCCCAGTGCCGATAAAAAAAAAAGAAATTGTAGAACATTTTTTTTTAACAAAACACTTCTCATCCAACCGCATTGTCCATCTGTCTTATTTAGGGACTTAGGGCCAGATCCACATACATGTAGAACGGCGCAGCGTATCAGAGATACACTACGCCGCCGTACCTTACCTGGCGCATTTTCGAATCCTCAGTGATTTTGCGCCGTAAGTTACGGTGGCGTAGTGTATTTCTGGTGGCAGATTTCAAATTGGGCGGGTTGGGGCGGGTTTCATTTAAATGAAGCGCGTCCCCGTGCCGAATGAAATGCGCATGCGTCGTCCAGAAATTTCCCGCTGTGCTTTGTGCGAAATGACGTCATTTTTTGAACTTAGACGTGCGTTACGTCCATCCCTATTCACGGACGACTTACGCAAAAACAAAAAATTCAATTCTATGTATACGCCGCAAAATACCAGCTTTAACTATACGCCGGAAAAAGCCGACTACAGAAGACGTTAGAAAATGCGACGGCCGCGCGTACGTTCGTGGATCGTCGTAAATCGCTAATTTGCATACCCGACACGGAAAACGCCGCCCAGCGGACGCCGAAGTATTGCATCTTAGATCCGAAGGCGTACGAAGACGTTCCCCCCCCCCTTTTGGATCTAACCCAGAAGCCGTCGGATCTTGTTTTGAGGATTTCAAAAGGAATTTTGAAATTACGCGGCGTATCAATAGATACGCCGGCGTAATTTCTTTGTGAATCTGGCCCTTAAAGCTTTTGTTACACCAATATTTCACATACCTGATATGTGCCTGCTGTACCATGTATAAAAAAAGTATCCTGTTCTATTTGTATTGCTTCCTTTGCACAAAATTCCTTGTGATCCTGTCAGTCCTTCTGCTTTCCGATTAAAAAACACACTAAGCAGGACAACACACCGTGGGCAGTTCTCAGGTATACTGGGAATTCAGTGTGCTCTCCTACAATGATCATACTTGTCCTGACACACCTCCCCTGCACAGCCATTCACTGGGAAGCTCAGTGTACTGTTGCCCCCCCCCCAGTTCTTATGCAGAGGGAAGGCAATCACTTATGTAGCAATGTCTCTGACCTTGTCCAGTCTAATGAGGACCTCCAAAGCCAAAGATAGCTGACATCCTTCAATATGTATTGGGTTATGAGACATAGTCGGTGCAAAGATGGAGAAAGTCATTGGGCATTAGACACTTCTTGGATGTAAAATAGGTTTTATTTCTTTTGACAGTCCTTTTTGTATTTTTGGGGGAAAGAGGGTTAGGGCCAGGATACCCTTAAGTAGTTACTCTTATATTATTATTATATATTTAATTGGCAGACACCGAGACTTCAATAGGAGGACAGCCAATTCTGTACATGCAGGAAAGCTGTCTCCTATAGCAACAGTCTTTTAACAGTTCCTAACTCAAACATAACAATTCTTTCAGATCCACTACAACTGCCTTTTATAATTCTTCAACACTGATCTCCCGGTCTCTCACTAGACCCACTGATTCACTGACTCTGAATCCCTTGAGCTCCTCCAAGGTTGGCAGTGGTATGGCACTTTCTTCAGTTACTCACTGTGGCCCCTGGTAAAGGTGGTTGGTCCCTTTGTAGCAACAGCTCTCCTTCTACCTTCGACCACTGACAGGTTCTCTGGCCGATAGAACCGCCACTTTCGTTTGGACTGAAAGCCGCATTCCCGCTGCCCTCTTACTTCTGGATAGGCCCTTACACAGCCTAGCAGCCAGATGTCCTTGGGAAAGGCCCAATCTTGAGCCAAGCAGCCCGGGGTATACGACACACGTCCACCCAGACAGCTATTCAGGTGGCACAGAACAGCGATCACCTGAACTTACCCAAATATATAGGTTTTCCCAGCAGGCCAAGGGATTCAAGAAAACCCCTGCCCATTGGCTGAGATACCCCATATAACCTGACCTTGGGTTGCCCTTCTTATATCTAGTACTACCAACTTCCCGGGCCACCTTGTGGTAGAAGAGTAAAGTGCAACAAGGCCAAACTTAGGGAGAAATCAAGAGATCTCTATCAATCGACTAAGATGACTACTCTTGGCAAGTTATTTTGTGAGGAGCTCCCTGACTAAACCCCAGGGTTTAAAAAAGGGAAAAAAAGGTATTTATACTTTTTTTTATAAATCAATACATAAATATTTTGCCTTTCATTTCTATTTCAAACTGAATGGGTTGTTTTACAAGGTGATCGTTTACAACCACTTTACAGTGGTTGTAAAGGCAGAAGGTTTTCCTATCTTAACCACTTAAGCCCCGGACCATATTGCTGGACAATGACCGTGCCATTTTTTGCGATTCAGCACTGCGTCGCTTTAACAATTGCGCAGTCGTGCGACATGGCTCCCAAACAAAATTGGCATCATTTTTTCCCCATAAATAGAGCGACAATTTTGAAAAAAATGAATATTTTTGACTTTTTGCTATAATAAATATCCCCCAAAAATATATAAAAAAAACTTTTTTTCCTCAGTTTAGGCCGATACGTATTCTTCTACATATTTTTCGTAAAAAAAAAAAAATTGCATAAGCGTTTATTGATTGGTTTGCTCAAAAGTTATAGCGTTTACAAAATAGGGGATAGTTTTAGGGCATTTTTATTAATATTTTTTTTTACTAGTAATGGCGGCAATCAGCGATTTTTTTATTGGTACTCCGAAATTATGGCAGACACATCGGACAATTTTGACACATTTTTGGGACCATTGTCATTTTTATAGCGATCAGTGCTATAAAAATGCATCGATTACTATAAAAATGCCACTGGCAGGGAAGGGGTTAACACTAGGGGGCGAGGAAGAGGTTAATTATGTTCCCTGGGTGTGTTCTAACTGAAGGGGGAGTGGGACTGACGAGGGGAAATGACAGATCGCTGTTCATACATTATATGAACAGACGATAGGTCATTTCTCCCCCTGACAGGACCGGGAGCTGTGTGTTTACACACACAGCTCTCGGTTCACGCTCTGTAATGAGCGATCGCGGGTGCCCGGCGACGATCGCGCCCACCGGGCACGCGCGTCGGCATCAGGGGGCATCAGGATGGGCCAGGAGCAGCAAAGAGGGACCCGAGAAGAAGAGGATCTGGGCTGCTCTGTGCAAAACTACTGCACAGAGCAGGTAAGTATAACATGTTTGTTATTTTTAACAAAACAAATGAGACTTTAGTATCACTTTACGATTAAATAGAGCCACCATTTAAAGATTTGTATACTGTGATCACTATTGTAACGAGACCCTTGCTCGCTCGGTTCCACTCTTCCGACACTCCTCTGCTGCTATTGAATCAGATTGCAGATCGCAACGTCTGATGGTTCGGTCATCCAAGGCTCCGGGATTCGAACTACAGCTATGTGCCGTTCGAAATCCATCAGAACAAACACCAGGCAGGCTGTATGTAAGTTCAGACAGGAAACGTATTTATTGGATGCACACAACACACTTTTATACAGCAGTTTGAACACCCCGCCCCCAACAACCGCTTTCCTATTGGTCAATTGTAAAGTACATTGTAGTTCTCAATTAGGTCCTCTTAGCCATGCAAATAAGGACTTGAAACAGGGTCAGCAGGGATTGGTCCGATAGCTTGAATAGGAGGACTGCTATGTGTAATGAGATAGAACCCCCAGGGGGCAATCAAAGTACACAAACAGCCAAACACAGAACAATGCTTTTCCTCCAGACCATGGAGCCGTCTGGGGGGGGGGTTAGCCTTAAGACAGGGCAGAAGACCCCCCCACTGTGTAACAGATTCAAACACTTCAGCATTCCAAGGTCCGTCCATGACAACTCTTAAGAGCCACTCCTCCAGAGAGGGTTTAATGATTGTAGTCCTTCCTCATAACCAGGGCTCAAGTCCTGCGGGAACGCATGGGAACGGAGTTCCTGCACTTTTTTTACAGCAGGAATGCAGTTCCCTTTGCAGGACTAGAGCAACCGAGCTCTAACCCTCTTAACCCTGCCTGAGCACAGCAGCGTTAAGGTCCCCTGTCCCTCAAAACTGGGGTAATGCATTGGGTAAGTTAGGCGGCCGCGAGGCCCCTGTGAGTGCAAGGCCTTAGACGACCGCCTAATTTGCCTAATTAAAGAGCCGCCTCTGATTAATCAGGTAGTATGCGGGTATTCCGTCACTTCCTTGATGCCGCAATGTCTCCTGGGAGCTTTTGTCATTGTTCCCTGGAGACATTGCGGAGGTCTGCTGCGAGTTATCGCAGGATTTAGAAAGAACTTGCTTAAAAAAAAAAAAACATGCGGTTTAGTAATTATGCATATGAGCGTATCATTTCTTTTTTTGGTGGGGGAGTGGATCTTGGGTGGGAGTTCCCACACTTTTTTCCCCAGGACTTGACCCCTGCTCATAACTGAGGTCCTACAGCCCCTATTAGCTTTTTTGTCCTTCTCTGGACATTTCAAGGATATCCTTCCAGAGGATCGGTGACCAGAACTGGACAGTATACTCAAGATGTAGCCGAATCAGAGTTTTGTAAAGTGGTAGAATTATAGTTTTATCGCTTGAGTAAATACCCTTTTTAATGCATACCAGTAGTCTGCTGCCCATGCTTGCTGCAACTTGGCATTGAATTCTATTGCAAAGTCTGTTATCTACAAGGACCCCAAAATCGATTCCCCCAGAGGTTCTCTCCCTAGTGTCTTGCTTGCATTCGTTTTATTTGCTCTCAAGTGCATTTTTTTTACATGTTTCTACATTAAAGGGTCACTAAAGGATTTTTTTTTTAGCTAAATAGCTTCCTTTACCTTACTGCAGTCCTGTTTTCATGTCCTCATTGTTCGTTTTTGCTCTGATGTTGCTGTAATCCTTCTCTGTTCTGAACAGTCTGTTTCCTGATGAAAAAAGTCATGGGAGCTTTCTCTCTGTGGCACTAATCAAGGAGGTGTGATTACTGTGTGCCTTAAACCCCTCAGAACCAATCACTTTCGTTTTACAAACCATCACTGACCTCTATTGGCTCTGTGTCTCTGTACTTCACAGAAGTATGAAACTAGATGCATAAACTAAACTAAAACTACAGGTACATTATATGATTGATTTTTATCTATTTTTAATCATTTTTAAAAGGAATCAGTTAACTATTGAGGCCCAGATTCAGAAAGATCAGCGTATCTTTCTGCGGGCGTAACGTATCTCAGATACGTTACACCGCCGTAAATTAGGGCGCAAGTTCTGTATTCAGATTTTCAAAATTCGACGCAGGAACGACGTCCATACTTAACATTGCGTACGCCTCATAGACCCAGGGGTAACTCTACGCCGGAAAAAGCCTAACGTAAACTACGTAAAAAATTGCGCCGGGCGGACGTACGTTTCTGAATCGGCGTAACTACCTAATTTGCATATTCCTCGTGGAAATATACGGAAGCGCCACCTAGCGGCCAGCGTAAATATGCAGCCTAAGATACGACGGTGTAAGACACTTACGCCGGTCGGATCTTAGGGAAATCTACGCGTAACTGATTCTATGAATCAGTCGCATAGATACGACCCCGCAACTCAGAGTTACGACGGCGTATCCGGAGATACGCCGTCGTAGCTCCGTTGTGAATCCGGGCCTATGTCTCTATACCCTGTAAACGGTCATTTCAGCAAAACAATTTTTTTCCTTTACAACTCCTTTAACCTCTTCCCACCTGGTTGTAAAATGACAGCCGGGCAGGCCACGCTCCAGTGCAATCTGTTACCTGCTGTGTACATCAGACACAGCGAAAAAAAGATCAGTATACTGGCCCGCTGTCGGTACATGTGATCGCTGTAACCAATCAAAGCAGATCGCATGACAATTATACACAATGAATGGCTTTGATTCATGCCATTCATTGTGTACTATTGTCATAGGTGTGCACACGGGGTGTGCCGGTTTTGCCTGGGCGCACCCTAATCACCCCGTACTGTCTCCCGAGATCTGCTCTGAAATGCATCCAAGCAGTGTGTAGCCCGTTCTGCCTGTGAAACAGTTTCACATGCAGCAGATCGTGAGGCTTGCCAGAGCCGCTCCGTGTGTAAAACTGTCATGTAAAGTAACTGCTTACTGGGAGAGAGACCAGCTGTCACAATGCAGCAGTGATGTTGGGGGTGGGCGGAACAGAGCAGCTATTAAACACCAGCCAATGGGATGGGGTTTGGGTGGGCCACTACATTTATTTGGCCTCACCACCTTTCTTAAGCAGCCCAATTATTGGCTGGTGTTGATAGCTGTTTGGTCCCGCCAATACCCAACATCACCACTGTGTTGTGACAGCTGGTCTCTCTCCCTGCATGCAGTTACTTTCACACACTGAGCAGCTCTGGTAAGCCTCACGATCTGCTGCATGTGAAACTCCCCCTCTCCTCTGTCAGTGTCCATAAGTGCTGCCAATGAGAGCCACCTATCAGTGCCAATCAGGGCCCATCAGTGCAGCCTATCAGTGCTGCCGATCAGTATCCATCAGTGCTGCCTATTAGTGCCAATCAGTGCCACCTTTCAGTGCTGCCAAACAGTGCCACCAATCAGTACCCATCAGTGCTGAAACCATCAATACCCCCCGCTGAAACCACCCACTGTGGAAGGGCAAATGGCATTGATTCAGTCTTTTCAATGTAAACACGGAAGCGACGTCATGATGTCACTTCCGGGTTACTCGGCTGCCAATGGCGCTGGGATTTAAAAAAATACACAGTATTCAGACCCCCGATCCCTCCATAAAGAGTACCTGTCACCACTTATTACTGTCACAAGGGATGTTTACATTCCTTGTGACAGCAATAAAAGTGATCAATTCTGAGCTTGCACAGCAAAGAAAACGGAAGTCGCCTCCGCATATGTAAACGGTGTTTAAATTACACATGTGAGGTATTTCTACGATCGTCAGAGCGAGAGCAATAATTCTAGCCGTAGACCTTCTCTGTAACTCTAACCTGGTAACCGTGAAAAAAATTTAAAGTGTCGCCTATGGAGATTTTTAGGTACCGTAGTTTGTCGCCATTCCACGAGTGCGTGAAATTATAAAGCATGATATGTTTGGTATATATTTACTCAGCGTAACATCATCTTTCACATTATACAAAAAAATTGGGCTAACTTTACTTTTAAATTTTTTTTATATTGATGAAAGTTATTTTTTCCCAAAAAGTTGCGTTTAAAACACTGCTGCACAAATACCTTGTGAAATAAAATATTGCAACAATCATCATTTGCTAAAAATATATATATATAATGTTTGGAGGTTCTAAGTAATTTTCTAGCAAAAAATACGGATTTTAACTTGTAAACACCAAATGTGAGAAATAGGCTTATGCCACGTACACACGGTAGTTTTTTGTGATAAAAAAAAAGGGTAATTTTTTCTCATGAAAAAAAAAACTTTTTTCAAACTTCATTTTAAAAAACAACGTTGCCGAAACTCCATCGTTTTTTCTAATGCTCTAGCAAAGCGCGGTTACGTTCAGCACGTACGGCGGCACTCTGTTCCAATCAAGCTCGCTTCATAACTTAATAAATTGGAAGGGCTCTCACGCTATCGGTGCTAAATACTATGGGGGGGGGGGGCACTGCTGCAGTTACCTGGAACCGGTCCTGGCCAGAAATGTGTGAATGAAATAAATGATGGTGACTGCGCTGTGTGAGGAAGTGGAAAGAGCAGATGCACAGGGAAGTGAATAGCAAAAACCCACCACTGAGTAATCGCTAAAACCAGTGAGAGTGGGAGGTCTGTGGGTCAGTAATGGTGAACAGCAATAAGCATAAATTAATTATTAACATACACGATAATTAAATTAAATAGTGAACATCACAAACATGAAAAGCATGTAAATCCAAACAGCTTAGTTGATGTGAATGGTGCCAGAAAGTTCAAATTAAACACAATCCAGGTGGAGTCCCAGAAGTCCCAGAAGAGGGAAGATGTGGGACCGTAATAAGGTAAAAAAGGCAAATGACACAAATAAAGTCTTAAAACCCACCACTGAGTAATCGCTAAAACCAGTGGGGGTGGGAGGTCTGTGGGTCAGTAATGGTGAACAGCAATAAGCATAAATTAAATATTAACATACACTATAATTAAATTAAATAGTGAACATCACAAACATGAGAAGCATGTAAATCCAAACAGCTTAGTTGATGTGGATAGTGCCAGAAAGTTCAAATATAACACAATCCAAATGGAGTCCCAGAAGAGGGAAGATGTGGGACCGTAATAAGGTAAAAAAGTCAAATAACACAAATAAAGTCTTAAAGTGCACTGTGAACGACAATAGAGGCCCAGGGGGGTATCCCATGGTAGAAGAGCAGACTTCGGTGAACACCGTTAAAGTCTATGGGACATGAACATGAAAAATCAAAAGTGCTCATTTTAAAGGCTAATATGTAAGTTATTGTCATAAAAAGTGTTTGGGGACCTGGGTCTTGCCTCGGGGGACATGTATCAATGCAAAAAAAAGTTTTAAAAACATCAGTTTTTCAGGAGCAGTGATTTTAATAATGCTTAAAGTGAAACAATAAAAGTGACATATTAGTTTAAATTTCATACCTGGGGAGTGTCTATAGTATGCCTGTAAAGTGGCACATTTTTTCCTGAGTTTAGAACAGTCCCTGCAGCAAAATGAAGAAAAAAAGTAATTTAAAACTTCTTGTGGCTATAATGAATTGTTGGGTCCCGGCAATATAGATAAAACTCATTGAAAAAACTGGCATGGCTTCCCCCCAGTCTATTACCAGGCTCTTTGGGTCTGGTATAAATATTGGGGGAACCCTGCACGTGTACTGGTGACCCCTGTGGCGTCAGAGGGGGTGGGGTCACCCGTAAATTTACCAGGTGGCCCTGCGGCATTTCCCTGCAGTTTCAGAGGGCGACGGGGTCACCAGTACACGTCACCGGGTGGCCGCGCCCTCAGCTATATAACAACTGTCACAGCGGGAGTAGCATCACTCAGCGAGGCCACCCGGTGATGTGTACTGGTGACTTGTGACATGTGGCCTGGTATGGTTCAGGAGGGGGGGTTCTCACTCTTCCCCCCTCTTTTCTTGCGGCCTGCCAGGTTGCGTGCTCGGCTAAGGTTCTGCTATCGATTTTTGAGGGTTCCCCTTAAAATCCATACCAGACCTGAAGCGTCTGGTATGGAATTTGGGGGACCCCCATGCAATTTTTTTTTATTTTGGTTTGGGGTTCCCCTTAATATTCATACCAGACCCAAAGGGCCTGGTAATAGACTGGGGGGGGGGAACCCAGGCTGCTTTTTCAATGAATTGTATCTGTATTGCCGGGACCCGAAAATTATTTTAGAAATGCCATTTTGCTGCAGGGACTGTTCTAAACACTGAGAAAATGTGCCACTTTACAGGTATATTATAGACACCCCCCAGGTACGAATGTTAAAGGAATATTTCACTTTTATTGTTTCACTTTAAGCATTAATAAAATCACTGCTCCCGAAAAAACTAAAATTTTTTAAACTTTTTTTGCATTAATACATGTCCCCTTTTTGTGACAATAACTTGCATATAAGCCTTTTAAAATTAGTACTTTTGGTTTTTCATGTTAGTGTCCCATAGACTTTAACGGGGTTCCGCAGCTTTCAAATTTTCCCCGAAATCAGCATAATGTTCGGCTTCTGCCAGAACAATCGAACAACTAAAGTTTGGCTCGAACTTATGCTAGGGCCAAACCGCTCACCCATCCCTAGTCACCAGTACGGTTTTTGTAAATTGAAATCATATCCCCTCTCAAGCATCTCTTGTCAAGGGTGAATAAGTTCAGTGCTCGCAACCTTTCCTCATAACTAACATCCTCCAGACCCTTTATTAGATTTGTTGCCATTCTTTGTACTTGCTCCATTTTCAGTACATTCTTCCTGAGGACTGGTGCCCAGAACTGGACAGCATACTCTAGGTGCGGCTGGACCGGAGTCTTGTAGAGCGGGAGAATTATCGTTTTATATCTGGAGTTGATTACCTTTTTAATGCATGTCAATATTCTGTTTGCTTTGTTAGCAGCAGCTAACTAGGACCCCCAGGTCCTTTTCCATCCTAGATTCCCCCAGAGGTTCTCCCCCCAGTGTATAGATTGCATTCATATTTTTGCCACCTAAATGCATTATTTTACATTTTTCTACATTAAACCTAATTTGCCATGTATTTGCGCACCCCATTAATTTGTTCAGATCTTTTTGCAAGGTTTTCACATGCTGCAGAGAAGTTATTGCCCTGCTTAGCCTAGTATCGTCCGCAAATACAGAGATTGAACCATTTACCCCATCCTCCTGGTCGTTTATTAACAAATTAAATAGAATTGGTCCCAGCACAGAACCCTGGGGGACTCCACTACCCACCCCTGACCATTCCATGTACTCCCCATTTATCACCCTCAGTTTGAACTCTCCCTTGTAGCCAGTTTTCAATCCATGTACTCACCTTATGGTCTATGCCAACAGACCTTATTTTGTACAATAAATGTTTTTGCAAAATCCAGATATACCACATCTACGGGCCTTCCTTTATCTAGATGGCAACTCACCTCCTCAAAGAAGGTAAATAGATTGATTTGGCAAGAATGATTCTTCATGAATCCATGCTGATTACTGCTAATGATACCGTTATCATCCCCTCCAGCAGCTTGCATACTATTAATGTTAGGCTAACTGGTCTGTAATTCCCGGGGATGTATTTTGGGACCTTTTTGGCTTCTCTCCAATCAGCTGGTGCCATTCCAGTCAGTAGACTGTCAGGAAAAATTAGAAACAATGGTCTTGCAATTACTCGAATTAGTTCCCTAATTTGGTCCCGGTCATTTATTAATGTTAAGTTTCCCAAGTCTAGTTTTAATTCTGTCCTCTATTAACCATGGAGGTGCTTCCTGTGATGTGAAGACTGGTGCCCAGAACTGGACAGCATACTCAAGGTGTGGCCGGACCAGAGTCTTGTAGAGTACAGACAGAGCGATGTGATTAGCTGTGGCAACAATACATCAATTTCATTTAGTAATAACAGTGATATTCACTGTACATTCATAAGCAATCATAGTTTGTAAAAAAACAAAAATCCTGATCACCTCCTCAGAGTAGTACAGTGTTATTATATGTGTTAACAGTATGTACTTTTTTTTAGAGTAATTAACCCCCTGAGAAAAACAATAACAGTACATGTCGAAACGCGTCTTTGTGGCTAGTATTCTGTAATGTAATGTTCTGCTCCACTGTATCAAAATATCGCTATTTATGATGAAATGTGTTTTGTATTGTATAACCAGAGCTCATATTTGAATTTATGCATGCTATTGGAATCTCCTATGACAATAAAAAAAAAAAAAAAAAAAGGGGTGTGCAGCCTCTTCATTTGCAAAAGTGTGATTTCTCTATTTCAATTTTTCTGGGTGGTTAAACATTGCTTCCACACATGAACAGTGAAAAAAGTTAAGCTGTGTTGCTTTCAGTATTCTAATACTGTAAAAAATCATATGATTAAATCAAAATGAGCATTTTTCAGGGCATAAAATGGGCAAATCTAATGTCAGGTTATGTGATTGGTCACATATGTTACATGTTACAGCCCATCTGTACCATATGATTAGCTGTGGCCAGTCACAGCTAATCACAGCAATACACACCGAATTAATCTATTTCATTTAGTAAAAATGGTTGTTTATAACAGTGATACAGTCAACACTATACATTCATAAGCCATCATAGTGTATAAAAAAAATACTGATAACCTCCTCAGAGTAGTACAGTGTTACTATGGTAACAGTATGTAAAACAAATAAAGAAAAGAAAATAAGAAAATGTAATAAAAAAAATTAAAAATTATAATATTCTTTTTTTTTTTTTTTTATATATATACTGTCACTAGTTAGTGTTCCTGATCACTGCCACACCAGTTATATGATGATGTTGTACTGCACCGGTGACAGTATGTAAAAAAAATTGATGTTTTTAATTTTCCAAAAAATTGTGACAAAAACTTGCCATGCCTCTTTCTAAATACCTTGGACTTTCTACTTTCCAAAAAGGGGTCAATTGGGGGATATTTGTACTGGCACTTCGGGCCTCAAGAAATGAGGCCTTCAGTACATCAGGATTGATTGATTTTCAAATATATTATATATATATATATATATATATATATATATATATATATATATATATATATATTGTACCATAGTTTGTGGACTCTAACGTTCCTACCGACTAAATAATATACACACTGATCTTGATTATTTTTACCAAAGAAATGTAGTAGTATACATTTTGTCAGAAATTTTTGAAGAAAGATAAACAGAAACGGAAACAAAGAGAATGTTTTTTTTAAATAAAAAATAGTTTTTTTTGTTTATTTAGAAACAAATAAAAAACCCAGTGGTGATTAAATACCACCAAAAGAAAGCTGTGTTTGTGTGAAAAAGAAATGGAATATGGATACAGTGTTGCATGACTGCTCAATTGTCATTCAAAGTGTGACAGCATTGAAAGTTAAAAATTGGCCTGGCAGGAAAGGGTAAAAGTGTCAGGTATTGAAAGGATTAAATCTCATCTGCCATTTAGCTGCCCATTCCTCTATTTTCTTAAAGTGGAGGTTCACCCTATAAAAAATTTCTAACACTACATCCAGCCCAGTCCTGCATATAAAATGACACTGACCTTTTTTTTTCTTTGCCGTAGATAGCGTTTAGCCGTGGAATTCACCGTGGCTTCCGGGTAGGGAATCCCGCGGGAGTGGGCGTTCCTATTGTCATGCCAATTGATTGACATGCTAAACGACGGCGCACACAGCGCGTCACGACTTCCCGAAAGAAGCTCGGCTCAGCTCTATTCGGCGCCGGTGCGCAGGCGCCGAATAGAGCCGACCCGAGCTTCCTTCGGGAAGTCGTGACGCGCTGTGTGCGCCGTCGTTTAGCATGTCAATCAATTGGCATGACAATAGGAACGCCCACTCCCGCGGGATTCCCTACCCGGAAGCCGCGGTGAATTCCACGGCTAAACGCTATCTACGGCAAAGAAAAAAGTGTCAGTGTCATTTTATATGCAGGACTGGGCTGGATGTAGTGTTAGAAATTTTTTATAGGGTGAACCTCCACTTTAAGGTCTTTAGCAAACACTGGGATATAACTATTTATTTTAACTTCTATATCTTTATGAACAAGTTAAACAGAACTTGTTCCAGGACAAGAGCCCTGGGACATCCCGTTCACAATTCTAGACCATTCAGAAAATAAGCCATTAATCACCATCCTCTGGACCAGCTCCTGTAACCAGTTTTCTATACAGATTTATATGATCTCATCAATGTCAAAAGAACTCAAATTTTTAAGTAAGCGTTTGTGGGGTACTATAGCAAATGCCTTAGCAAAATCCAGATACAGTACACTATGTCACATGCCTTCCTCTATCCAAATTACAACTTACTTCCTCATATATTCTCTATTCTCAGAGCCTTTCTTTTTTTATTTTTTTTATTTTTCTAATGTTACATTTAATTTTATTTATTACATTTGTCTTTTGATAACTCAACAATACTGCACTATTCACTTATGAAATGTTGCCATCTAGTGATACTTTCATATGACTGCAGATCAACAATTTGTTATGATAAAGCTGATGTAAAGTGTTAAGCAGAACAGATACACATGTACAAGGCTAGCAGTGGCTCAATCCAGGTTATTTTTTTGCTGGTGCTAGGCTATTGCTGGGATTATACATGGGAAAGCCATCAGTCCTGAATTCTATGATATGATAAAAGCAGACATGCCATAAAAAAAGTGTTTAGTCAATAAATGAAAAATATAACATTATATAGTAAACAACCACATGGATACAGCTGAGAGAGAAAAGGTTTTCCACTAAGGGGTTTCTACTTTCCTAAAGGGGAAAGGTCACACAAAGAGTGCTAAACCTTGTCTTGCATACTTTTCTCCAAACAGCCCTGCCTCCAAGAGGGGCACCCACATTGAACAATCCCTTGCTTTCAATAATTTTCTGTCCCTGCTTCTGATCAAGCTGCTGCCCTCTCTTCTCTCTCATGGAGTAATCCCCTCTGTAATGCACCACATGGTATACATAGCACACCCTTCCACCGTGCATTCCATAAATAGAGCACCCCTTAACCCTGCACTCCATACATTGCGCATCCCTCCACCATGTATTCCATACATAGAGCACCCCTCAACCCTGCACTCCATACAAAGCACAATACATAGGATTCCTTGGCACCAATCCCACCCCTTTCAATACATAGCAGTCCTCGGCACCAATACCACCCTCCTCCAGATTCCATTACCTTAAAACCATTAGAGCGGGCTGCACAAGAAAACCTGCAATATGCATGTCTGTGGAAGAGCTTCTTATCCCCCACCCCCTTCCTCCTTTTCTCTCACATACAGCTCAATATGTAGAGTAGAGAAGGATGTGAATGGCAGCTGGGATAGGAGCGCTGTCACTTGTAAATAGGGAAGCGGTGCTTCTGTAATAACAAGTGACAGTACAGAGCAGCTAGCAAGTGACAAGCGCCGGAGCGGAACTCTGGCTGAAAAAAAACCCCGTCAGGCAGTGGAGTCTCCAGGCTCAGCTGCTTTGTCCCCCCTACAATGGCTGGGCCCTGGGCAGATGCATCATTTGCTCCATGTTAAAGACGGCCTTGAGTACAGCAGGCACATTTCTCTGACCCAGCTGCTGCATCGAAAAAAAAAAAATACACTCCCTGCCATCCACATGCTCAGCGTCTAAATTCCAGCTAGTCAAAATTGCTGGCTTTACAACTCCTGCCTTTCTGTCTGGTGGATTCTGCCCCCTTCCTTAAATTTGCAGAATGTGCTATACCATAATGACAGGTTCCCAGTCACTATTTCTTTATACGTAAGACCATTCCAGTAAAATCACGTAGAAAGCAATGTTTTGGCATCATTGTGCAAGCCAGTTAGCTACAAAGTCAACCTTACTGTTGACTCGTGGTCCAGCAAGCATGGTCAGGAACAATATAGTTAATTCACAACACACTGGGCAACTCTGCTTGCAACTAGGAAAGATGCACGACAGGGCTCGGTGCTGGAGCTTGTTTTGCCGCCACATCTCCATACAGCTGGTAGTGATGATGCAAGGTCTGTCAGCTCCACCCCTCCTTCTCCTCTATGCCCTCCTCTGCTGGATTCTCCTATGAACCACCAGTACCACCTAAGCGTTCAAGGTGCCATTCAAGTCAGGCTAAAAGCTGCCATGCAGTGCTTCAGCTGGTCTGTCTGGGAGACAAGAGCCACACCGGAGCAGAGATTCTTTCAGCTCGGCAGGGCCAGGCCCAGAAGTGGTTCATGCCACAGAAATTTTAGCTAGGAATAGTAGTGTGAGATAATAGCACTAACCTCCTGTCTGCCCTTCGACAGGGAAAAATGTTCCATGCCTGGCACAGGTCTTCAATTTGGTGGTGCAGCATTTCATAAACAGGCACCCAGGTGTGCAAGATCTTCTGAAGCAGGCCAGAAGAGTCTGTAGCCATTTCAGGCAGTCATAACACAGCCAGTGTTTGGTTGGCTGAAATTCAGTGGGTATTGCCCATAAACTGCCTGATTTGTGACATGCCCACCAGATGTAACTCAACTTTGGGAATGCTGCAGTGGCTATACCTGCAAGAGAGGCCCGTCAATGAGTACTTGTGTGAGTATGGCATCAGGACAGGCTCAGGGCAGCTCATGTTTTCCCCTACATCAATGGCTGTTGTTAAGGATGCATGAACTGTACTGTCACCATTTGAGAATGTGACAAGGATGGTGAGCCATGACAATGCATGCATCAGTGATGCAATCCGTCTTGTGTTCCTGCTGGAGCATACCATGTGTGGCATTATGGACAGGGCACTCAAGGCAGAGCAGCAGGAGGAAGATGAGGACTCCCTTTCCTCTTAAGGCCTGCTTTATGCAGACACCATTCATGCGACGCCACAGAACACACAAGAGTCTCAGACATTGAAGACTCGGACATTGAAGAGTTTCTCAGACATTGAAGCAGAAGACCAATGTCAAACATTAAAGCGGGAGTTCACCCATTTATAAAAAAAAAAATTTTCTCCCCTTAGATTCCTGCTCGTTTGGTCTAGGGGAATCGGCTATTTGTATTAAAATATGAGCAGTACTTACCCGTTTTCGAGATGCATCTTCTTCCGTCGCTTCCGGGTATGGGTCTTCGGGGGCGGGCGTTCCTTCTTGATTGACAGTCTTCCGAGAGGCTTCCGACGGTCGCATCCATCGCGTCACTCGTAGCCGAAAGAAGCCGAACGTCGGTGCGGCTCTATACTGCGCCTGCGCACCGACGTTCGGCTTCTTTCGGAAAATCGTGACGCGATGGATGCGACCGTCGGAAGCCTCTCGGAAGACTGTCAATCAAGAAGGAACGCCCATTCCCGCAGCCCATACCCGGAAGCGACGGAGAGGATGCATCTCGTAAACGGGTAAGTACTGCACATATTTTAAAACAAATAGCCGATTCCCCTAGAGAAAACGAGCAGGAATCTAAGGGGGAAAAAGTGCCCTCTAAGGGTGAACCCCCGCTTTAAGAGATTGTTTTCAGTCCCCAAAAACTTTGGGAGTAGTACGTGGCTGGGAGGAGGCAGTCCCAGATACTGTATTTCACAGTGACCCGAGGACTCAGTTTCTCATGCCTCCGTAAACTTGCTGTGCATGGGCCCCCTTATTCTTCAAAGCCTGTAAAAGGACCCAAGAATTTATGGCATCAAGGATAAGGATCATTATTGGTTGGCAACCCTCCTTGACCACCGTTAAAAGGGAAAAGTCTCAGAACTCATCTTGTCCTCGCAGAGGGAGCAGATGATGCAATATCTTGAGGACACCTTAACCACTTAACCCCCGGACCATATTGCTGCCCAAAGACCAGAGCACTTTTTGCTATTCGGCACTGCGTCGCTTTAACTGACAATTGCGTGGTTGTGCGACGTGGCTCCCAAACAAAATTGGCGTCCTTTTTTTCCCACAAATAGAGCTTTCTTTTGGTGGTATTTGATCACCTCTGCAGTTTTTAGTTTTTGCGCTAACAAAAATAGAGCGACAATTTTGAAAAAAAATAATATTTTTTACTGTTTGCTATAATAAGTATCCCCCAAAAATATATTAAAAAAAAAATTTTCCTCAGTTTAGGCCGATACGTATTCTTCTACATATTTTTCGTAAAAAAAAATCGCAATAAGCGTTTATTGATTGGTCTGCGTAAAAGTTATAGCGTTTACAAAATAGGGGGTATTTTTATGGCATTTTTATTAATATTTTTTTTACTAGTAATGGCGGCGATCAGCGTTTTTTTTCGTTACTGCGACATTATGGCGGATACTTCGGACACTTTTGACACATTTTTGGGACCATTGGCATTTTTATAGCGATCAGTGCTATAAAAATGCATTGGATTACTATAAAAATGCCACTGGCAGTGAAGGGGTTAAGTATGTTCCCTGGGTGTGTTCTAACTGTAGGGGGGTGGCCTCACTAGGGGAAATGACTGATCTTCTGTTTATACATTGTATGAACAGAGGATCAGCATTTCCCCCCTAACAGGACCGGGAGCTGTGTGTTTACACACACAGCTCCCGGTCCCCCGCTCTGTAACGAGAAATCACGTGTGCCCGGCGGCGATCATGCCCGCTGGGCACGTGCTTTGGAGTCCGGGGCGCCCCTAGTGGCCTGCGCGAGAGCCGACTTGCAGCCGTAAAAGGACGGTGGGCAGTCGGCAAGTAGTTAAAGAGCAGTTTATGTAACACCTTTCCAGACACTGGTAATTTACAGTCTCATGGAAAAGCTAGTCAAAAGGAGGAGCATTGGAGAAAGGAGACGCTCAATGATGCATTAAAAAAAGGCTTTGATCAAAAGTATCTCTAGAAGGTTACGGGATAAGGGCACCACCAACACCCAAAAACCAACAAAACCAGCATCAACATCTCATCGGCAGTGTGTGCATCAAATGGTGGAAGATTATCTAAGGAGCATCACATTTCAATACTATACATCAAGGCCAATTCTTGCTTTTATCGAGAGTTCCTGTAGAAGTTTACGAGGTGAAGGCACCAACAACACCCAAAGACCAATTTTTCCGCAACTATGTGACTGGGGCATCAAATTTCAATTTTTTACAGCAAGGCCAATTCTTGCTCTCATTTAGAGTACCTCTAGAACAGAGGTCAGCAACCAGTAGATCGCGGCCAGGTGACTGGTGGACTGTGGTCTGGGCTTGCTGACCTGCCATTCCAGAGCATCAAAAAGAGTGCAATGCAGAGGGACTACTTGTAAAGTTGTACCTATAGAAAGGAGCAAGAGCCACATAAGCTGATGCCTGCTCTGTAGTGCTGGCTCCTGTCCCATGCGGAGTGATACCAACTGCACTCCACCTCTTATCCTGACTAGTGGTCTCCAGAGTGATGCCAGCAGCAAGAACGAAGAGATCTTCAGGTCAGTGTGAAGCAATACACTGGACATAATAGTATAAGGCTTCTTTCGCACTGATGTGCTGCAGTTTGCCCACACCGCGAGTGCAGTGCAGTGTACCTTCAGCTTTCCTCAATAGATTTGCTGGTTGTTAAGATCTGCAGTGGTTATGGTACTGCGGCCTTCTTTCCATCCCTCAATCACCGATCATAAGTGATTATCGCTACCATAGGAGGTAAAGGTATAGTGGAGATGAATGCAGTTTCCAGGATGATTCTTCCCAATGGTTAGAATATTCCCCCAAACATGAGCCAAGACTTCATGTAGGGTGTACCAGGCATAGAACATCTTTATTGAGAATAATAATGGGAAGTACCGCACTTAGGATCAGACTGAGTGGAATTAGGTAAAAGTAGAGGGAGGATGAGTTTCCAAAGTCAAATCGAAATAAAATAAATAAAATAGAATAGAAGACTGCAGCCCCCCCGATGAGTGATTCCCTAAGGGACACAAAGGCGAGATAGAAAGAAGTGGGGGTGGTGGCGCTGTCTCAGCTGGAGGCTAGGTGTACCGGAAGTGTGGTACCATGAAACTTTATATACAATCCAAATTTAATGGTAGTGACTAGTGGATCTAATGAAATAAAAGTGCCTCAATATATTAAATATATAGGTAGATATAAATAAGTTAGTGTGGAAGACTCAGACAAGGCTTAATAAATAATAGTGTGCACCACTTGACTGATGGTAGTGCAAAGTGTAGTGTGACTAACGGTCACAGATAAGATATGAAACTAAGTGTACTTGGTGAGTGGTCAATAAAAATAATAAATAATGAATAAACAAGCAGTGAATGTTTAGCAGTAGCCGCCTAACAGCAATAAAGATGCTGAATCTCAGACGGCAGTGCAAGATGTGTAACCCAAAAAAGTGTACAAAAATGTATACAGCAATAAAAATAAAAGTAAATTAAGATAAATAGTCCAATATGTTTTCAATCCAACAAGACATCAACAATCCACATGTGGTTGATCAATAATCGGAGATTTGTGAGAATGTTCGTGGATAGGTGCACCCAATCTGGGTGAGTGATCAAGGTATGCAATAGTGAAAGTCCACGCGGTGATTCCGGTGCTCCCCCTCCTGAGGCCCCACTGACCAGAGACACTCACCCCTGCAGGGGTAAAGTGCATATATATGTATAGTCTCCAGCAGCTCGGCTTTCACCTCCTTGGGTCCTCTGGGTGAGTATTCTGGTCAGGAGAAAAAATAATCTCTCATAGCATAGTAAGTTCAAAGCCAGGGGGTATTTTATTTGCACTGCCACTGGTATTGGCATGCACAAAGAGCAGGTAAATACAAAAATATACGAATAAAAAAGAAATAAAAATAAAAAAAAATGTAAAAATAAAAAGCTGGGACCAAAGTTCCAGTAAGATTAAAATAAAGCAGGTACAAAAACAAGTGGGCGGCTATCTGATCGATAGCAGACCTCCCAGCACAGCACTCGTAGCCGGAGAGGGTGTCAGAGCCAGCCTAGGAACGGCGTGCATTCCACTGACAGTCAGCTGGTTAACCCGGAAGTGCGTGTGGGTGTGCGTGTATCCGCTTTACGCACGTTTCGTTAAGATTACGTCTTCTGAAGTGGGTACACGCATCCCTCGGTTGGTGATTTAAATAGCAAGCGTCATCATGGAAACGACCCTCCCACTATACACTGACGGCCAATACAGGAATTTGTAGGGGGATCCCCGTCCAATCGGGTTCGTTTGGGATGTCTCATTGGGTGTCCCTTGTTTACATGTTACCGATTGCTTACAAAACCATACTGCATACATTGAATCAGTGAAGTTCGTACATTAACAGACTTTGTTCATTCGTGAGTAACGAAGAGTGAATTATGTGTCACCATATGACCCGTGTGAGTTAAGAATTATACTAGATATTATGGGAAGAACCTCAACGGGTGTGTAAGTCTGTAAAGGAAATTGAAAATAAATAAATAATGGACTATGTGTTTTATATATCGCCCATATAGGTGGTGCATTATAACAACCAGTGTGGGAGAGAAGTGACAGATCATATTAATGGAATGGATGGTGCATAATACCAACCAGTGTACAGAGCATATTAATGGGATGGTTACATATAATGTCCTGAGACATATGGCAATCCAAAGGTCAGTCAAAATATATAAAAACGTACTAAAGTGCCATCATTGGGAACACTAGATGGGTGGGCAATAGTAAGTTAAATATCAATTGTATTGACTCCCCTAGGGGAAAAGGATGCGCTAGCTTCTCCATATACACAGGGGGCGCCCCAGCATGTACCCCGTATCAACGCCCCAAAATAGGGCGCGTAAAGGGATAAATGTACACAAGTAAATAATATGTTTAGTGACTATGTCACTGGAAATATGGTAAAGAATCTAATAAAAATATATATAATAAAAAGAGTAATAGAAAGGCACTAGGCAGTTCAGCATATTCAGATTAAACCTAAATGGGTTTGCCTACAAATACAAGAATAGAACTAAGATAAAGGTGATAGCGTTACCACAAGCCTAGGAGCACTAATTAGTGGGAATGCTTTAATAAGCATTCCCAGTATTGATATTCGTTTTTTATTATTAGTGGGAATGCTTTAATAAGCATTCCCAGTATTGATATTCGTTTTTTATTATTCTTCTTCTTAATTAGTGGGAATGCTTTAATAAGCATTCCCAGTATTGATATTCGTTTTTTAGTGGGAATGCTTTAATAAGCATTCCCAGTATTGATATTCGTTTTTTATTATTAGTGGGAATGCTTTAATAAGCATTCCCAGTATTGATATTCGTTTTTTATTATTCTTCTTCTTAATTTTATTCCGTACGTTTTTTGGCTCTGCGTAACTTCTGCATACTTTCAGCTATTGAGACCATTTAACTTTTAAAATGTTCGTCTCATTCAGCTAACGATGGGACTTCTTCAAGTTTTTTTGTACTATTTATACTTTTTAAAATATTAAGCTTTTAGACACTTTTTTTTAACATTGAAGTCAATGAGAACATCCTTTTTCCTGCTTCAAAACACACGTTCTGCCAAAAGTTTCAGCTCCTTCATACTTTCACTTACAGACACCAAACAAACTTTAAAGCGGTCACAAAATATTCAGCTATCCAAACATGACTTTTTAGATTGATATCTTATACGGTTTTTGTGAAAACGCAATTTACGTTTAGTGATTTTTTTATCGGTTATAATGTAATCCTATGGAGCAGGTTTAGAGTGTGTCATGTGACCTTTAGAGTGGAGATCTTTGAAAACAAAAATTATCTTTAAAAAAAGGGCGAACAAATTGCTCTCACGCCCACAAGATCTACTTGTCATACACAATTTATATATCAAAACGTAGGTATGCTTGTCTGGTTTCAGGCAATGTGATCAGTTTTGTGATACGTATTTTAGTTTTAGTTCCAGGAGCTTCTAAAGGACAAGAGTGACAAAACCACTCTCATTGACCGTCCATGTTAAAAATTTAAAATTTTTTCCTGCAAAACACACAAAGACGCTCTTTTCTAAATCGCTGGCATGGCCACAATTTTAAGTTTATCAACATAAATTTTATATCGATGCGTTCACAAGGGCCGTGTCTTTCAAATGGTGAAGTCGCTGTATCGATCGCATGTACGGTTGTGGATTTATTACGTTTTGTTTGGAGGCGTAATTAATGTATTGGTCTGTGAATTAAAAGGCGTTTGTAATGGAATTTCTTTCCATAAATAGCTTTCTACCTCAGTGCAATATTCCTCCTCACTGACCTGGGGGGAGGGGAAACCTCTTGAGGGGGGAGGGGCGACCAGGAAGTCAGCATACTCTCTACTTTGCAGATAGAGAAAGGAGCTGTGTGTCCTAAAGATAGTGTAGTGGTTATGGTGAATGGCTTTGGTGCGGGCTCAGCAATTCAGCATTCCCACTCGCATTTTCCTCAGGGAATGCATTTTCTAGTTCTTCTTCTTAATTTTATTCCGTACGTTTTTTGGCTCTGCGTAACTTCTGCATACTTTCAGCTATTGAGACCATTTAACTTTTAAAATGTTCGTCTCATTCAGCTAACGATGGGACTTCTTCAAGTTTTTTTGTACTATTTATACTTTTTAAAATATTAAGCTTTTAGACACTTTTTTTTAACATTGAAGTCAATGAGAACATCCTTTTTCCTGCTTCAAAACACACGTTCTGCCAAAAGTTTCAGCTCCTTCATACTTTCACTTACAGACACCAAACAAACTTTAAAGCGGTCACAAAATATTCAGCTATCCAAACATGACTTTTTAGATTGATATCTTATACGGTTTTTGTGAAAACGCAATTTACGTTTAGTGATTTTTTTATCGGTTATAATGTAATCCTATGGAGCAGGTTTAGAGTGTGTCATGTGACCTTTAGAGTGGAGATCTTTGAAAACAAAAATTATCTTTAAAAAAAGGGCGAACAAATTGCTCTCACGCCCACAAGATCTACTTGTCATACACAATTTATATATCAAAACGTAGGTATGCTTGTCTGGTTTCAGGCAATGTGATCAGTTTTGTGATACGTATTTTAGTTTTAGTTCCAGGAGCTTCTAAAGGACAAGAGTGACAAAACCACTCTCATTGACCGTCCATGTTAAAAATTTAAAAAATTTTCCTGCAAAACACACAAAGACGCTCTTTTCTAAATCGCTGGCATGGCCACAATTTTAAGTTTATCAACATAAATTTCATATCGATGCGTTCACAAGGGCCGTGTCTTTCAAACGGTGAAGTCGCTGTATCGATCGCATGTACGGTTGTGGATTTATTACGTTTTGTTTGGAGGCGTAATTAATGTATTGGTCTGTGAATTAAAAGGCGTTTGTAATGGAATTTCTTTCCATAAATAGCTTTCCTTACCTCAGGGCAATATTCCTCCTCACTGACCTGGGGGGAGGGGAAACCTCTTGAGGGGGGAGGGGCGACCAGGAAGTCAGGATACTCTCTACTTTGCAGATAGAGAAAGGAGCTGTGTGTCCTAAAGATAGTGTAGTGGTTATGGTGAATGGCTTTGGTGCGGGCTCAGCAATTCAGCATTCCCACTCGCATTTTCCTCAGGGAATGCATTTTCTAGTTATTATTCTTCTTCTTAATTTTATTCCGTACGTTTTTTGGCTCTGCGGAACTTCTGCATACTTTCAGCTATTGAGACCATTTAACTTTTAAAATGTTCGTCTCATTCAGCTAACGATGGGACTTCTTCAAGTTTTTTTGTACTATTTATACTTTTTAAAATATTAAGCTTTTAGACACTTTTTTTTAACATTGAAGTCAATGAGAACATCCTTTTTCCTGCTTCAAAACACACGTTCTGCCAAAAGTTTCAGCTCCTTCATACTTTCACTTACAGACACCAAACAAACTTTAAAGCGGTCACAAAATATTCAGCTATCCAAACATGACTTTTCAGATTGATATCTTTTACGGTTTTTGTGAAAACGCAATTTACGTTTAGCGATTTTTTCAGAAAATGGAATCGGTTATAATGTAACCCTATGGAAGGGATTTAGAGTGTGTCATGTGACCTTTAGAGTGGAGATCTTTGAAAACAAAAATTATCTTTAAAAAAAGGGCGAACAAATTGCTCTCATGCCCACAAGATCTACTTGTCATACACAATTTATATATCAAAACGTAGGTATGCTTGTCTGGTTTCAGGCAATGTGATCAGTTTTGTGATACGTATTTTAGTTTTAGTTCCAGGAGCTTCTAAAGGACAAGAGTGACAAAACCACTCTCATTGACCGTCCATGTTAAAAATTTAAAATTTTTTCCTGCAAAACACACAAAGACGCTCTTTTCTAAATCGCTGGCATGGCCACAATTTTAAGTTTATCAACATAAATTTCATATCGATGCGTTCACAAGGGCCGTGTCTTTCAAACGGTGAAGTCGCTGTATCGATCGCATGTACGGTTGTGGATTTATTACGTTTTGTTTGGAGGCGTAATTAATGTATTGGTCTGTGAATTAAAAGGCGTTTGTAATGGAATTTCTTTCCATAAATAGCTTTCCTTACCTCAGTGCAATATTCCTCCTCACTGACCTGGGGGAGGGGAAACCTCTTGAGGGGGGAGGGGCGACCAGGAAGTCAGCATACTCTCTACTTTGCAGATAGAGAAAGGAGCTGTGTGTCCTAAAGATAGTGTAGTGGTTATGGTGAATGGCTTTGGTGCGGGCTCAGCAATTCAGCATTCCCACTCGCATTTTCCTCAGGGAATGCATTTTCTAGTTTTAATTTTAATTTTAATTTTATTATTCCGTACGTTTTTTGGCTCTGCGTAACTTCTGCATACTTTCAGCTATTGAGACCATTCAACTTTTAAAATGTTCATCTCGTTCAGCTAACGATTGGACTTCTTCAAGTTTTTTTGTACTATTTATACTTTTTAAAATATTAAGCTTTTAGACACTTTTTTTTAACATTGAAGTCAATGAGAACATCCTTTTTCCTGCTTCAAAACACACGTTCTGCCAAAAGTTTCAGCTCCTTCATACTTTCACTTACAGACACCAAACAAACTTTAAAGCGGTCACAAAATATTCAGCTATCCAAACATGACTTTTCAGATTGATATATTTTACGGTTTTTGTGAAAACGCAATTTACGTTTAGCGATTTTTTCAGAAAATGGAATCGGTTATAATGTAACCCTATGGAAGGGATTTAGAGTGTGTCATGTGACCTTTAGAGTGGAGATCTTTGAAAACAAAAATTATCTTTAAAAAAAGGGCGAACAAATTGCTCTCACGCCCACAAGATCTACTTGTCATACACAATTTATATATCAAAACGTAGGTATGCTTGTCTGGTTTCAGGCAATGTGATCAGTTTTGTGATACGTATTTTAGTTTTAGTTCCAGGAGCTTCTAAAGGACAAGAGCGACAAAACCACTCTCATTGACCGTCCATGTTAAAAAATTTTAAAATTTTCCTGCAAAACACACAAAGACGCTCTTTTCTAAATCGCTGGCATGGCCACAATTTTAAGTTTATCAACATAAATTTCATATCGATGCGTTCACAAGGGCCGTGTCTTTCAAACGGTGAAGTCGCTGTATCGATCGCATGTACGGTTGTGGATTTATTACGTTTTGTTTGGAGGCGTAATTCATGTATTGGTCTGTGAATTAAAAGACGTTTGTAATGGAATTTCTTTCCATAAATAGCTTTCTACCTCAGTGCAATATTCCTCCTCACTGACCTGGGGGGAGGGGAAACCTCTTGAGGGGGGAGGGGCGACCAGGAAGTCAGCATACTCTCTACTTTGCAGATAGAGAAAGGAGCTGTGTGTCCTAAAGATAGTGTAGTGGTTATGGTGAATGGCTTTGGTGCGGGCTCAGCAATTCAGCATTCCCACTCGCATTTTCCTCAGGGAATGCATTTTCTAGTTCTTAATTTTAATTTTAATTTTATTATTCCGTACGTTTTTTGGCTCTGCGTAACTTCTGCATACTTTCAGCTATTGAGACCATTCAACTTTTAAAATGTTCATCTCGTTCAGCTAACGATGGGACTTCTTCAAGTTTTTTTTGTACTATTTATACTTTTTAAAATATTAAGCTTTTAGACACTTTTTTTTAACATTGAAGTCAATGAGAACATCCTTTTTCCTGCTTCAAAACACACGTTCTGCCAAAAGTTTCAGCTCCTTCATACTTTCACTTACAGACACCAAACAAACTTTAAAGCGGTCACAAAATATTCAGCTATCCAAACATGACTTTTTAGATTGATATCTTATACGGTTTTTGTGAAAACGCAATTTACGTTTAGTGATTTTTTTATCGGTTATAATGTAATCCTATGGAGCAGGTTTAGAGTGTGTCATGTGACCTTTAGAGTGGAGATCTTTGAAAACAAAAATTATCTTTAAAAAAAGGGCGAACAAATTGCTCTCACGCCCACAATATCTACTTGTCATACACAATTTATATATCAAAACGTAGGTATGCTTGTCTGGTTTCAGGCAATGTGATCAGTTTTGCGATAGGCATTTGACTTTTAGTTCCATGAGCTTCTAAAGGACAAGTGCCTCAAACGCCCTCCCATTGACCGTCATGTTAAAAAGTCTAAAAAAAAATCCTGCAAAACACACAAAGACGCTCTTTTCTAAATCGCTGACATGGCCACATTTTTAAGTTTATCAACATAAATTTCATATCGATGCGTTCACAAAAGCCTTGTGTTTCAAATGGTGTAGTCGCTGTATCGATCGCATGTACGGTTGTGGATTTATTACGTTTTGTTTGAAGGCTACGATAACTGATTTTGCGTGTGGATGAAAGCGTTTCTAATGGTATTTTGATTCCCTAAATAGCTTTCCTTACCTCAGTGCAGTCCTCCTCCCCCACCTCATGTGGAGAAAGCCTCTTGAGGGGGGAGGGGGGAGGGGCGACCAGGCAAGTCAGGACACTCTCTATATTGCAGATAGAGAAAGGAGCTGTGTGATATTAGGCTTTATAAGTACTGAAGGAACACTGCTTGTATGTCCTAAATATACTGTAGTGGTTATGGTGAATGGCTTTGGTGCGGGCTCAGCAATTCAGCATTCCCACTCGCATTTTCCTCAGGAAATGCATTGTCTAGTTAGTATCAGTATTCCGATGTTCTCCCAGATAGGGGACAACATGTTATTGTCGGGATACAGCAGGTAAAGTGCACCTATATGTACTATTATAAGGCCACTTGGCTAGTAGAAAGCATATAAGTGTACCAGGTTAATGGAAATACACAGAGAAATACTTAAATGAGAATGGAGAAATCAGTAAGCTGACTGATATCTCCTGATGTTAATCTAAGGGATGTCGGTGGTCAGGTGGTAGGTCTCTCCATAATAGGAATAGATGGAAAATACAGTAAAGGTTAGCCGACTAAAATACCATGGGGGGTAATAGGATGGTGGTATACTTTGTGGGGTCCAGCCGGGGGGGGGGTGGTTTTCACCCAGCATAATACCCTAGCTGGAACTCCTAGCATATATGTAAATGAGTGTCTGGGAATTTCCCCTATTATGGGTTGGCTAGGAAACAGTTCAAATCGATATCCTTATTTAGCCCAAAGGGCGCCAGAGACCCTAAATGGTAGATCCAGCCGGTCTCGTTTTGGGAAATGGCAGTTGTCTTATTCCCACCCCTCCAGTTGTCCTTAACTACATCTATACCGTAGAAAATCAGACCTGTGGGGTCTTGTTGGTGGAATTCTCTAAAATGGTGCCTTAGGGGTAGAAAAAGCGTTACATCAAAATACAAGGCTAAAACAAGCTTAGATTAATTTTATTGTGGAAGGTCTAAAAATGGCGATGGAGTGTAACTATTTTTGGTACCAGAAAAACTATTATGTGCAAACCAGGGGGGTAGCGATGGGGGCTCGTTACGCCCCCAGTGTTGCCAACCTATTAATGAACTGTTGGGAGGAAGAATATGTATACAAACAGAATATCCCACAGATTAAATTGTACAAGCGGTACATCGACGATCTCATCATCTTGTGGGATGGGACGATCGACACCTTCCAAAAATTCTTGCATGACTTGAATACTAACAGATATGGCCTTACTTTCACTGGGAAGTGTGACACAGAGTGCATAGACTACCTTGACCTACAGATTTACAAGCAGGGCTCGGAGCTACATACAAGAACTCACTTTAAATCCACGGACCGCAATGGATACATTCCATCAACAAGTTGCCACCACCCAAGGTGGAAGGCTAATATACCCAAAGGGCAACTGATGCGACTCCGGAGAAACTGCAGCTCCATCACAGATTTCAATATCCAGGCGGATGTAATCGTAGATCGATTTAAAGAGAAAGGGTACAAGGAGGAACATCTGGCAAAACTAAAAGATAAAGTTCTGAACATGGATAGGAGCATTATGCTATCACACAATAAAAAGAACAAAAAGAATCAACTAGGTGTGGCATTTATCACCGGCTTTAATTCCCAATACAAAGACTTTGAGCATATAGTCAAAAAATATTGGCCGATTTTACAAGAAGATCATGCCCTTACCAAAGTTCTAGGTAAAAAACCAAGCTTCATCTACAGACGCGCTCCATCCCTGCGCCACCACCTTGTGCACAATGTGTTAGATCCACCACAATCTGTCAGTATATGCCCTGAACTCAAAGGCTTCTTCAAATGCCAGAGATGTCTGGCCTGTAGGGTTAGTAGGAAACAACCCAGAAGGAAAATGAGTTTCAGATCAAGAAATGATTTTAAAGAATACAAAATCAAAGAACTCATTACATGCAGCACTACACACGTTACTTATGTTATTGAGTACCCGTGTCACTTGCAGTATGTGGGAAGAACTACACGACCCTTGAAAGTAAGGATCCGAGAGCACATTAATAGGATCAAAGCAGGCTTCCCCAAACACCATCTCTCGCGCCATTTTAAAGAATTCCACCAACAAGACCCAACGGGTCTGATTTTCTACGGTATAGGCGTAGTTAAGGACAACTGGAGGGGTGGGAATAAGACAACTGCCATTTCCCAAAACGAGACCGGCTGGATCTACCGTTTAGGGTCTCTGGCGCCCTTTGGGTTAAATAAGGATATCAATTTGAACTGTTTCCTAGCCAACCCATAATAGGGGAAATTCCCAGACACTCATTTACATATATGCTAGGAGTTCCAGCTAGGGTATTATGCTGGGTGAAAACCACACCCCCCCCGGCTGGACCCCACAAAGTATACCACCATCCTATTACCCCCCATGGTATTTTAGTCGGCTAACCTTTACTGTATTTTCCATCTATTCCTATTATGGAGAGACCTACCACCTGACCACCGACATTCCTTAGATTAACATCAGGAGATATCAGCCAGCTTACTGATTTCTCCATTCTCATTTAAGTATTTCTCTGTGTATTTCCATTAACCTGGTACACTTATATGCTTTCTACTAGCCAAGTGGCCTTATAATAGTACATATAGGTGCACTTTACCTGCTGTATCCCGACAATAACATGTTGTCCCCTATCTGGGAGAACATCGGAATACTGATACTAATTAGTGCTCCTAGGCTTGTGGTAACGCTATCACCTTTATCTTAGTTCTATTCTTGTATTTGTAGGCAAACCCATTTAGGTTTAATCTGAATACGCTGAACTGCCTAGTGCCTTTCTATTACTCTTTTTATTATATTTTTATTATATATATTTGTATTAGATTCTTTACCATATTTCCAGTGACATAGTCACTAAACATATTATTTACTTGTGTACATTTATCCCTTTACGCGCCCTATTTTGGGGCGTTGATACGGGGTACATCCTGGGGCGCCCCCTGTGTATATGGAGAAGCTAGTGCATCCTTTTCCCCTAGGGGAGTCAATACAATTGATATTTAACTTACTATTGCCCACCCATCTAGTGTTCCCAATGATGGCACTTTAGTACGTTTTTATATATTTTGACTGACCTTTGGATTGCCATATGTCTCAGGACATTATATGTAACCATCCCATTAATATGCTCTGTATACTGGTTGGTATTATGCACCATCCATTCCATTAATATGATCTGTCACTTCTCTCCCACACTGGTTGCTATAATGCACCACCTATATGGGTGATATATAAAACACATAGTCCATTATTTATTTATTTTCAATTTCCCTTACAGACTTACACACCCGTTGAGGTTCTTCCCATAATATCTAGTATAATTCTTAACTCACACGGGTCATATGGTGACACATAATTCACTCTTCGTTACTCACGAATGAACAAAGTCTGTTAATGTATGAACTTCACTGATTCAATGTATGCAGTATGGTTTTGTAAGCAATCGGTAACATGTAAACAAGGGACACCCAATGAGACATCCCAAACGAACCCGATTGGACGGGGATCCCCCTACAAATTCCAGTATTGGCCGTCAGTGTATAGTGGGAGGGTCGTTTCCATGATGACGCTTGCTATTTAAATCACCAACCGACGGATGCGTGTACCCGCTTCAGAAGACGTAATCTTAACGAAACGTGCATAAAGCGGATACACGCACACCCACTTCCGGGTTAACCAGCTGACTGTCAGTGGAACGCACGCCGTTCCTAGGCTGGCTCTGACACCCTCTCCGGCTATGAGTGCTGTGCTGGGAGGTCTGCTATCGATCAGATAGCCGTCCACTTGTTTTTGTACCTGCTTTATTTTAATCTTACTGGAACTTTGGTCCCAGCTTTTTATTTTTACATTTATTTTTATTTTTATTTCTTTTTTATTCGTATGTTTTTGTATTTACCTGCTCTTTGTGCATGCCAATACCAGTGGCAGTGCAAATAAAATACCCCCTGGCTTTGAACTTACTACGCTATGAGAGATTATTTTTTCTCCTGGAGGAATCTGGATATTTAAAGGACCCGAACCACCTGGACCAGAATACTCACCCAGAGGACCCAAGGAGGTGAAAGCCGAGCTGCTGGAGACTATACATATATATGCACTTTACCCCTGCAGGGGTGAGTGTCTCTGGTGAGTGGGGACCCAGGAGGGGGAGCACCGGAATCACCGCGTGAACTTTCACTATTGCATACTGTAACGGCTACCCACTGGTGTGAGGGTCTCAGCCGTTGGAGACGTCCTTTTCCCTGGCAAGCTGCGATATGCAGGTACCGCCGGTATATCCCATCGATTGCCCTTCCAAGAAACGAGACGTGCTACGTTTGCAGAGTCAAGCAGACTGACCTTTAATGTCACATTTTTCCTCCTTAAATCTGGTTACAACTGTACAGAAACAAATGACACTCCCCCCCCCCCCCAGGGGGGACTTCAATACACACACTTTGAAACAATGACCTTCCCTTGAGCCAATCAGCTGCTAGCCATTTCGGCTCCTCAACTTAGCTTGATCAGACAATAGAATTCAATTAACCTTTAAAACAATTATCACTCACACATAATCCCCCTCAGCATACACCTCACAGGAGGCTGTTATCTCCACAAAAGAGAGTTCATTAGCTATGCGAAGGGTACATTAGCATTCAGCAGTGACAGAGACCCTTGTCCAGTTAACCCTTTGAGCTCAGAATACAATGTGGTACATCCACTTGTGACAAGCCATGCAGTTCCTTGTAGTCCCCCTGCACGTAGATCATAACTGTCCCGGCAGCATGCATGTGTCCGTTACACTACTCCCCCTTTGTGGAACACTCCGGCAGACCCGGATTGATCCTTTTCGGATCAACTTGGGGATGTCCGGTCTGCTGTTAGGGTAAAAGTTCAGTTTGCCTGGACAGTCCGTCGGCCTTCTCATTGGCTTACCAGGTCGGTAGCTGATGGTGAAGGTGAATAATGGAATTCAGTTCTGGAACAGTCACTTGCTTTGCTCTCTCAATGGCTCCCAAAACCTGTTGCTGATGCTCTTGGGACAGATACGGCACCACCTGGATGCAAATCCCATTTAATCTTTTGACAATTTCCGCCTGTTTGTGCATTTCAATGTTCAAGCCACGGGACATCTCATAATACATGACATAGTGTCGTTGCATCTCTGATTTCTCACTGGCCAACTTGTCACATTCCCATTTTAGACTGTGATATTGTGCCGGATCTACAGTACATGTCGGGGAAGGTAGTCTTACCCGGTTCTCAGCAGCAAGCGGGTTGATTCCAGCAACGCGGGTGGTCACGGGACAAGCAGCAGCAGGTGTAGGTAAATAAGCCGAAGTCAGAGGGCCAATGTCGTTGCCCAGCACCACCTCGGCAGGTAGGTTGTCCATGATACCAACTGTGGTCTTTCCTGACCCGGCTCCCCAGTCTAAGTGCACCCGGGTGGTGGGTACGCGAAATACAGCACCCCCTGCGACCCGGACGGCAACTGTGCGAGTGGACACGTTCTCTGGCTTTACCAGATGTTTTTGAATCAGAGTGATAGTAGTCCCGGAATCTCTTAAGCCTTGTGCTACTTGTCCATTCACTCATACCTCCTGACGGTGATGCTGACGGTTATCCGGAGAGGCCGCTTGTATTGGGTCTGCCTCATACCAAATTCCCAGACATTCCTCAGGGCCCCTCTCGGTCTCCAGGCAGTGGGCCGCAGAGGGACGTGATGGAGTGACCTCTGTGTTAGGTTCTGTGCGTCTCCAATTGTTATTTGTAGCTCTCAAAGGGCAATAACGAGCAATATGTCCCGTGTCGCTGCAGTGATGGCACGTCACCCTAGGCGAATCCCGGGGGTAGTTGCTAGGCCCCTGAGGACGTGGTGGGACTGGAGCCCGAAACTCTGGGCGTGGGGTGACGGTTGGAGTACGCGGTTCTACCTTATGAGCCAGCCGTGTAGTACCCTGGCTTACTTTCCTTGTTTCTGCGTACTCATCTGCTAGCCGAGCCGCCTCGTTTAAGTTAGCGGGACGGCGATCTCGTACCCAGTCTTGTATGTCTGCGGCCAGGTCTTGGAAGAAATGTTCCATTAGGAACAGCTGCAATACTTCCTCCCCGGTGTTGGCCTTGCACCCTTGGACCCAAAGGGATGCCACCCTTTGTAACTGGTTGGCCCATTCCATGTGGGAGTCCACAGCCATCTTCTTGGACTCCCGGAAGCGCCGGCGGTAGGCTTCTGGCGTTACGGCGTATCGGGTTAGCAGCGCCTTTTTAACTTGCTGGTATTGTAAAATATCCTCTGGAGCGAGAGCCCGAAAGGCTTCATTGGCTTTGCCCGACAATTTCCCCGACAAAATAGTGACCCATTGGTCTGGTGGTACCTGGTGTAGTGAGCACTGCCTCTCAAAGTCCGCCAAATATCCATCGATTTCCTCCTCACTTTCTACAAAAGCTTTGAATGCAGTGAACGGTATTTTCTTTCCTGTAGCAGCAGGTGGGGGGGTAGGAACTGCAGGTGTAATGGGCTGTCTCGCTCTTACCAGTTCCAGTTCTTGTCCCCTCTTCGTTTGTATCTCTTCCCTTGCTTCCCGGAACAGCTGGTTGATAAGTTCCACGGACGTTTCTGGATACAAGGATAATCTCCGCTGTACAATCCCAGTAATTACATCTTCTTTGCTGACCGGTGCAAGGGGCTCCGTTCCTTCCATGGATCCATCCATTTCGTCCAGCTGCAGCAGGTCAGCTATCAGCTCCCTCCGTGGTCTGTTGCTGGCGCTCCTACCACGACTCTCTAATAAATCTTTCAGTGTGGATCTTTTCAGCCTGGCGTACTGCGACTCCATTCAGCACTTGCTCTTTGGATAAAAGGACCATCCCACTGCTACCAACCAATGTAACGGCTACCCACTGGTGTGAGGGTCTCAGCCGTTGGAGACGTCCTTTTCCCTGGCAAGCTGCGATATGCAGGTACCGCCGGTATATCCCATCGATTGCCCTTCCAAGAAACGAGACGTGCTACGTTTGCAGAATCAAGCAGACTGACCTTTAATGTCACATTTTTCCTCCTTAAATCTGGTTACAACTGTACAGAAACAAATGACACTCCCCCCCCCAGGGGGGACTTCAATACACACACTTTGAAACAATGACCTTCCCTTGAGCCAATCAGCTGCTAGCCATTTCGGCTCCTCAACTTAGCTTGATCAGACAATAGAATTCAATTAACCTTTAAAACAATTATCACTCACACATAATCCCCCTCAGCATACACCTCACAGGAGGCTGTTATCTCCACAAAAGAGAGTTCATTAGCTATGCGAAGGGTACATTAGCATTCAGCAGTGACAGAGACCCTTGTCCAGTTAACCCTTTGAGCTCAGAATACAATGTGGTACATCCACTTGTGACAAGCCATGCAGTTCCTTGTAGTCCCCCTGCACGAAGATCATAACTGTCCCGGCAGCATGCATGTGTCCGTTACACATACCTTGATCACTCACCCAGATTGGGTGCACCTATCCACGAACATTCTCACAAATCTCCGATTATTGATCAACCACATGTGGATTGTTGATGTATTGTTGGATTGAAAACATATTGGACTATTTATCTTAATTTACTTTTATTTTTATTGCTGTATACATTTTTGTACACTCTTTTGGGTTACACATCTTGCACTGCCGTCTGAGATTCAGCATCTTTATTGCTGTTAGGCGGCTACTGCTAAACATTCACTGCTTGTTTATTCATTATTTATTATTTTTATTGACCACTCACCAAGTACACTTGGTTTCATATCTTATCTGTGACCGTTAGTCACACTACACTTTGCACTACCATCAGTCAAGTGGTGCACACTATTATTTATTAAGCCTTGTCTGAGTCTTCCACACTAACTTATTTATATCTACCTATATATTTAATATATTGAGGCACTTTTATTTCATTAGATCCACTAGTCACTACCATTAAATTTGGATCGTATATAAAGTTTCATGGTACCACACTTCCGGTACACCTAGCCTCCAGCTGAGACAGCGCCACCACCCCCACTTCTTTCTATCTTTATTGAGAAGGCAGGCTCTTATATACACCAAAAAGAATACTTGCAGTAATCAAATGGACAATGACACACACCACCCACAACATGACACAAGGAGCTCAATACACATCTTTTAGGAGACAGACATTCTGTCTCCGAGATAATTTACATGAGCTAATTACTAATCATTTACCCAGACAAGGTGACTCCGAGATAAGCTCTTCTCACCTGCTATACAATACACATTTATCATCAATAGAAATTCACACAATACAGTGTTAAATAGCATCACACAATAAAAGGTTCTTGAGAGCCAGACTAAGGTTCATTTACATCCCCTTAGCAGATGACATTACCACAGCAAGCTTTTATAGTACACCCGCCCTCTCTCTGCCTGGGAGATATTGAGATCATTTAAGGAATAAACCAATTATCTCCAGGCAGAGAGCACACAATTTTCCCAAAGTTGGAACACCCCTTTCCACACAAGGTATCCCTACAATTACATATCCCCTGATAGCCCCGATCTGGGGGACCAACATATCCAAATTTCACCCAGATCGGTCCAGGGGTTCTTAAAAGAAAAACCGAACCTATGAGAAAATACAGAATAAAGTCTATTTTCTTCACACTGGTGTTTCTCATATTAATTCCTAAAGACAGTAGAGCTGCACGATTCTGGGAAAAATAAGAATCACGATTCTTTTGCTTAGAATGAACATCACGATTCTCTCGCATTTTTGTGATTTTTTAAAAAATTTATTTACACACACATTATATATATATATGTGTGTGTGTGTGTGTGAATAAAAAAAAAATCACAAAAATAAAAATGCATGCTAACAAAAGCACCATGCATTTTGGTGCAACGGCATTAAAAAATAAAATTTAAAAAAGGCCCATGCACTTTGGTGCTATTGAGGGGTGGCAGGCAGTTCATTCTCAAATTAATAGGCTGTTCTGAGGCAAGGTACATACTCTGATGCATTGCATAGATGTGAAGTTTAACCTTTAAAACAGTCAGGAGGCCGAGGGGCATCAAAAACCACAGCAGTGATAGCTGATAATAGCATGGCTTTTTTGTAAAACGTCACTACAGTACTACCCTACCTCACTGCACACTCACTGCTCTATGTTTTCCAAAAAAGCTTAAAAAAATAGATTTTTTGGCTGGAGCTACACTTTAAAAAAGTACCAGTTCAAAATTACAAACAGATTATACTTAACAACAAACCTACAGTCCCTGTCTTGTTTGCACCGCCTATATACTGCTGTTCAAAGTATATAGGGCCAAAGGGGCTGGTAATGACCTGGGGGGAGGGGGGCGGGAAACCCATGCTATTTTTCTCAATGGTTTTCATCCATATTGCAGGGACCAGACATTACATTAAAGCTGCAAGCAGTTTTAAATTACCTTTTTCTTATAGTAACACCCAGCAGGTACGATATTTAAAGGAAATTTTCATTTTTTTTGTTCACTTTAAGCATCATTAAAATCACTGCTCCAGATAAAACCGCCTTTAAAATGAGCACTTTTGAATTCGAACGTTCGAGTCCCATAGACTTCAATGGGGTTCTAAAAGTTTGCGCGAACGTTCTGGTACGAACTGAACGGGAGGGGGGGTGTTCGGCTCATCCCTACTGTTTGATAGGGGCATCAAATTAAAATTTTGTACAGCAAGGCCAATTCTTGCTTTCATCAAAAGTATCTCTAGAAGGTTACGGTCAGGAGGCACCACCAACACCCAAATTTAAATTTTTCCACACCTGTTGCTAAAAAAGAAAAGACACACCAGACTTTATAAAAAAAATTGTCAATCTTGGCCTAAGTGCACTATAATTTGGCTTCTTCACATAAGGCTTGCTCACTGGGGTGTAAAACGTTATTTCCAACCAAAGTCTGCCAAAGAGACACTAGAATGTATCCAAAACATCTCTAATCTTGTTCCGTGTGCACTAAAATGTGGCTTCATCATACAGACTGACTCCCCAAGCTGAAAAAGTATGGACAACAGTGGGACTGTAGCGGTGCTATATATAGGAACAGATAACAAGTATTTTTAATAATTTATTAAAAGTATATCATAGACACATGATACATTACACAACCAAAGTATTTAGTTAAAAACACATAGAATTGAACATGCGTTTTCCGGGTCGCTGGGAATCCCGTATATAGACAGATACTGTAGCTAGTCATAGGATAGGATCACAACCACGATGGTACTGCCCAATATATTTTGCCTTTTAAGGCTTCCTCAGGTGTGAGGTTGAGATCAAACACAGCCAGCTCTATTAATAGTAAAGAAATACATGTTACAACAACCATAGAGTCACAAAAATACAAAAAAATCAAAACAATTCAATTTGCTATCACATAGGGAGAGTATGCTGACCTGCTATCCCGGGAGGGAGGGGAAGAAGAGAGAAGAAAGAGAATTTCTCCTTGATCCTGCCAAATGCTGGGAAACCAATATTGAACCACAGCCACAAGAGAGGGGGGGTTGGCGTGGAGCCTTGACCCAATCAATGCTGCGTGCAGAGGCAGAAAACTCATCCACAGGAGGGGAGAAGGAGAACCAGCTATAGGGAACACATAACGCCTAATGAGTATAGTGTTCCATAATGAGATTAATCAACATGCATAGAGCCCAAAAGAAAAAATCACTTACTGAGTTCAATATATGAAAGCACTTGTGGGGGCAGCCAGGCAGACCAAAGGTCGGCTCAGCACAAATCCTGGGCCATATCAATTCAGTCACTGGGTAAATATATAGAGAGAAATATAGAGAGAGACTTATCAATTTATATATAAAAATCTGGGCATGAAAAACATATCATGTCCATTTTAGTAACACTTGGTTAGAAAAATATCAAACAATCAGTGCAAGGCACAGAGCAAGCCAGGCACTAATAGCCACAGGGAGGAAATTGAAATGCGGTCATTGAAGAGAAAAAAACAAAAAAAAAACAAAGGGAGAACAAGCAGATCATTACCTAAATTCAGATGTTTTCACGAGAGACTGTACCCATGTATCCGTGCAGCACAACAGATGGAAAGTGCTGGCTCCTTATGAACCCCCCTCCTGCATGCCGGAGCGTCTGACATCATCGGGCGTGCGTGGACACACAGCGTTAGTGCGCATGCGTCAAAAGAAAACCGTCCCGGTGATCTGCCGGGCTTGTTCCAGCTATGGTATTTGTTCCACTTAACAGCTGATGATCAGCTGTTGCGTTCGGCTATTGCTACTGCGCATGCCCGGAGTCTGCGCAGTCGGTTGTGGAACAAGCTCGGCGATGGTCATCTTCTCCTCCTCCCTCCCTGAGGCCTCCCCCGCCCGGGTGCTCGCTGACTGGTGCCCTGGATGGGCTGCTCTATTGTCAGTCAGTGAGCTCCTCCTGCTCTGTCAGCCCCATAGAGCCGCACACAGCCCCCCCTCTACGATCTGTTTCAAACCCGACGTGCTACACCGGCCAGATTGCGATCAATTTACACATTTAAACAGAATTTAAAGGATGTAATAAATATACATGTCTGGAGGAAATGTTATGAAACTGACGGTGTGGCGCAGTGAAGCTTTCCGTCCTCCCCTGCTGACTTTTGGTACGCTCCACAAGCCGGGTTTCCTGTCTCAGCAGCTAGCTGACGATTCCGTGTTCCACAGCTGACGATCAGCTGTTTTGTTCGGCTATTTCCGTAGCCTGCCCGTAGCCTGTTACTGCGCATGCCCGGAGACTGCGCAGTCGGTTGTGGAACTTCCCCCATAGGGGAACATTGAGGACAAGTCACCGGACGCCTACAACCCCATATTTCTCAGCGGCAGGGAGGAATCAACTGGTGTAGGCAGATTCCAACGGCGCAGGACGCACCAAACCAATGCCAGCCGGACACTGCAAAGAGAGTCCCCCAGCAAACGAGAGAACCAATAGCAGGCAAACAGAGGGGAAAAGGAGGCAACCTAAACCAAAGAAAGGGGCTGGGACAGAGAACATAGTGACAACGGCAAGGACGAAAATCGGGCAGACACAAGGAAAGCCCTTGGGTGTCCATGTGGATGAGCGAGAATCGCCACTGGGAGTCACAGAGCAAATGACAGCAAAGGCAGGGAAAGAAAACATAAATAAAGGCATCCCAGAGATGGAGCAGACCAGGACATTCTAAATCCAAACTCATGGTGTTAAAAAAGCATCCCTCAAAAAAGAAAAGAAAAAACCAAGGGATAGCAGGGCTACAAAATTTACATTCCACATGCGAGTACAGAAATACACATGTTACATATAAATATAGAAACAGTTTTAATAAAGTATAAGCCAATTTCATAAAGAGAACAGTTTAAATATTATACATATACCATCATGTTTTGATAATATTTTTTGAATGACTACATCATCATATTAATAGCCCAAAGGGTCGCGGAAACCGAAGGGGACGCTGGCAGGAAGGAAAGGAACATGGGGAAAACAAATAAAAGGGGGGGGAAGAGGGGGACAAAAAAGACATAAACATAGACCAGTACGTATTAGCCAAAGTAAGACTGCAATTGTCCAACATGCCATTTCCCCAGAAGAAAAAAGAGAAAGGGGGGGGGGGGGGGGGTTTGTTGGAAGCAGCAAAAAAAGGAGGGGGGGGATGAACGTTTCAAATGGACAAAACACAGCTAGGCAGAACAAATAACAGGCAAAATCTACAGAAATGATTTATAACTAATATACTCATTAAGCCCCGGATAGTGGGTGGCATTCAATGATTGAATCCATTTAGTTTCAAGCTGTAGTAATGCATACCTCCCAACTTTCTGAGATGGGAATGAGGGACACCTATCAGCAAAAGTATGCAGGCATAGGACACACCCCTTGCCACGCCCCCTTAAAGGAGAATTGTACACAAAATAAGATTGGTTAAACCCATAAGTGCTTTTTTTAACCACTACTATTTCTTTATATTGGCTTTTGGAATTTACAAATGCAGCAATTTAGAAATCAGATGAAAGTTTAGTTCTGGGAAACACTTTTTGATAGATAAAAAGTGAATTTTATATACATCTATATAGATCAGACCAAAATGAGGGACAAATGAGGAGAATGAGGGACAGAGGGACATTGCTCCAAATCAGGGACAGTCCCTCGAAATCAGGGACAGTTGGGAGGTATGGTAATGTACGATCAATGCCACAGCCTCTTGCATGTGTCGGTACATGCTCGAGTGCGGTGAATTTAATCATTGCCAGTTCAAAATTATGTTCCCGTCCCACATGACGGCTGATGGCAGTGCTCATCAATTTTTTACGTATTGGTCCTACATGATCCGAGATGCGTTTATGAAAGGGTAAAAGCATCCGCGGAGACATTTGGCTAGATAGACCACGCCAATGGTTTGGCATGAAACCATATGCCGGATACGGTGTGTGTGCCTATTGGGCAACAGGGTTGTTGAGCCACTCAAAATAAATGGACACATGTTACAGCCATTGCAGGGAAAGGTACCAGTAGTTGATTGTACTGCACCCACCAAGGGGTCATAATGGCCCTTTCATAAACGCATCTCGGATCATGTAGGACCAATACGTAAAAAGTTGATGAGCACTGCCATCAGCCGTCATGTGGGACGGGAACATCATTTTGAACTGGCAATGATTAAATTCACCGCACTCGAGCATGTACCGACACATGCAAGAGGCGGTGGCATTGATCGTACATTACTACAGCTTGAAACTACAGTAAATGGATTCAATCATTGAATGCCACCCACTATCCGGGGCTTAATGAGTATATTAGTTATAAATCATTTCTGTAGATTTTGCCTGTTATTTGTTTTGCCTAGCTGTGTTTTGTCCATTTGAAACATTCACCCCCCCTCCTTTTTTTGCTGTTTCCAACAAACCCCCCCCCTTTTCTCTTTTTCCATCTGGGGAACCGGCATGTTGGACAATTGCAGTCTTACTTTGGCTAATACGTACTGGTCTATGTTTATGTCTTTTTTGTCCCCCTCTCCCCCCCCCCTTTTATTGGTTTTCCCCATGTTCCTTCCCTCCCTGCCAGCGTCCCCCTCTGTTCCCTTGACCCTTTTGGGCTATTAATATGATGATGTAGTCATTCAATAAATATTATCAAAACATGATGGTATATGTATAATATTTGAACTGTTCTCTTTATGAAATTGGCTTATACTTTATTAAAACTGTTTCTATAATTATATGTAACATGTGCATTTCTGTATATCTATTTTTGCTCTCGCATGTGGAATTTAAATTTTGTAGCCCTGCTATCCCTTGGTTTTTTCTTTTCTTTTTTTAGGGATGCTTTTTTAACACCATGAGTTTGGAATTAGAATGTCCTGGTCTGCTTCATCTCTGGGATGCCTTTATTTATGTTTTCTATCCCCTCCTTCCCTGTCATTTGCTCTGTGACTCCCAGTGGCGATTCTCGCTCATCCACATGGACACCCAGGGGCTTTCCTTGTGTCTGCCCGATTTTCATCCTTGCCGTTGTCACTATGTTCTCTGTTCCAGCCCATTTCTTTGGTTTAGGCTGCCTCCTTTTCCCCTCTGTTTGCCTGCTATTGGTTCTCTCGTTTGCTGGGGGACTCTCTTTGCAGTGTCCGGCTGGCATTGGTTTGGTGCGTCCTGCGCCGTTGGAATCCGCCCACACCAGTTGATTCCTCCCTGCCGCTGAGAACTATGGGGCTTGTAGGTGTCCGGGACGGTTTTCTTTTGACGCATGCGCACTGACGCTGTGTGTCCGCGCACGCCCGATGGCGTCAGATGCTCAGGCGTGCGGGAGGGGGATTCATAAGGAGCCAGCACTTTCCATCTGTTGTGCTGCACGGATACATGGGGACAGTGTCTCGTGAAAACATCAGAATTTAGGTAATGATCTGCTTGTTCTCCCTTTGTTTTTTGTTTTTTTTTCTCTTCAATGACCGCATTTCAATTTCCTCCCTGTGGCTATTAGTGCCTGGCTTGCTCTGTGCCTTGCACTGATTGTTTGATATTTTTCTAACCTAGTGTTACTAAAATGGACATGATGGCCCAGATTCACAACGGAGATACGACGGCGTATCTCCAGATACGCCGTCGTATCTCAGCGTTGTGTCGTTGTATCTATGCGACTGATTCTTAGAATCAGTTACGCATAGATATCCATTAGATCCGACAGGCGTAAGTCTCTTACGCCGTTGGATCCTAACTGCAATTTTTTGTTGCCCGCTAGGTGGCGCTTCTGTCGATTTCCCCGTCGAGTATGCAAATTAGCTAGATACGCGAATTCCCGAACGGACGCGCGGCCGACGCAGTAAAGTTACGACGTTTACGTTAGGCTTTTCCCGGCGTAAAGTTTCCCCTGGGTCTATGAGGCGTAGTCAATGTTAAGTATGGCCGTCGTTCCCATGTCGAAAATTAAAAAAATTACGTTGTTTGCGTAAGTCGTCCGTGAATGGTGCTGGACGTAATTTACGTCCACGTCAAAACCAATGACGTCCTTGCGATGTCATTTAGAGCAATGCACGCTGGGATATTTTAGGGACGGCGCATGCGCAGTTCGTTTGGCGCAGGAACATGCTTCATTTAAATGATACACGCCCCCTACCCGCCGAATTTGAATTCCGCCGGGTGATTTCCGTTACGCCGCCGCAACTTTACACGCAAGTGCTTTGTGAATAAAGCACTTGCCTGAAAAACTTGCGGTGGCGTAACGTAAATCAGATACGTTACGCCCGCCCAAATTTACGCCCATCTACGTGAATTTGCCCCGATATGTTTTTCATGCCCAGATTTTTATATATAAATTGATAAGTCTCTCTCTATATTTCTCTCTATATATTTACCCAGTGACTGAATTGATATGGCCCAGGATTTGTGCTGAGCCGACCTTTGGTCTCCCTGGCTGCCCCCATAAGTGCTTTCATATATTGAACTCAGTAAGTGATTTTTCCTTTTGGGCTCTATGCATGTTGATTAATCTCACTATGGAACACTATACTCATTAGGCGTTATGTGTTCCCTATAGCTGGTTCTCCTTCTCCCCTCCTGTGGATGAGTTTTCTGCCTCTGCACGCAGCATTGATTGGGTCAAGGCTCCACGCCAACCCCCCCCCCTCTCTTGTGGCTGTGGTTCAATATCGGTTTCCCAGCATTTGGCAGGATCAAGGAGAAATTCTCTTTCTTCTCTCTTCTTCCCCTCCCTCCCGGGATAGCAGGTCAGCATACTCTCCCTATGTGTAAGCAAATTGAATTGTTTTGATTTTTTTGTATTTTTGTGACTCTATGGTTGTTGTAACATGTATTTCTTTACTATTAATAAAGCTGGCTGTGTTTGATCTCAACCTCACCCCTGAGGAAGCCTTAAAAGGCAAAATATATTGGGCAGTACCATTGTGGTTGTGATCCCATCCTATGACCAGCTACAGTATCTGTCTATATACGGGATTCCCAGCGACCCGGAAAACGCATGTTCAATTCTATTTTTTTTTAACTAAATACTTTGGTTGTGTAATGTATCATGTGTCTATGATATACTTTTAATAAATTATTAAAAATACTTGTTATCTTTTCCTATATATAGCACCGCTACAGTCCCACTGTTGTCCATACTTTTTCATCCATTATTATTCGGGATGAGGTGCGTTTTGTATGTAACTTTAATCTAGGCTAAATGGATCCTATCCACTTTTTCCAATATAGACTCCCCAAGCTGTGTTTTACTAAATAAAGAAAGCTTGCAGGGAAAATCAATTTCAATGTAATTAAAAAAAAATAATGTCAGTTTTGCTGCAGCAGGTTCTATACATGGCACAGATGCGCCACTGTACAGGCAAACTAAAGGGACCCCCCGGGCACTATATTTAAAATAATTATTTTTATTGTTTCACTTTAAGCATCATTAAAATCACTTCATTGGTACCTGTCCCCCAGGGCAGTACCTGGGCCCCCATACCCTTTTATGGCCAATAACTTGCATATAAGTCTTCAAAATTGTATGGGTCCCATATACTGGGGTTCATCATTTAGGTCCTATTTTTTGCGAGGTTCAAGAGTTCTGGCACAAACCGAATTGAGGGGTGTTCGACCCATCTCTACTTCCTAAACAGTTTGGCGAGTATTATTCATCGCATTGCAACCTCCCTGTCCCTGTACCGCCCATGCCCTATAGCAATCGCAGTTAGAGGAATATCTGATCACCTCCGTCCTCCCTTTCTTCCATCTCTTGTGTGATGAGAATTGGATGCACCCATTACCATGGAAAAATTGTAGATGGCCATCAGTTAGACCAATGGCATAATTCCCCGGGCCCCAATGGCTTTACCCTGCAGTATAACAAACTTCTGTTACTACTTCTGGGGCCTTACATGATTAAAACATTCAATGCCCTGGGAGATACATCTCTTTCTTCCCATGCAACGTGTTAAAAGCCCATATTTCAGTGAGTCCTAAAAAAGGCAAAGACCCCTACTCCTGCAGCAGCTTGTTGCGGAACATCTACCTAAAACTTTTTTCAAAAATATTAACCTCTCGCCTTCAACCGTGCTTACCCCAACTAGTCCATTTTGACCAGGTTGGATTTATTGCAACATGCGAGGCACAAGATAACACTGTAAACTGATCCATGTTGCTAACCACACCAAAATACCATGCGTTTTCTTAGAGACAGACACAGAGAAAGAATTTAACTGGGTAAATTGGCATCTTATGTTTGCCATCTGGCATATTGTAAGCCTAGGAGACTCAATGGTCAAATGAATATTGAGTGTTTACAATACCTGACAGTGTCAGTCCAGGCCAGGCCAATTGTGTTCTCTCAGAGCTTTTCTATATTACCAATGACACTACGCAGAGTTTTCCCATATCACCATTGCTCTTTGCTTTCACGTTAGAACTGTTCCTTTGTAGGATTAGGTTGAATATAGACATAACCGGCCTGAAAGTAGAAGACATTCAACATAAAGTCTCTGTCTATAAAAGACCATGCTTTTTACCTTGACCAATCCCATTGTCTCCTTACCCAATCTCCTCCATGAATTAGAAACATATCGAGCTTTATCCAACCTGAAAACATATTTTTCGAAATCTGAAGCAATGGGTGTAGCCATTTCCAAATAAACAACCTAAAGCTTGGCCTCAAATTACAGTGGATCTTCACTGCTCTGAATTATGTGTTTTTTATAGACCTTCAATTAGCTAGAATGTCTGCGTTGAACTTCCAGTGAGTAAGTGGTAATGTCATCTTCATCAGTTATGATGAAACACATAGGGCAAAGCCTGCTGTGACGCCATTGAATATTATTATTATTATTATACACGATTTATATAGCGCCAACAGTTTACGCAACGCTTTACAATGTAGAGGGGGGACAGCACAATTACAGTACAGTTCAATACAAAAGGTACAGGAGAGCCCTGCTTGTCCATTCTAAAGGGAGGGGGTGGTGGTACAAAAGGTAGCTCGGAGAAAGTTGTTAGATGGGTGTGGGATAGGCTTCCCTGAATAAATGAATTTTCAGGGATCTCCTAAAGGTGGAGAGGTTAGGCTGGAGAGGTTAGGCACATTGCCTGAAGTTATCAAGATGCCATCTTTTTTGTTACCTGCCGGAGTTTTTTTTTTATAACGAGTGCTGTTTGTTCATACTACATGTGAGTTTTCTACTGAGGCCCCATGCACACGAGATGCCGATGCAAACACATCTAAACACACGTCAAAGGCAAAAACCGGCGTTTAAAACACCCGTTTTGCCGTGTTTGCATGCTGTGTTTAGCCACGTTTAGTGGCATTTTACCGCGTTTGCGTCTATCAGCGTTTATAACAGATAACATTGTAGACCCTCCCAAAGCTCTGAAAGCATATATTTTTAACTATTTCTGCCATTATCATCAGAGAGAGCAGCAGAAGCAGAGAGAGCACTTGCATACTTTCATTTGCTTCTCCTTTTGCCTTTTTTGTGTGAAATGGATCCCATATTGAATATATGCCAATAAATTGTCCTCACGTTGCTCTTGCTGAGGCTGCAACGCCATCGCAAATTGCGTGAGAGATCCAGAGGCAGAGCTCGTCGATATTGGACCCATCCGTTGATGGCACAGAGATTTTCCGTTGGCTATTTTACCAACATGTATGTCCAGCTGCGTACTTATCTCGACAAATTTTTTAATTTTACACGAATGTCAATTGTGACTTTTGACATGCTGGTAGAAAAATTAAGACCCATTCTGACACGCATGGACACCAATATGAGTAAGAGTGTGTCACCAGAGGAATGTCTGTTGGTGACGATATACCTGTTGCCGAGAATGTGTTTTCAGCACGACAGCATCGCGCTGATTCTCGGCGCCAGGGTGCCGACATCTCGCACACTCGCTGGAATAGAAAAAGCACATTCCACCGAGAGTGTCATAGAAGCGACGGGGATCCGACTTGGATTCCCGCTAATTCTAGCCGCGGCGTTTGGTATGAATCATGAGGGGGAACATTTTTAGAGAATCCTCCATGGGCCGTCGCATATATGAAGGTCGATTTGGAATTCCAGGTTGGAGGCCTCTTCCAAACACTACTGAGCCAATACTACCTGCTGTCATAGTGGCTGATGAGGCATTTGGCCTTTCAGAACATATGAGACCATACAGTGGCCAAGGACATAACCATCAGGAAAGAATTTTCAACTACAGACTGGTTGAATGTGCGTTTGGCATATCTGCAGCAAAATGGTGTGTACTACTAAGTACAATGCAGTTAGATGTTGAAAACGCTGTCAAAGTAGTACTCGCCTGCTGTATTCTACATCATTTTGTCATTGATAATGATAGAATATCCACAGATCCTGCACCTCCAAACCCAAATCAGAGCATTCAACATATGGACCTACGCCCCAGCAGCAGAGTATTGACAATTCAAAAAAATTTTGCTGAATATTTTGTTTCATCCCTTGGTAGCATGCCCTGGCAGGATTCCCATATTTAGCATGCCCTGGCAGGATTCCCATATTTTTTATCATTATCATTATAATGCTTCATGGTACTAAAATTTTTGAAAAAATATCATTATGTTACTAGTTTTGTTTTAATAAAGGATTATTTCTTTGCGTCAATTTTTGTTAAAAAATATAAGTTTTGTTTTAACTGTTCATTTATTATACCCTATTATACCCTTATGAATTCTTTTAGCAGATCTCTTCTACGTTGCAGTAGTTAAGCAATCTAACAAACATTAAAATAATGGTGAATTGGCTCAGAAAAAAGGAATATTGTGTGACCTTACAAGATTATAATATCTATGATTAAAATAAGGACAAGGATATGAGAAATGAACACACCTGTAGAAAGACAAACACTGTGGGCCAGATTCTCAAAGGCGTTACGACGGCGCAACAGCATTAGCGCCGTCGTAACTCCTCATCTGGCCCCGGGTATCTATGCGACTGATTCTTAGAATCAGTTGCGCATAGATAACCATTAGATCTGACATGCGTAAGGCTGTTACGCTGTCAGATCTTAAGAGTGATTTTTTTCCCGCCGCTAGGTGTCGCATCGTCGTTTTCCCCGTCGTCTATGCAAATGAGGTAAGTATGCGAGATTCCCGAACCTACGCGCGTCCGACGCTGAGAATTTACGTTGTTTCCGTAGCGTACGCGACGCGTAAGGTTGCCCCTGCTATTAGCAGGGGCAACCAATGTTAACTATGGCCGTCGTTCCCGCGTCGAAGTTTAAAAAAAATACGTCGTTTGCGTAAGACGTCCGTGAATGGCGATGGACGCCATTTACGTAAACGTCTAAGCAAATGACGTCGGGGCGACGTCATTTAGCGCAATGCACGTCGGGTAATTTACCTGACGGAGCATGCGCAGTACGCTCGGCGCGGGAGCGCGCCTAATTTAAATGGTGCCCGCCCCATTTGAATTGGGCGGGCTTGCGCCAAGCGAATTAACGATACACCGCCGCAAGTTTACAGGTAAGTGTTCTGAGAATCAGGATGTAAACCTGTAAGCCTGCGGCGGTGTAGCGTACAGCACATACATTACGCTGCCCAGGAGCAACGTTAATGTATGAGAATCTGGCCCTGTGTTAATAAACTCTAATGACATGAAATATATATATATATATATATATATATATATATATATACACACACACGCGCGTACGTACGTACGTACGTACGTACGTACGTACGTACGGGCAGAGACACAAAGATCTGCCCCGGCGCAGCGTATTTGAGATATGCTACGCCGCCGTAACTTACTTTTTTTGGTTTGAATCCTGAAAGAATTTGCGCGTAGTGTATCTCTCGCGGCGTAATTCAAATTGGGCGGGTAGGGGGCATGGGTGTAGGAACCCTTACAAATCTGGGGGGACAGCATTTTTACTCGCCAGGTAAATTCTTATTCAGTAAACTCGGACTCCCACATGCCATGTGGGTTAATTTTTACTTATGCCATGTGGGTTGATTTTTACTTATGCCATGTGGGTTGATTTTTATAAATGCCTTGTGGGCCACAAGGCATTAGTAAAAATCAACCCACATGGCATAAGTAAAGATTGACCCACATGGCATCAGTAAAAATCAACCCACATGGCATAAGTAAAAATTAACCCACATGGCATTAGCAAAAATTAACCCACGTGGCATAAGTAAAAATTAACCCACATGGCATTACAGTAGTAAAAATTAACCCACATGGCATTAGTAAAAAGCAACCCACATGGCATTAGTAAAAACCAACCCACATGGCATCAGTAAAAATCAACCCACATGGCATTAGTAAAAACCAACCCACATGGCATAAGTAAAAATTAATCCACATGTCATAAGTAAAAATTAACCCACATGGCATAAGTAAAAATTAACCCACATGGCATAAGTAAAAATCAACCCACATGGCATAAGTAAAAATTAACCCACATGGCATTAGTAAAAACCAACCCACATGGCATTAGTAAAAATTAACCCACCTGGCATTAGTAAAAATTAACCCACATGGCATTAGTAAAAATTAACCCACATGGCATTAGTAAAAATTAACCCATATGGCATTAGTAAAAAATCAACCCACATGGCATTAGTAAAAATCAACCCACATGGTATTAGCAAAAATTAACTGGTTAGCTGGTAGTGGCAGGTTAGGTGATTGACAATAGTTCCAGGTTAGGTAGTAGTGGCAGGCTAGGTGGCAGTGCCAGGTTAGGTGGCATAAAGTAGTGCCAGGTTAGGTGGTAGTGCCAGGTTAGGTGGTATACAGTAGTGCCTGGTTAGGTGGTGGTGTCAGGTTAGGTGGCAGTGCCAGGTTAGGTGGTATACAGTAGTGCCAGGTTAGGTGGTATACAGTAGTGCCTGGTTAGGTGGTAGTGCCAGGTTAGGTGGTATACAGTGTGCCTGGTTAGGTGGTAGTGTCAGGTTAGGTGGCAGTGTCAGGTTAGGTGGTATACAGTAGTGCCAGGTTAGGTGGTAGTGCCAGGTTAGGTGGTATACAGTAGTGCCTGGTTAGGTGGTAGTGGCAGGTTAGGTGGTATACAGTAGTGCCTGGATAGGTGGTAGTGCCAGGTTAGGTGGTAGTGCCAGGTTAGGTGGTATACAGTAGTGCCAGGTTAGGTGGTATACAGTAGTGCCTGGTTAGGTGGTAGTGGCAGTTTAGGTGGTATACAGTAGGGCCTGGATAGGTGGTAGTGGCAGGTTAGGTGGTATACAGCAGTGCCTGGATAGGTGGCAGTGCCAGGTTAGGTGGTAGTGCCAGGTTAGGTGGTATACAGTAGTGCCAGGTTAGGTGGTAGTGGCAGGTTAGGTGGTATACAGTAGTGCCTGGATAGGTGGAAGTGGAAGGTTAGGTGGTAGTGGCAGGTTAGGTGGTAGTGGCAGGTTAGGTGGTATACAGTAGTGGCAGGTTAGGTGGTAGTGGCAGCTTAGGTGGTATACAGTAGTGCCAGGTTAGGTGGTAGTGGCAGGTTAGGTGGTATACAGTAGTGCCTGGTCAGGTGGTAGTGGCAGGTTAGGTGGTAGTGGCAGGTTAGGTGGTATACAGTAGTGCCTGGATAGGTGGTAGTGGCAGGTTAGGTGGTAGTGCCAGGTTAGGTGGTATACAGTAGTGGCAGGTTAGGTGGTATACAATAGTGCCTGGTTAGGTGGTAGTGGCAAGTTAGGTGGTAGTGGCAGGTTAGGTGGTATACAGTAGTGCCTGGATAGGTGGTAGTGGCAGGTTAGGTGGTATACAGTAGTGCCAGGTTAGGTGGTAGTGCCAGGTTAGGTGGTAGTGCCAGGTTAGAGTGGTAGTGCCAGAGTAAATACATGACATGAATAGATAAGAGTCCTGTTCCCAGGGGCGGACTGACAACTCATGGGGCCCCCGGGCAATAGAAGATTATGGGGCCCCCGTGCTTCTGCCACCACGCCAGGAAGCAGTGCCGTGGCTGGGTAGCTAAAATCTCAGTATTTTCATATCAAAAGCATGTCCGTATCGGATATCAGGGACAGATGTAAAAAAACAGATTTTATACATACTGTCCCTGGTTTTACTGAGCCTGGCAACCCTGATGGGGCCCCCTAGTGGCATGGGGCCCTCGGGCAGTGCCCTAATGCTCGAATGGTCAGTCCGCCCCTGCCTGTTCCCCATTTCCATCAGCTGCACTAAAAGCATGAATCTATGACTATCCAGTGCCAGGTTAGTACCTGTATACCATACCCCCCTCTCTCTCTCTGTATACCATACCTCCCCCCTCTCTCTCTGTATACCATACCTCCCCCTCTCTCTCTGTATACCATACCTCCCCCCCTCTCACTCTGTATACCATACCTCCCCCCTCTCTCTCTGTATACCATACCTCCCCCCTCTCTCTCTGTATACCATACCTCCCCCTCTCTCTCTGTATACCATACCTCCCCCTCTCTCTCTGTATACCATAACTCCCCCCTCTCTCTCTGTATACCATACCTCCCCCCTCTCTCTCTGTATACCATACCTCCCCCCTCTCTCTCTGTATACCATATCTCCCCCCTCTCTCTCTCTCTCTTTCTCTGTATACCTTACCTTCCTCTCTCTCTCTCTCTCTCTCTCTGTATACCATACCTCCCCCCTCTCTCTCTGTATACCATACCTCCCCCTCTCTCTCTGTATACCATACCTCCCCCTCTCTCTCTGTATACCATACCTCCCCCTCTCTCTCTGTATACCATACCTCCCCCTCTCTCTCTCTCTCTGTATACCATACCTCTCTCTCTCTCTCTCTCTCTCTCTCTCTCTCTCTCTCTCTCTCTCTCTGTATACCATACCTCCCCCCTCTCTCTCTCTCTGTATACCATACCCCCCCTCTCTCTCTCTCTCTCTCTCTCGCTCTGTATACCATACCTCCCCCCTCTCTCTCTGTATACCATACCTCCCCCCTCTCTCTCTCTGTATACCATACCTAACCCCTCTCTCTCACACTCTGTATACCATACCTCCCCCCTTTCTCTCTGTATACCATACCTCCCCCCTCTCTCTTTCTCTGTATACATACCTCCCCCCTCTCTCCCTCTCTGTATACCATACCCCCCTCTCTCTCTGTATACTATACCTCTCCCTCTCTCTCTGTGTATACCATACCTCCCCCTCTCTCTCTCTCTGTATACCATACCTCCCCCCTCTCTCTCTCTCTGTATACTATACCTCCCCCTCTCTGTAAACTGTCTGTAACACCCCTCCCCCCTCTCTGTATACTATACCTCCCCCTCTCTCTGTATACTATACATCCCCCTCTCTGTAAACTGTAACACCCCCCTCTCTGTATAATATACCTCCCCCTCTCTGTAAACTGTAACACCCCCCTCCCTCTCTGTATACTATACCTCCCCCTCTCTGTAAAATATACCTCCTCCCCCCTCTCTCTCTGTATACCATACCCCACCCTCTCTGTAAACTGTAACCCCCCCCTCTGTATACTATACCTCCCCTTCTCTCTGTATACTATACCTTCCCCCTCTCTGTAAACTGTAACACCCCCCTCTCTGAATATTATACCTCCCCCTCTCTGTAAACTGTAACTTCCCCCCTCTCTGTAAAATATACCTCCTCCCCCCTGTACCTCAACTGTGTCGTTCTGGCTCTCCATCACATGCAAGTCTCTCTGGCTCTGCAGGCTGGTCGGGTGTAGTGTGGCCTCAGCCTGAACACGAGTGTCAGTCTGGGCCCCGCCCCCTTCCTGCTCCTTTCTCCCATTCAGCAGAGCGGCCAGCACAGCTATGCGTGTCTGTGTGCAATCAGCTGTGCACCGCTCGGGAGGGGAGGGGCCGGGGCTGGATCGGCACTACATCGGCACTGAAGGGGAGAAAAGCAGTGAACGCAGTTGGACTCGGCGGCCCCTGCCTGCGATCCGGGGACAAAACCGGGGACGATCTCCCTATCCTAACCTGGGGGGATTTTACCATACCTGTCCCCCCGCATTATTTCCTGGGGGGATGCGTCCACCCATCCCCCCCCGGTTCCTACGCCCATGGTAGGGGGCGTGTTTCATTTAAATGAAGTGCGTCCCCACGCGGAACGAACTGCGCATGCACCGTCCCTAAATTTCCCGCCGTGCATTGCGCTAAATGACGTTGCAAGGACGTCATTGTTTTGACGTGGACGTAAATTACGTCCATCCCGATTCACGGACGACTTACGTAAACAAAAAAAAAAAATTCAAATTAAACGCGGGAACGACTGCCATACTTAACATAGCAGGTTTAACTATACGCCACCAAATAGCAGGTTTAACTATACGCCGAAAAAAGCCGACTAGAGACGACGTAAAAGAATGCGACGGCCGCTTGTACGTTCGTGGATCGTCGGAAATAGCTAATTTGCATACTCGACGCGGAAAACGACGTGAACGCCACCCAGCGGACGCTGAAGAATTGCATCTTAGATCCGAAGGCGTACGAACACGTACGCCTGTCGGATCTAACCCAGATGCCGTCGTATCTTGTTTTGAGGATTCAAAACAAAGATACGACGCGGGAAATTTGAAAGTACACCGGCGTATCAGTAGATACGCCGGTGTACTCGCTTTGTGGATCTGCCCCATATTTTTTAGAAATACATATGTATACACAATATTAAAGTGGATGACATGTTTAACCACTTGCTCACCGCCTACAGTCAAAATACGGCGGCAAAGTGGTTGCTTAACTCTGGGAGGACGTCCATGGACGTCCTCCCAGAATCGCGCGCACACGGATCGCGGTAAATTGCCGCTGATAGCGGCCGTTTACCACGTGATCGCTCCGTCCAATGATGGAGCGATCACATGTAAACAAACCGGCATCATTTGATGACGCCGGTTCCTCCCTCCTCTCTCTGTACCTGCAATACTCGGCAATACCCCCTGCAATACTTTGCAATACCCCCTGCAATACTCTGCAATACCCCCTGCAATACTCTGCAATACCCCCTGCGCTAATACTCTGCAATACCCCCTGGGCTTATACTCTGCAATACCCCCCGCGCTAATACTCTGCAATACCCCCTGCGCTAATACTCTGCAATACCCCCTGCGCTAATACTCTGCAATACCCCCTGCGCTAATACTCTGCAATACCCCCTGCGCTAATACTCTACACTACCCCCTGCGCTAATACTCTGCAATACCCCCTGCGCTAATACTCTGCAATACCCCCTGCGCCAGTACTCTGCAATACCCCCTGCGCCAGTACTCTGCAATACACCCTGCGCCAGTACTCTGCAATACCCCCTTCGCCAGTACTCTGCAATACCCCCTTCGCCAGTACTCTGCAATACCCTCGCACCAATACTCTGCAATACCCTCGCACCAATACTTTGCAATACCCTCGCACCAATACTCTGCAATACCCCCGCACCAATACTCTGCAATACCCCTGCACCAATACTCTTCAATACCCCCGCACCAATACTCTGTAATACCCCGCACCAATACTCTGCAATACCCCGCACCAATACTCTGCAATACCCCCGCACCAATACTCTGCAGTACCCCCGCACCAATACTCTGCAGTACCCTCGCACCAATACTCTGCAATACCCCCGCACCATACTCTGCAGTACCCCCGCACCAATACTCTGCAGTACCCCCGCACCAATACTCTGCAGTACCCCCGCACCAATACTCTGCAGTTCCCCCGCACAATACTGTACTCTGCAATACCCCCCGCAAAATACTCTGCAATACCCCCGCACAATACTCTGCAATACCCCCGCACAATACTCTGCAATACCCGGAAAAAAAACATGCTTTTTAACCACTTCCTGCCCGCCGGCCGTCATATGACGTCCTTGACTTTGTGCAGGGATATCTGAATGATGCCTGCAGCTACAGGCATCATTCAGATATCCTCTTTTTTAGTCGGCGATTCCCTACACCATAAGAACAATCATGTTGGCTGTTCCGCCTCTTGATTGTTCTTACGGGAGCCGAAAGGGGATGTCCCCCCTCCCTTCTCCCTCCGGTGCTTCTTCCGACTCACCGCTATGATCGAAGCCAGGATCGTTTTTTTTCAGGCTTCCCAGCCTAGAGGTGAGATGTGGGGTCTTATTGACCCCATATCTCACTGTAAAGATGACCTGTCATGCTATATTCATATTTCAATGGATGTTTACATTCCTTGTAATAGGAATAAAAGTGATCAAAACATTTATTTTTGGGGAAAAACATGTCAAACTAAAATAAATAAAGTAAAATGAACACTGTTCCCGTGTGCTCGTATACAGAAGCGACCGCACTCGTAAGTCCCGCCCACATGTGAAAACGGTGTTTAAACCACACATGTGAGATATCTCTGCGAACGTTAGAGCGAGAGCAATAATTTTGGCCCTAGATCTCTTCTCCAACTAAAAAGATGTAACCAGTAAAAATATTTAAAGCGTCACCTATGGGGATTTTTAAGTATCGAAGTTTGGCGCCATTCTACAAGCGTGTGCAATTTTGAAAGGTGACATGTTGGGTATCTATTGACTCGGCGTAACTTCATCTTTCATATTATGCAAAAACATTGGGCTAACTTTAATGTTTTTTTTTTTAAAGCACAAAACCGTTTTATTTCCAAAAAAAACGCATTCAAAAAATTTCTGCGAAAATAACGTGCGCGATAAAAAGTTGCAACGACCGCCATTGTATTCTCTAGGGTTTTTTCTAAAAAAGCATATATAATGTTTTGGGGTTCTATGTAATTTTCTAGCAAATAAATGATAATTTTTCCATGTAGGAGAGGAATGTCAGAATTGGTCTGGGTGTTCCAAAACGCCTGATGGTGCTCCCTGCATGTTGGGCCTCTGTATGTGACCACGCTATGTAAAAGTCTCACACATGTGGTATCGCCATACTCGGGAGGAATAGCAGAATGTATTTGGGGGTGTAATTTGTGGTATGCATATGCTGCGTGTGAGAAATAACCTGCGAATATGAACATTTTGTGAAAAAAAAATCTTGATTTTGCAAAGAATTGTGGGAAAAAATGACAACTTCAAAAAATTCACCATGCCTCTTTCTAAATACCTTGGAATGTCTTATTTCCAAAAAGTCATTTGGGGGGTATTTGTACTTTTCTGGCATGTTAGGGTCTCAAGAAACGAGAGAGGCCGTCAGTACTTCAGGTGTGATCAAATTGATAAATTTTCAGTAATTGGTACCATAGCTTGTAGACCCTATAACTTTCACCCAGACTAAATAATAACAAACATTTTTTTTACCAAAGATATGTAGCAGTATACATTTTAGGCCAAATTTATGAAGAAAAATTACTTTTTTGCAAAATTTTATAATAGAAATGAAGAAAAATTCATTTTTTTACAAAATTTTCTTTCTTTTTTCATTTATAGCGAAAAAAATAAAAACCGCAGAGGTGATCAAATACCACCAAAAGAAAGCTCTATTTGTGGGAAAAAAAGGACAAAAATTTAATTTGGTTACAGTGTTGTATGACTGAGTTATTGTCATTCAAAATTTGAGAGCACAGAAAGCTGAAAATTGGTCTGGTGATTAAGGGGGTTTTCGTGCCTGGTGGTCAAGTGGTTAATGTATTGATGTATCAGTCAATGAGGATTCAAAATTTGAGTAGACAATATGAGGGAGAACATGTTGAAACATGTTCTCCTCAAAGTATCTTTGTTGCATGAGCAGGTTATGTGCAGTTTATATCGTATTGAACTATGCTGATCATTTGCGTAAATGTATATGTGACAATTAGTGTGCCAAACTGGTCTGTTTTGACATGGTCACTGAAACACACCAAATTGATCTATCATATTTTATATTGTGATTAGCATTTTAAAATGATTAAATTAAATTTGAACATTATCAAAAACATTATATTCATGGACAGGACATTTAAATAACCATTTCTTTATTAGATTAACAACTAATTTCCCAACATGGAAATATAAAAATATTAATAAAATATGAATAACTTTTCTGTAAATTTAAGAAAACATATAAAATATACGAACAATCAAGTACTTTTCAACGTCCATACAAATACAAAATTGTAAACAAAAAAAATGAAAAAAGTGCGAAATATTTGACCAACTTGCAATCATCCTATTACATTTTTTATAAATTCTGATAGGTCAGAAAGGAGTCGTTTAATAGGTCTTTAAAGGATGATGGATTTGGCATCTTTTGCAGAACGGGGGGGGAAGCTGAGCCATCACCTATTGGGGAAAGGGGGAGGGAACTGGTGATGGCCTCGAAAATTGCCCTTGTGCTCTATGTGTTTGAAACATAGATTGTGGAGGAGCTTGAGATAATGATGGACAAGATTGTCCCGGTTATTCGTGTATTTTCCTCTGCACCTGCTCTGCGACATCCAGACCCAACATTGCACTTTATTCTAGAGGTAGACCCTTCCGAGACTGCCACTGGGGCTATTTTATCGCAGAGACAAGGGATAAAGTCCCTACTACATCCAGCAGCCTTTGCTTCCCGGAAGCTGAGTCCCCCGGAGAAGAATTATGATGTTGGGGACAGGGAGCTATTAGCTATCAAATTTGCTCTGGAAGAATGGAGATACCTGCTGGAGGGGGCAGCCCATCCCATCAGGATTTTCACCGATCATAAAAATCTGGAGTACCTACGATCAGCAAAACGTTTGAAACCCAGGCAAGCCTGTTGGGCTTTTTTTTTACCCGATTCAATTTCCACATTTCCTACAGACCCGTCTCTAGGAATGGGAAGGCGGATGCTCTCTCTAGGATGTTCCCCGAAACCTCCCGTACATCAGAACCCAGTGCCATCCTGTCCCCCCGGAATTTTCTTCTGGTCTCTCAGGCTGACTTACTAACTTCTCTTAAGGCAGTATCTAGACAATGTTCCGATCAGGAAGTCCCTTCTTTGGAAAGGCGTGATGACTTACTTTGGTCTCAAGGCAAAATCTTTGTCCCAGTGGAAACCAGACAGTTGGTCTTGAGCACCTTCCACGACCATAAACTAGCAGGTCATTTTGGGACACGGAAAACTACCGAGTTGGTCACCCGTTCCTTCTGGTGGTCAAGGTGGAGACAGGATTGCAAGACTTACATCACGTTGTGTACCCGTTGTCAGCGCAATAAGGGACCAAATACCAAGACTGGGGGTTACACACACGCGCACACCCCAGAACCAATCAGCGGCCTGACTGGCCTATTTAAACCAGCCCCTGTCTCATGACAGGTTGCCGGTTTGTCGTCAGCTCCTGCCTGAACTTCTGTTACTGTACCTGCCTCGTTTTGACCCAGATTTCCTTCACGACTCTGCTCTCTCTCCTGAACCTGACCTCTGGCTTACGTCCCTGGATTTTCTGTTGTCTCCAATCCCTGACCTCTGGCCTGTACCTTTGGACTTGCTACCTTCTCCAGCCCTTGAACTTCTGCTTGCACCCCGGATCCGGCTTCAGTCCTTGCCCCTTGAAACGTGCTCTGTGTACTTGCTATCTGATCCACAGCCTGTCTCCAGTGAATTACCACCGGCTAAACTTCCTGTCCGGCACCTCCTATCAAGCTCAGCTGCTCCGCTGGTACTGGTCACCTTTGGCCAGGTTGCAAAGGTGAGCCGCCCTCAGCAGCTCGGTCTCAGTGAGACAGTAGGTCCCTTTCCATGATGAAGTACGGGTAAGTGCAGGTTGTATCTGGGTTCACAAACTCGCCATCTATTTTCACTAAGTTTTCCCGTGCCTTTATTTGGGTGAGGTCCTTTAACTGTTCAGTGGCAAAGTTTTCCCTGTGAACCTCGAGATCAGAAAACTCTACAGATGGCATGTTTTCGTCTGAGGATGTTGGCTCCTTCCCAGTTTCTTGAGTCTCACCTGCCAATACTGACAAGGGGAATTCTGGAGAGTCCTCACCACTCTCAGAGGAATTCTGGTTATCAGATTCCTGGTATGTGAGCTTCTGCCCCCCTGCAACTGATCCGGGTGCTTGATCCCTGATAAGGGGAGCGATGTGGCTGTGGAGCCATTCGGGGCCCTTAGTAGCAGCAGCCACCCTGAGCTGGGCAAGCAGGAGATCAACGTTGGCCATTGCTACAGTGACCAGCACAGAAACCTCTCCTCTAACTGTTTCCCCTGCTGTGTTGCCCGTGTCACCCCTCCTGTCAATTAAATAAACAAAACCCCTCCTCTCCACAACTTTTCCTCCAATCCCTTAATACCCCCCAGTTTACAAACTAACTTCCTTAACCCCTGCTGTCCCTTATCACTTCTTACATGCTGGCCCTCTGCTAGCTTATTTCCAATCCACTCGCTCCAGGCCTCTCTTAGTGTTCCCCCTTTACATCAGAGTCCTCTCCGTACATCATTGTTCCCCCTTAAATCAGGGTTCCCAGAGGATCCCTTATGTCAGAGTCTGGACAGCCCCCCCTTACAGTGAAAGATGAAGTGAAGTGAACTCAGATGTAAAACGTGAACTCAGTGGACTCTGATGTAAAGGGGGACTCTTGTTGTTAACTTAATATGATTAGAAATGTTATTTAATAGCAAAATATATGTATAGTTTTTACTATAAAAAATAAATTGCCATGCGCCGCTAAAGTGTTCGGGTTTGACTTGAACAAAAGGTGGCATCCCTAAGTGGCCTGTTCCTCTGGGACAGTGCTGTTGTGTGGATTTGTATGGCTGCTCCCTTCAGTCCTCTGCAAGTTGCCCCCGTCCCTGTGTAAACTAATACTTTGCTGCCATTTTGCCTCTCTCTCACTCTCCTCTTTTGCAATCACTGCCACCTCATCATTCCCTCTCCTCATCTTTGGAGCCCACCTGGCAGTCAGTTGCAGCTGGCAGAACATCATAGCCTCTTGCTGCTTCCTGCTTGATGTCCTCTACCTATTTGGTCCTGGTGCTTTCTACCTCATCCATATCTGAAACAAAGAATTACACATGACCAATATCGTTCACCTGCAGCAAATTACTTTTTTTTTATTTCATATTCTTTATTGATTTTCTTCAACATTTAAAAACAACATATGGTTACAATCATATTCTTTCAAATGTTCTTTTTACCATTTCTGTTTCACATATTTTGTACATATCTTCAATATTCCACCTTTTGTTTTACCCTTTTCCCTCCCTCCCCTCCCTACTCTAACTATCTGCTTTATTGGGTTTTCTTTCACACGGGGTATCTCATTTCTTCCAACCAAGGGTTCCACATTTTACCAAACTCCCTGATATTCCCTCTCTTGGTATAAACCACTTTCTCCTTCCATATTGTCTCTGTAACTACATTAATCCATTCCTTTACTGATGGGGGGTTCACTGCTTGCCATCTCTGAGCTATTAGTTTTCTTGTCTGAAAAAGGCATCTCAACACTGCTTTTGATGTACTGGACATTCTACTTATTTCTTCCCCTAGGCCCAGGATACATAATCTAGGATTCATCTCCAGCTTTGTTTTATATATCTTGTTAATAGTGTCCAATATCCCCCTCCAATACCTAAACAGTTTCGAGCACCTCCATATCATATGTATTAAATCTCCTATATCGTGGCACCTGGGGCATCCTGCATCCACTCTCCATCCAAAGTTAAATAATCTCTTAGGTGTATAATATGTTCTATGTATCAGCATCAGGAATGAAAATCTCTGTGCTGGCGAAACCGTAACCAAATGTCCTCTTTCAAATACCTTCCTCCATTGATCTTCTGTTATAATCCCTAGGTCTTCCTCCCATTTTACTCTACTTTTAAGTTTTTCTGGGCCTTCAATACTCTCTTTACATATGTATGAGTAGACCTCGGAAATAAATCCCTTCGTCTTACTCCAGTTACCCAGTTTCTGGAGGATAAGATTCCTAACCATATTGGCCCTACTCTATTAAACTGAACGTCTAGAGCATGTCTGATTTGGAGGTATCTGTACAATGTATTTTTGGGTACATCGTATTCCTTTCTAATTGCAGCAAATGTTTTTATAGTTCTTCCTTCATATAGCTGTGCCAGTCTAACTATCCCCTTGGCTGCCCATTCATTAATTTTTCCAACTGGCTCCAGTTCCTGCAAGTTCCTATTATCCCAGAGTGGTACATATTCTGTCATTCCTTCCTGCCCTCCTAGTATCTTTACTGCTCTCCACACTTTAAGGGCCATCATAACCGTAGAGGTTCTATTAATAACCAAATTGGCCTCCAGTACCTCCACCGCTGACTTATGGGGTGCCCCTAGAAACATGAATCCCCCGTTTATATCCCCTCCTGATTCAGTTCTCACCCCTATATGCTGCAGCTGTGCTGCCAGAAAATAGCATTGTGGGTGTGGTACTGCCATTCCTCCCTCTCGTGTAGGTAATTGCAGGTTTTGCAGCTTGATTCTAGATTGACCCCCTTTCCAAATTAGTTCTCTAAACAAAGTATCTATTTTCCTAAACCATTTCTTGTGTATCCATATTGGTGCATTATGCAATATATATAATAATTGGGGCATCCACAGCATTTTAATCAAGTTGCATCTCCCCGCTACTGACAAGGGCAGGTACCGCCAGATTTGAAATTTCTTTTTGAATTTAGACAGGAGAGGAACTAAGTTATTCTTTATATATTTATTGGGTTCTCTTGTTATAAATATTCCTAAGTATTTTATTGTCTCGACTATTTCCATCTGAGGGATTTCTGCTAGGGTTTGGCTCTCTATTGGATCTATCGGCATTAATGCTGATTTCTCCAAGTTTATTACCAATCCTGATAATTTCGCAAAGTCTCTAAATATAGTCATTGCCTGTTTAATGGAGTGATTCGTGTCCCCGAGGAAGAGAAGCACATCGTCCGCATAGAGTGCGATTCTCTCCTCCCCTGTCGGTCTCACGTATCCCTCCATTTTTGTATCTGCTCTTATTGCAATGGCCAGTGGTTCCATTACCAGAGCAAATAATAGGAGTGACAATGGGCACCCCTGCCTCGTACCCCTCTCTAACTGAATCTTACCTGAATAATCATTATTAACTCTGATTCTCGCACTGGGGCCATTATAGAGTATTTTAATCCACCTAATAAACACTGGGCCGAACCCAAAAGCTTCTAAAGCGTGCCACATGTACTCCCATTCCACACTTTTAAAAGCTTTGGCTACATCTAAGGACATTACTACTTTTGTACCCTTGTTCTCTGTTGGTATTTGTATATTAAGAAATACCCTCCTAATGTTTATACTAGTCTATCTGCTCGGGATAAACCCAGTTTGGTCTTGATGTACTAGTCTTACAATAATTTTATTTAACCTGGTCGCCATTACTTTAGCCAATATTTTAGCATCTGCGCATAAAAGGGAAATGGGTCTAAATGATGTAGTCTCTAACGGGTCCTTCCCCTCCTTATGCAATACTATTATTGTTGCTTCAGTCATCGAAGTAGGCAATTTCCCCTCCTTCAATGCCCAATTTAACACTTTAAGGAGTTCTGGGAGCAATATTTTCCCATAATATTTATAGGTTTCCACAGGGAGCCCATCTGGTCCGGGTGATTTCTGATTTGCCATTTCTGCCACTGTTGTTTGGATCTCTTCAAGGGTTATTGGGGCCTCCATTTGCTCTTTTTCTGTCTCAATAAGGATTGGTATCTCTAAGTTCTTAAAGCGGGGGTTCACACTAAAAAACATTTTTTCTTTATCTACCATCCCATCCAGCATACTTGCGTGAGTTATAGTATGTTTTTATTTTTTTGCCGCTGGGTTTACCGTTTAATCGTCCAGTTTCATTTCAGACTCCGGCGGGGAAATAGGCATTCCTATGAAGAGGGGAACATGATTGACGTCCGGCTATGGCGCGCCACGCGTTCCAAAAATAGCCGAAATAGGACTCAGATATATACGGCGCCTGCGCAGTCAGCTCCTAGTCTGTGCGCAGGTGCCGTATAGCGCCGTGAAGAGCCGAGTCCTACTCCGGCAATTTTTGGAACGCGTGACGCGCCATAGCCAGACGTCAATCATGTTCCCTTCTTCATAGGAACGCCTACTCCCCGTGGGAGTCCGAAATGAAACTGAAGGATTAAACGGTAAATACAGCGAAAAAAAAAAAACATACTATAGCTGACGCAAGTATGCTGTATGGGATGGTTCATAGATGTTTTTTAGGGTAAACCTCTGCTTTAAGAAAGAGTTCCAACTCCTCCACTCCCACCGCACACTGCGATTTATATAGCTTATCATAATATTCTCTAAATGTGTCTGTAATTTCTGACACTCGGGTAGATATTTCTCCACGCAGTTATTGTGGATGGGGAGGAGTTGGTTCTCACTAAATGTGCCAGCATTCTCCCAACATTTTCCCCTTCCCCAAATGCAACTTGCTTCTAGAATAATTTCTTATTCTCTGATTTTCTTATCATTACAGTTTTATAATCTTGTTGCTTATTCAACCATATTCTTTGCTTATCTAATGTTGGGTCCTCAATGTATTCCCTTTTGGCATTTGCTAATTCCTCTCTTATCCTATTTTCCCACTCTCTTGATGTCTTTTTGTTTTTTGCCACTTGCTGAATGCATAAACCCCTGAGGAATGCTTTCAGTGCATCCCACATCACATCCGGTGTCGCAGTTCCTTCATTGAACTCTATAAACTCTTTTAGCTTACCTAATGTCTCCTCTGGTTTCCCTATTAATTCAAACCACAACGGACTGATTTTCCATATCCTATTAGACCTCTTCATCTCTAAGCTCACCATTATTGTTACCAAAGAGTGATCCGATACCCCTCTGGGCTGGTATTCAATTCCCTTTATGGTTTGAGATGCTTCTGCATTACCTAGTACCAAATCTATCTTTGAAAGTGTATTATAGGAGCTAGAACTACAAGAATATTGTAACACCTCTGGATTTCTCTCTCTCCATACATCAAACAATCCTACTTCCTGTAGAAACTGAGACAACCGACTCTCAGAAATATTTGGTTCGTTTCCCTTTGGAAATCTGTCCCTATCTTTATTTATAACCTCATTAAAATCCCCCACTGCTATAACTGGGATACCCGGCTTATCCATCATAAAATTCATTAATTTATACATAACTTCCAGTTTATATGGCAGTGGGATATATATATTTGCTAAAACATATTCCCTGTTCTCAATTACACAGTAAAGAAAAATATACCGCCCCTCCTCATCAATACTGATCTGTCTACAGGTAAACGACATTCCACTTTTAACCATAACAGACACTTCCCTTGAATAAGAGGTGTGTACTGAGTGGTATTGATATTGAAATTTCTTACTCTGGACTTGTTTCTTGATTTCATTGGTATAGTGTGTCTCCTGCAGACTGATCAGTCGTACCTCATATACATCCAGCATATCAAATATTGCAGCTCTCTTGACTGGAGTGCCCAATCCACGGACATTCCAGGATCCAATTCTCAATACTCTAGATTGCATAGAAACGATCCAAATAACAGGAAAGAAAACAATAAGACATAAAATCTATAAAGCCTAAGGCTTCCTAAAAAAACACCCGTGACTACCGTGTCACATCCTATAAAAAAAAGGAGAAAAAAAACACAAAAACATTATTTTTTTCTTTCAATACATTTTTTATTGGTATATAATAATACATGAATAAAAGTCAAAAGTAACTATCCGTTGTGGACATAAAATATGTAAATAATAAGCATACATAAGACTAGACAAATTCAGTTAGTTGTCAAGACGGATGATCTGACGAACATGTAAGTAATTAATCGATTAGAATAAATCGAACAAAACTAGGAGAATCATAACAAATCGCCTAGCATAGTGAGTATCAAGATGTGCGCAATATGAAGTTTTTGTCATAAATACAGGAAAGGAACAACAAGTTAACCCAAATTGAGTACTGGTTGTTAGCGACATACTGGGTCTCAGGATTCACATTGGGAAATAAAAGCAATAACCCTACATAGGAATGGAGTTACAACAAAAAGGAATTCTGCGCTCATAAAGGTTTACCACTCTAATTCCACATAATGTTTGTGAGGAATAACATTCAGTAGATCTCAGTTTGTTCGGAAGAACCAGTTCTTTATGTAGAAAAGATAAAAAAATGTATACAGCACAACGCAAAAAAATGTTCCCAGTGCCTGCATGAAAACACACACAATCTTTCAGGGCTTCAAGGGTTAAAATTTTGCAATTTTGTTTCCAGCTGCATTCATAGAAAACAACCGTGCTGATTGTAATTGGAGTACATTACCCAGGACGTCACTATGGCGTTTGATGTCACTTCCTAGTTAATATCTGGCATCTGGGCTCCTGGACACTCTCCTGTATGTGTCCAAACGTGCTCCAGCCTCAGTGTTTGCAGCTGCTAGGAGCGCAGCACAGAGATGACAGCCACGGAGAGACGTTCTTCCTGTTGGAACGTGCTGACAAGCAGCAGAGAAAAGTTCAGCCGAATGTTAGGCGCCCTCCAGTGGACAAAGTGTAAATTGCATTGAGGAAAAAAATTAAGTTGTAAATGGCGATTATAAATGAAAATCTTTTCTTGATATTACTGACTTAGGTCTTCCAAAATAAAAGAGGGGTTTTAAAACAGTCCCAGACTACGCGTTTCGCCCTATCCAGGGCTTCGTCACAGTCATTAGGACTCAAAATTGAAAATGTATTTATATAGACTAAAAAAGGGGAGGATTTTAATGAAGGGGAGGGGAACAGGAAATGATGTATCAAAACCGAGAATTTTAACCCTTGACAAGAACATAACATAACAAAAATCAAATATAAGCATACACACACAATTTACATCGATATTTAAAAAAAAAAATTTTAAATTTTAAAAAATTATTATCATATACTTTTAAAATCATGAATGTAAAAAGACAATGCTATTTTTGTCTCTGTGTAAAATAATACACTCTCTCATTATATATGGTACCAACATACCTATATAGGAGCGCTCCGTTACTATACTGCCCTCTAGTGGTAGAACATAAAATATATTGCTAAAATATTCAATAGAATAAACATATGATTAAAAAGTCAGAAAGAAGATAATTTTTTGATTAGATGAGAACATTGACCTCAATTTCCTCATTTAACCCCTTGGGTGCCAAACAATCAAATCTATGTATCCAAAAGACCTCCCTTCTACACAGAAGGGAGAATCTTTCATTAGCGGTCAGGGTTCCTTTTGGAATGTGCTCTATTACAAAGACTTCTAGGTGTTTGAAGTCCTTGTTATGACAAAGATTAAAATGCCGGGGAACACTATGTTCTGTACATCCCTTTTTAATTAGGCGACGGTGATCCCCGACTCTGGCACGTAGTGCCCTAATAGTTCGGCCTACATAAAAGAGGCCACAGAAACACCGTAAAACATAGACTACAAATTCTGTAGAGCAAGTTACAAAATGTTTAATGTTTAGTAATTTTCCAGAAGGTAAGTGTATTTTATCTGTGCCATGGGTGATAAATTGGCACGTCAGACACGCCCGTTTTTTGCACTGAAAAATCCCTTTACGGTCATTAAAATAGCTTCTAATATCCAAGGGAGAGCCTGATGGTTTCTTTTGAATTTTGCTCGGTGCTAAAATATTTTTAATTGTACGGGCCCTCCCAAAAGTAACCTGCGGGGTGGCTGGAAGTATTGGAGCCAATGCAATATTTTAAAAAGGACCTTACATTGAGACCTATTACCAAGCGGTCTACAAAGATTTGGTAGTCCTATGTGAAAAACCAAAGAATACAAAATACCTAAACCTAACACTTGAGGAGAATCTAGCTCTTAAAGCCCTAAAAAATAATGCTGATATTATTATTAAACAGGCGGACAAAGGGGGAAGTATAGTGATCCAAAATAAGACAGACTACTTGAAGGAGGCTAGTCGTCTTTTAGCGGACACTGATACCTATCTTAAATTATCCAAAGACCCCCTCCCGGAATACCAGCAGCTAATAAAAACCCTCATATATACAGCATGGGGAAACGGTGTGCTTATGAAGAGAGAGAGGCAATTTTTTCTCCCGTTCGAATGCAGCACCCCACATTTTTATTTCTTACCTAAAATTCATAAATCACTTGTAGATCCCCCGGGCCGCCCAATTATAGCTAGCACGAATAGTTTTCTTTGTGGTCTTTCCATGTATATTGACCACATGCTACAACCCCTTGTTCTCCAACTGCCATCATATATAAAAGACTCCAAAGAAGTGATAGACGCTCTCCAACACTACAGATGGGAACCAGGATATTTTTGGGCTTCCCTGGATGTAGCGTCGCTCTATACCTCTATTCCTCATGAGGTTGGAATTAGAGCGGTTCAATACTTCTTAAATAAGAGTGGAGACTTCAATTCTCTCCAGTCTCAGTTTTTACTGGAGTCAGTTGAGTTTTGTTTAAAGCACAACTACTTCACGTTTTGCGAGCAGTTTTATTTACAATTAAAGGGGACTGCGATGTGAGCTAATTATGCACCTGTATATGCCAACCTAACCATGGGTCAATGGGAAGATGAAAACATCTGGCAGAATAATCCCTTCGCAGAATTCATAGTTTACTTCGGGCGTTATATTGATGACGTGATTTTAATTTGGAGTGGGACTATGGAGACTTTCCTTTCTTTTGTTCTATATTGTAATTCTAACACTCTTAATCTAACCTTCACATACGTCATAGATCCCCATGAATTAGTCTTTCTGGACCTAGTGGTAACACACGAACAAGATAAAATAATAACTAAAAATCACAATAAGCCAACTAATGGCAACTGATATCTTCACTACGATAGCTGCCATCATCCTGTCTGGAAGAAGAATATTCCAAAAGGACAATTCAATAGACTGAAAAGGAACTGTACCCAGGATGAGGAATATATTGAACAGAGTATTCTAATGCAAAAGAAATTTGAGGAAAAATGTTATCCTGAGAACTTAGTCAATGAAGCCTTTTCTTCTTTTCTAAAACCACCTGAGGCAACACTGACCAAAAAACATCCAGTCAATGAAAATACCACAAGATTTGTGACTACCTATAATGATTGCTATAAATCAGTGGCTGACATTATTAAGAAACATTTTAAAATATTGCATTTAGATCAAAGATTGGCTCCAATACTTCCAGCCACCCCGCAGGTTACTTTTCGGAGGGCCCGTACAATTAAAAATATTTTAGCACCGAGCAAAATTCAAAAGAAACCATCAGGCTCTCCCTTGGATATTAGAAGCTATTTTAATGACCGTAAAGGGATTTTTCAGTGCACAAAACGGGCGTGTCTGACGTGCCAATTTATCACCCATGGCACAGACAAAATACACTTACCTTCTGGAAAATTACTAAACATTAAACATTTTGTAACTTGCTCTACAGAATTTGTAGTCTATGTTTTACGGTGTTCCTGTGGCCTCTTTTATGTAGGCCGAACTATTAGGGCACTACGTGCCAGAGTCGGGGATCACCGTCGCCTAATTAAAAAGGGATGTACAGAACATAGTGTTCCCCGGCATTTTAATCTTTGTCATAACAAGGACTTCAAACACCTAGAAGTCTTTGTAATAGAGCACATTCCAAAAGGAACCCTGACCGCTAATGAAAGATTCTCCCTTCTGTGTAGAAGGGAGGTCTTTTGGATAAATAGATTTGATTGTTTGGCACCCAAGGGGTTAAATGAGGAAATTGAGGTCAATGTTCTCATCTAATCAAAAAATTATCTTCTTTCTGACTTTTTAATCATATGTTTATTCTATTGAATATTTTAGCAATATATTTTATGTTCTACCACTAGAGGGCAGTATAGTAACGGAGCGCTCCTATATAGGTATGTTGGTACCATATATAATGAGAGAGTGTATTATTTTACACAGAGACAAAAATAGCATTGTCTTTTTACATTCATGATTTTAAAAGTATATGATAATAATTTTTTAAAATTTAAAATTTTTTTTTTTAAATATCGATGTAAATTGTGTGTGTATGCTTATATTTGATTTTTGTTATGTTATGTTCTTGTCAAGGGTTAAAATTCTCGGTTTTGATACATCATTTCCTGTTCCCCTCCCCTTCATTAAAATCCTCCCCTTTTTTAGTCTATATAAATACATTTTCAATTTTGAGTCCTAATGACTGTGACGAAGCCCTGGATAGGGCGAAACGCGTAGTCTGGGACTGTTTTAAAACCCCTCTTTTATTTTGGAAGACCTAAGTCAGTAATATCAAGAAAAGATTTTCATTTATAATCGCCATTTACAACTTAATTTTTTTCCTCAATGCAATTTACACTTTGTCCACTGGAGGGCGCCTAACATTCGGCTGAACTTTTCTCTGCTGCTTGTCAGCACGTTCCAACAGGAAGAACGTCTCTCCGTGGCTGTCATCTCTGTGCTGCGCTCCTAGCAGCTGCAAACACTGAGGCTGGAGCACGTTTGGACACATACAGGAGAGTGTCCAGGAGCCCAGATGCCAGATATTAACTAGGAAGTGACATCAAACGCCATAGTGACGTCCTGGGTAATGTACTCCAATTACAATCAGCACGGTTGTTTTCTATGAATGCAGCTGGAAACAAAATTGCAAAATTTTAACCCTTGAAGCCCTGAAAGATTGTGTGTGTTTTCATGCAGGCACTGGGAACATTTTTTTGCGTTGTGCGTTGTGCTGTATACATTTGTTTATCTTTTCTACATAAAGAACTAGTTCTTCCGAACAAACTGAGATCTACTGAATGTTATTCCTCACAAACATTATGTGGAATTAGAGTGGTAAACCTTTATGAGCGCATAATTCCTTTTTGTTGTAACAGTATTTTGGTGGTGCTTCTAGGTACCTGGATTTCTGCAGCACGGATCGTTTACAGCCCATACGAGGGTCTTAAATATTATATTGGACTATAGTGTTAACCCATAGAGCGCCAGTGAATCTTTTTTGTATCACTACATAGGAATGGCATGAGCACCAACAAAAACATTCTTGAATCAATCTGTGCACGTGTGCTCCTAATTTGTTTTATCTTCAGAGGGTATAGCCCTATGACTTCCCCACTTTTAATACTTATTTTACTCATACATTTTATTGTGCTCTTGTGAGACATCCATATAGATGTACTGTCATTTCTTAATTTACTTGTGTATTTTATCTTCATTTTTTAATAAACCAGTGTTTTTTAATTTTTAGGGATCCTATGTATGTACACTGTTTGTGTAATATATATAATATATATATATATATATATATATATATATATATATATATATATATATATATATATATATATATATATATATATATATATATACATAGATACTCTACCCTCACTCTGTTCAAACCCTTCTGTATTTTCTGAAATAACCCCCATTAATACCTTACCCCCCCTCCCGCCCACCTTCCTATTCTCCCTCCCTCCTCCACCTTCCTAGGTAATCCCCAGGGGCTTTTTTTGTGATAGGTCCATACATCCCCAATCCTCTCACTACCACACTCTCCCCTACCCCCCGCCCAGCCCCCCCCTCCCTCCCCCCATTCGTTCCACATACCAAATTCCTTTACATTACATTCCCAATCCATTCTCCTCCCTCATGTGGTGTTTGTCCCCCTTCACCCGACACCTCTATAATACATTTTATTTGTTTTAATTAACTTCCTCTCCTTCCCCCTTTAATCTCCCTGTATCCCTTCCTTAAGTGTCCCTTCATTTTGTTGAGAGCTGATCCTTTTTGTCCTCCAGCCATGCCGTTGCGCCTTCTGGGGTATCAAAGAAAAAAGTCCTATCCAGTGCTGCTACTCGTAGCCTCGTTGGATATAACAGGGCATACGTAAGTTCAAATTTGTGCATTTTGCGTTTAACATCTATAACATCTGCAGCAAATGACTGATTATGCAATGCACTCTCGGGATTAGAAAAGAACATGTAGAAGTGATACTTTACAAAAGTTTCAGACAAATGGCTGCTTTGCAACTGGGGGAGAAAGAATAGTAAGGCTTTGACAGCCACTACATTTGTGGAGCAGAAAATAAAATATATGGGCCCGGATTCACAAAGGACTTACGACGGCGTATCTCCAGATACACCGTCGTAAGTCCAAATGCGCGCCGTCGTATCTATGTTGTATCTTACCGACGTAAGTCTCCTTACGCCGTCGTAACTTGGGTGCATATTTACGATGGCCGCAAGGGGCGCTTCCGTAGATTTACGCGTCGAATATGCAAATGACCTAGATACGCCGATTCACGTATTCACTCACGATTTACGTAAGGCGTACAGTGAGGAAAATAAGTATTTGAACACCCTGCTATTTTGCAAGTTCTCCCACTTGGAAATCATGGAGGGGTCTGAAATTGTTATCGTAGGTGCATGTCCACTGTGAGAGACATAATCAAAAAAAAAAAATCCAGAAATCACAATGTATGATTTTTTTAACTATTTATTTGTATGATACAGCTGCAAATAAGTATTTGAACACCTGAGAAAATCAATGTTAATATTTGGTACAGTAGCCTTTGTTTGCAATTACAGAGGTCAAACGTTTCTTGTAGTTTTTCACCAGGTTTGCACACACTGGAGGAGGGATTTTGGCCCACTCCTCCACACAGATCTTCTCTAGATCAGTCAGGTTTCTGGACTGTCGCTGAGAAACACGGAGTTTGAGCTCCCTCCAAAGATTCTCTATTGGGTTTAGGTCTGGAGACTGGCTAGGCCACGCCAGAACCTTGATATGCTTCTTACAGAGCCACTCCTTGGTTATCCTGGCTGCGTGCTTCGGGTCATTGTCATGTTGGAAGACCCAGCCTCGACCCATCTTCAAAGCTCTAACTGAGGGAAGGAGGTTGTTGCCCAAAATATCGCAATACATGGCCCCTGTCATCCTCTCCTTAATACAGTGCAGTCGCCCTGTCCCATGTGCAGAAAAACACCCCCAAAGCATGATGCTACCACCCCCATGCTTCACAGTAGGGATGGTGTTCTTGGGATGGTACTCATCATTCTTCTTCCTCCAAACACGGTTAGTGGAATTATGACCAAAAAGTTCTATTTTGGTCTCATCTGACCACATGACTTTCTCCCATGACTCCTCTGGATCATCCAAATGGTCATTGGCAAACTTAAGATGGGCCTTGACATGTGCTGGTTTAAGCAGGGGAACCTTCCGTGCCATGCATGATTTCAAACCATGACGTCTTAGTGTATTACCAACAGTAACCTTGGAAACAGTGGTCCCAGCTCTTTTCAGGTCATTGACCAGCTCCTCCCGTGTAGTCCTGGGCTGATTTCTCACCTTTCTTAGGATCATTGAGACCCCACGAGGTGAGATTTTGCATGGAGCCCCAGTCCGAGGGAGATTGACAGTCATGTTTAGCTTCTTCCATTTTCTAATGATTGCTCCAACAGTGGACCTTTTTTCACCAAGCTGCTTGGCAATTTCCCCGTAGCCCTTTCCAGCCTTGTGGAGGTGTACAATTTTGGTCTCATCTGACCACATGACTTTCTCCCATGACTCCTCTGGATCATCCAAATGGTCATTGGCAAACTTAAGATGGGCCTTGACATGTGCTGGTTTAAGCAGGGGAACCTTCCGTGCCATGCATGATTTCAAACCATGACGTCTTAGTGTATTACCAACAGTAACCTTGGAAACAGTGGTCCCAGCTCTTTTCAGGTCATTGACCAGCTCCTCCCGTGTAGTCCTGGGCTGATTTCTCACCTTTCTTAGGATCATTGAGACCCCACGAGGTGAGATTTTGCATGGAGCCCCAGTCCGAGGGAGATTGACAGTCATGTTTAGCTTCTTCCATTTTCTAATGATTGCTCCAACAGTGGACCTTTTTTCACCAAGCTGCTTGGCAATTTCCCCGTAGCCCTTTCCAGCCTTGTGGAGGTGTACAATTTTGTCTCTAGTGTCTTTGGACAGCTCTTTGGTCTTGGCCATGTTAGTAGTTGGATTCTTACTGATTGTATGGGGTGGACAGGTGTCTTTATGCAGCTAATGACCTCAAACAGGTGCATCTAATTTAGGATAATAAATGGAGTGGAGGTGGACATTTTAAAGGCAGACTAACAGGTCTTTGAGGGTCAGAATTCTAGCTGATAGACAGGTGTTTAAATACTTATTTGCAGCTGTATCATACAAATAAATAGTTAAAAAATCATAAATTGTGATTTCTGGAATTTTTTTTTGGATTATGTCTCTCACAGTGGACATGCACCTACGATGACAATTTCAGACCCCTCCATGATTTCCAAGTGGGAGAACTTGCAAAATAGCAGGGTGTTCAAATACTTATTTTCCTCACTGTATGTCCGGCATAAGTTTACCCCTCATAAAGCAGGGGTAAGTCATTGGTATGGACTTCGGAAACGTCGGAACAGCGTCATATTTTACGTCCTTTGCGTAAGTCGTTCGTGAATGGGGCTGGGCGTAAGTTACGTTCACGTCGAAAAAACATTGAGCCGACGTATCTTAGGGAGTATTTGTGACGTGATTCTGAGCATGCGCGCGCATTCGCCGTTCGATCGGCCATGCATTTACATGGGGTCACGCTTCATTACAATACAACACGCCCACTGCCTTGCTACTTTGAATTACGCGGGCTTACGCCAGCCCATTTACGATACGCCAACGTAACTTTGGGAGCAAGTGCTTTCTGAATACAGTACTTGCCTCTCAATGTTACGTCGGTGTAGCGCATATGAGATGCGCTACGCCCGCTCAAAGATACGACAATGTATCTGAATCGCGGCCATGGACTTTATTAATCTTACACACAGATTGTTAGTCTAAACTAATATAATACAAACTGACAAATGGAAGCCTTTTATGGTAAGGCCCCAGGCACATGGGACGCCGGTTTAGAAACGCCCGGTTTGCAGCATTTTACCACATTTTACCCCGTTTGCGTCTATAAGCGTTTAGTTAAGAAACATCATAAGACACTCCCTAAGTTTAAAAAACAGTATTATTTAACCATTTCAGCCATTTTGTGAGACCAGAGTGAGTAGCAGCTGAGAGAGTAGCATTGTACTTGTATTTAGCAAGTCACTTGCCATATCACCTGCCACACACTGTGGATTGTCCACTTGCCATGTCACCTGCCACAAGTTGTGAATTGTCCACTTGCTACGTCACCTGGCCACGTCACCTGCCACAGGTTGTGAATTGTCTACTTGCCATGTCACCTGGCCACGTCACCTGCCACAAGTTGTGTATTGTCCACTGGCCACGTCACCTGACCACGTCACCTGCCACATCACCTGGCCACGTCACCTGCCACAAGTTGTGGATTGTCCACTTGCCACGTCACCTGGCCATGTCACCTGTCACGTCACCTGGCCACGTTACCTGGCCACTTCACCTGCCACAAGTTGTGGATTGTCCATTGGCTATGTCACCTGGCCACGTCACCTACCACGTCACCTGGCCACGTCACCTGCCACAAGTTGTGGATTGTCCACTTGCTATGTCACCTGGCCACGTTATCTGGCCATGTCACCTGGCCACGTCACCTGCCACAAGTTGTGAATTGTCCACTGGCCACATCACCTGCCACATCACCTGGCCATGTCACCTGCCACAAGTTGTGGATTGTCCACAATGCAATGCAAGCAATTACAGTTTTTTATATTTTTGTATGTTTTTTCATAATTTGCCATAATTTTTGAGATTTCTAATGTAAAAAAATAGGTCACCTTTAAAAACACTTATAAACAAAATTGCAGCTAAACACCAGTACCGCATTTAGCCGTGTTTTGCATCTGAACCCATTTTTTTGCTTCTGGAAAAACGAGGTTAAACGCAACTGCCTAAAAACAGCAATAATCGAGACTGTGTGCATGGACACATAGGATAACATTGAATGTGTTCAGGGGCAGTTTAAAAAAGTGTCCAACTGCCTCTGAACATGCATTTAGCAGCGTCCTGTGTGCATGGGGCCTTAGGAGACTTTTATAGTAAACACCCTGACTAAAGTTCAAAAGCCAGGAAGTGTATGCTTGGTAGTTTTTTGCTTCAGAAAAACAGAGCACTTCCTGTACCTTGAGCCTTATAGCATACCACTCAACTATCCCAGTTTCTGTGAAACTTTCTTGGGATTTGAACAAAATTCCCATGGACCCATCCCATGTCTCTGTGTGCTACTGAAGCACTTGTTCCAGCTCCTGGTATCAGTAATAGGCCAGACCTGTGTGACCAGTGCACTGGTCATATAGGTAAGTGGAGAACTTTTCTATCACCATTTCTTCTAGCCATGTGTTGTCAATTATAGCGCTTATTTTTGTAGGTGTATGTGTATGCTATTCTTTACTGATCTCCTGGAATGTCACTTTTAAATATAAAATAAATACAAATGAACCTTTGTACATACTATTTTGTCATTGTTAAATTTTTTCTTTAATGTTTAAAGTGGTTGTTAACCTTTACAGACCATTTTTTGCTACAGGTAAGCCTAAAAATAGGCTTACCTGTAGTTACCCAGGATATCTCCTAAACCTGCATGGTTTAGGAGATATCCCCTGTCATCGGCACGTGCACACTGAAGCAAACTGAAGCAACGCCATGTATGTGCCGTTGCTTCAGTGAGTGTGCCATTACCGGCGGCTCCCACATGCATGCACAGGAGTGACATCATCACAGCTCCTGCAATCACAGCGCCGGAGCCGCTATACCCGGAAGTAACCCCCGGGAGTAATGTTGCTGGCCGGTGTTGTATACGGGCACCACAGCGAGGGCTTTGATCTCAGGTTAGTATTATATAGCATACTAGCTCATTATGCCTTTGTCTTGCGGGTGTCAGTGTTTTGTTTTTTTTCAAAATGGGTTTACAACCACTTTAAGTGAAATTATAACCAATTTTTTTAGAGGGTTTATTAGCTAATGCAGCAAAATGACACCTGTGGTACTGTGATGGACTGTTTTTTTATATCTCGTTATGAGCGGACGGCTCTATTGATGCTAAGGGGAGAAATTGGCAGCAGGAAGAAGACTAGGATACGAGTTCGGCGCTCGTGGAGATAGGCACACGCTCCCTATACACTCCTGTAAGTTGTGTAAGTGGACAGCCAGTCACCCCTTATTTTGGGTACTTTGTCTCCTTGTTGCCTGTAAGAAGATAAAGCTACAACACCTATACCGTTGTCTTTACATATATGCACCACGATTGAGACAAGCAGATATCCATTTAACAGCCAGCTGGTACAGTGATTCATCTGGGTCTGTATGTGAGTAGGGAGGTAAGCCATTTGATTCACTATCGGTGAAGGGTGCACGGTGTGTGGACCTACCTGATCTCACACCTTCACTCACCTGAGTTTGGTATTTCCTACACTCAATCACTTATTTACCTACCTGTCACTTTTTATTTGTTTGTCCTTTGGACTGCACTCCATTATTGTTTTTTTAAGATTCCACTTTTTCTTCAAGTCCTGCCAATTTTATCTTTGCTTATTTCCATCATTCACCCTAGGAGGTTTCTTGTTTGAACTGTTCACATATCATTGATACTTGAAGACTTTTTTGTGTGTTTTCTGTTACACAGTTTAGGCTAGACCACACCCATTTTATTTTCCATTGTAGGTCACTTTCATTGTGTTAGTACACCTTACTATCCCACTGGTCCACGGATTTTTGTCCACTCACCCCTCCCTTTTTCCCTCCCCCATTCCAGGTTTTTACAGCGCAGACACTTTCACATTTTACACATTGTGAGGGACTGTGTTAGATATGAAATAAAATGAATATTTTTGTGTTATGATTAGAACCACTGAAATGAAGTGTATATTTTCCTTGAGATGATTCTTCAGAGATTGTTTTAAAGTAATGAAATCAACATTGAAGATACAGGGGAAAGCTGTTTTGTTCAGAAGCCTCTACATCTTCTCTTTCTGTTTCTCATCTTTGGAATGTGTGCTCCGGCCCATCCCCCTCTTCCTGTCTGCAGCCCACCAAAGAAATTCTATGTAAACTGTTCTGCTTTACTGAGAGAATGTTTGTCACGTGGATTTTCAAGAGGAAGTTGGCCATTTCCTGTCTTCCCCTCCTCCTTACTCAAAAACATTGAAGGAAATCCTTGCTTTGGGATTACTGAAGGAACTTTGAATGAAACTGCTCTGATTGGACTGTTTCAACTCTTCGATGTGTTTGGATATGAATTGACCAATGACAGACTCACAAGGGTGATTGGGAGGGATCGATGGGTGTGTACGTATGTTGTGTGATATTCTCTCTGTGTTTTAAATAAAGGACCAGCAGGATTTGCTCTTCCTGTTGGGATTAGAGACGAGAGAGGTGAGATGTGTTCTGTTCATAGATTACATTTTCTCACTTATAGCCATTTGAAATCAGCCGGCAGAAATGTGTACCCCTGAGTTTATCAGGATATCAATTAAGTAATGATTCTTTATCAGTTGGCCGCCCAACGTTTGTTTTGCTCTATTGGGGAGATGCAGCGCCCCGGGATGTGGTGGGGTACGTTTGTGCGGATGGTGACTGATCACCTCCATGGCTGCGTTTTTTTTGCAGCGATCTGCTTCCGTGCAGACGCACTTCATTCTTTCGGTCGTGCTGCGCCTCACCCAATCAAAGATGGGGGTAAAGATTTCTTGAGCAAAAATAGATAACCCATCTATGTCCCTTTCTGCCGGATTGATATCTGTGTTTTTATGTTTAAGTGTTGTGTTAGTTTGAATGTGACTGTTTCAGGGGTCTATGTCTGTAGGCGGTGGGCGGACAGTATTTTTCTTTCAGGGGTCCTGAGCCGGTGACGCATGGTAAGCGTGTCTTGGGGTGGAGATGTTTATGTGTGCATGACTGTCCCGGGCTCCTTCCTATTATTAGCATCCGTGATTTACTGATGTTGGGTTAAGTGAGGTAGTATGCACATGTCAATATGTTTGGTCTGAAAGAAGAGGATTTGGGGGTTCGACAGTCGCTAAGATGAGTGGACTGAGTTTTTCCTTGACTAAGGTTAGTTCAAGGTGGTGGTGGCTCGGTTAGCTACATTGGGGTGCATTGGGGTGCATCTTGGCTTGGGTAGTCAAAACGGAATAAAGATAGCCACTAAGGAAGTTGGATCTTTATGGGTTTGCTATACATATGGCTTGTGCCATATGTATACCAAATCTCTTTTTGTTAGAAGATTGGGGTTTTCGTTTTGCCTTATTTTGGGGGGCACTGAGGGTTTTCTTTTTTTTTCATTTTACATGGGTGCATGGAGACATGTTTTTGGGGTTAGGGGTTAAGAATTAGCGCCCTGCAGTCAGGGGGGCTGAACGAGCCGTGTGTTTTGTGTGTTCTGTGTTGTTTTATTGTTTGTCCGTGCTTTTTTTTTACATGCATTCTTGTCTCTATAAATGGGAGACGAGCACATGCTGCAGCCAGCTTTCTTTCTTTTTTCATTTCCATCCCCCCTCCCTTCACTCTCCCCCCCTCATGTTTCCACCCTCCTTCTCCCCCCCCCCCTCTGCAGCATAAGCTGGCTGTGTGATCAGACTTTTTTTTTTTTTGGAGTATTCAGCGGGCTATTAACAGCCGAGGGTGTAGCTGACAGTTTTTGTTGTGTTTCTGTTTCTTTGATAGATAACGGTAACTTGCCTTTATTGATTTCAGAAAAACATAGTGAAATAGTTTTTTGTTTCTTTTTTAAAACACATGGGTCTGGTGTTCTCAGCAGCTGCTGATGTATCTTTTTGATTCACAGAACTCTGAGGTTTTGGGACAGCCCAGGATACTTGTATATCCGAACCTATGTGTAAAATGGGGCTTATTATTATTATTTGCTGTTTTATTTTTTAATAGTTCTGAGATGCCTCCCTGATCACGTTGATATAATATATACTCCTGCCCCCTCTCTGGTGGGGGGATAGAACTGGGTGTGTGAGGAATGTGGGAGGTCCGGACCCCCACATCCTGCTCCTTCCTTCCCCTCTCCCCCCCCAGGGAACAATGGAAAAGCAACCTAGAATAACGTTTTTTTTAAACAAAAAAAATAAAAAAAGTAACCTAGAAGACAGTTTTTTTTTTTTTTTTTTTTTACAAAAGGTTGAATTGGGATATTGCAACTGTTTCAGTATTGCTATATGCAATGCTCGTTCATTGAGTACAATTGCTGTTAGATTGTACGCTGATTTATCAGAGATGCTGGGCTTAGCAGTTACATGGTGACCAGCCCGTTTTTTTTCATCCTTTTAATCGGATAGATTGAATGCGTGTTCTGTGGGGACCTGTCTCTCTGAGTTGCCCACTTACCCTGACGATGCTATGCACTGTATTTTGACCTCATACATAGAGGGCTTTTTTCCAGTTTGATTGTTGTAATGTGATACCCGGGGCCTGTTATTGTCTTTTCATTTCCCTCATGTTCTGCCCACGATGCCCCGACTGGTGTTGACATGGGCCACGCCCGAATGCTGTTCCCTGCTGGAAGCATGGGCCCCGCCCGAATGCTCCAGGCCTTGCCCTTCCTTCCCCTCAGGCTCTGCCCAAATGTATGCCCGGCTGGAGGAAGCATGGGCCTGCCCGGATGCTCTTCCCTGCTGAAGGCTTTGCCCCGTCTTGAACGCAGATGGTATCACCTCCTGCCCGCTGCCCATACTGGATTCTGTGCCCTCCGGCCCACGGGTCTTCTTCTTCATTCTCTCCTTAGTCTGTCCAGGGGGGGGGGGGTACATGACATGCCGCTTTGCTGGACAGACGCGTAAGGATGAGAATCATGCAGGGCCGCAGGCCTACCTGGAGGTGGAATCCGCTCATGTACCCACTGTCATGTGTGCCCCGACCTCAATGCCTTGACCTCATGGGGTGCCTAAAAGCGGTAGAGAGAGTGTGTAAATCCTGGCGTTCATGATTACAGTCATTGGGTTCACAAGTCACAAATGAGGGATGAGGAGATTCTGGGTATCACATTGGAACAGTAGAACATTTTACATAGTACATTTAAATGGTTTTATTCCACATGCTGTGCCATGCCATCCTCAGGGTTAAGTGGGTAAGTGGCCCCAAGGGGGGAGCATTCAATATATTATCTTTTTTTGGAAATCTTGTGTGAGACAGTCTCTAGATTAGGTTGTTATAAGCTATGACAGTTGTAATTACAGTCTGATACTTTGAGAAATTATGTGATTGCTTTTGAGAAAATAGTTAACTAATATCTGTGTATGAGTTTTTCTCGCATTTCTGATGTAGGTACCGATAATTACCAATATCCCCTGGGTGATGATTAAGAGGTTCCTTCGAAAATATTCTCTGGAGATGAGTGATATGATGGCCTGTGCCACCCAAATCTGAATGAAACTATATATCTTTTTTCAAATACATGGGATTGTGACCACTGGGGTTTGTGGGTTGGAATATCTCAAAGGGGGGTCCCGGTTACATAGGGTAATTAGTTAATTAATGTCAGAGTGTAAAGAAGTTCTCTAATGAGATAATTAAGTTTAATTCTTCCTGTAAGTGTTTATGAATATGTCATCCCCAACAACTGAAAATGTATTATGACATGTCAAAGCATAAACATGGGATTGGAACAAAGGTTTAATGGGAAAATTGTTGATTGAGATTGTGTGAAGAATTGTATACAATTCAGTCAATGGTAAACAACATGGTATTTTATATTTAACTGAAATCCTACAGATCTGGTTGTAAGAATTAATAAGTTGAGGTTTGAGCAATGTTTACAACAGATTCTAAACTTGGGTTTGGTTTATTATAAGGTTCCCCAGAGGAAAATATTAAAAATATGAAAGTTATGTTCAATCTAAAAACTTTATAAAAAATATTATTATAAAAATTGTAAAAATAAAATTAAAAAATAAACAAGTGTTAAAAGTTATTATAAAGTGACATTTCGGATAAAATATAGATTATGAGTGACATTATCGAAAGAAGACAATGGTCGGTTCATGCGCAGGGACTGGTCAGTGGATTTCATGAGATTTGTCCTCTAAGCGATCTTTTGTCACTATTATAGTTGGGAAATGTCATGTTATAATGTGATGTACATGATTTTTGGCAGATGTACAAACCAGATATGTTTTAAATTTTTTGAAAAAGAGTTAAAAATGAGAAAAAACGATACAATTCGATTGTATTGTATATGGTCTAAAACTTGTACAATTTGTTCGAAGCAGTGGGGGGGGAACAGATGTTTTCCCTTAGAGGTCATTAAGGAAATGCTTCTCTCTTAACAGAAGAGATGCAGATCAGGTTACACGCTGTGGTGAATTACCCTTCTATCTGGAGTCAGTACTAGCATTGAAACCAGACACCCAGTAACATTCTCAGCTGCTGTGATTTAAATGGCTCTTTGCAATGTTTGAAAGTAAAAGTTATATTTGTCTGAAGTAAATATGTTATGAACTATAAAAGCATATTATAGGGTAAATCTTTCTTTAATAATAAAAGGTCATTTGTACACAATCATTAGAAGATCTGAAAGAAAGCCCTTATTAATAAAATATTATTTTTCTCTCTCTTCTTCTCTTTCTTTCTTTTCCTTTCTTTCTTTCTTTCTTTCTTTCTTTCTTTCTTTCTTTCTTTCTTTCTTTCTCTCTCTTTCTCTCTCTCTTTCTCTCTTTCTCTTTCTCTTTCTCTTTCTCTCTCTTTCTTTCTTTCTTTCTTTTTCTTTCTTTCTTTCTTTCTTTCTTTCTTTCTTTCTTTCTTTCTTTCTCTCTCTCTCTCTCTCATTCTTTCTCTCTCTCTCTCTCATTCTTTCTCTCTCATTCTTTCTTTCTCTCTCATTCTTTCTTTCTCTCATATGTTACTAAACTGTGGGTTGTTGCACCATTTGTTTTGAAGAATACCTTACTTAAAGGGTGTCATTTTAAAGAGAATGAAATATGGTGTTAATCTGCATAGCTTAAGAAAGGTCAGTTAAAATAGTTTAAAAATAAAGATACAACATGGATAGATTATGCGGTATGATACAGCCATATTTATGGATTAAAGGGTCATCTTCCAGGTTTTGGAGTGACGAAGGTGTTCAGTTAGAAAGGGAAGTTGTGTTTTGTAGAAGGATCCCTATGAGACACAGTGAATCTTTAAGACTGAACCAAAGGCTGCTATGTTTGTTTAAACAACCATATTTATAAGAATATTCATGCTGCATGATCAGTCCTGAAAACTAGTGTAATGTAATAAATAAAGTTCCTTTAGGAAATAAAATATTTAGGACAGAGCCAAATATAAAATTAAAATGCTAATGTAGAAAAATATAGTAATTTGGTGGGAACGGATGCTTTTATGAAAGTTAACTTAGTAATGGGAATGTAGACAAGGATGCATTCCAGTATATTACTGAACACCTAGAGGCCACTACACAAATGACTTTGTATAAAATTATGGCCTTATACATGATATTAGGTGAACAAGGGGGGTGCATTTAGAATGTCACCTGCGGACAATATTTTGGGTGATAACACATTTGTGCTCAAGTATAGCAATTTTGTTTCTGTTTATATTGGTTATGATAATGTTTTGTTATATTGACCGCGTCCTCCATTACAGTCACCTGTTAAGAAAAACACATATTACATTTTCACGTGAGGGAGAGAATAGTGTTTGACTGCCTCCTGAAGTTTCGTTGAAGAAGGACAACGGATTAGCCCTGTCTGGGAGCTATGCGGAAAATAAAAAGAGTTGCCAGTAAGGAGGCCAGACCAGAGATAAAGAGAATGTAGGGACAGTACTGATAAAATATTCGTTTTAAGGGGGGGCTGTGATGGACTGTGTTAGATATGAAATAAAATGAATATGTTTGTGTTATGATTAGAACCACTGAAATGAAGTGTATATTTTCCTTAAGATGATTCTTCAGAGATTGTTTTAAAGTAATGAAATCAACATTGAAGATACAGGGGAAAGCTGTTTTGTTCAGAAGCCTCTACATCTTCTCTTTCTGTTTCTCATCTTTGGAATGTGTGCTTCCTGTCTGCAGCCCACCAAAGAAATTCTATGTAAACTGTTCTGCTTTACTCAGAGAATGTTTGTCACGTGGATTTTCAAGAGGAAGTTGGCCATTTCCTGTCTTCCCCTCCTCCTTACTCAAAAACATTGAAGGAAATCCTTGCTTTGGGATTACTGAAGGAACTTTGAAAGAAACTGCTCTGATTGGACTGTTTCAACTCTTCGATGTGTTTGGATATGAATTGACCAATGACAGACTCACAAGGGTGATTGGGAGGGATCGATGGGTGTGTACGTATGTTGTGTGATATTCTCTCTGTGTTTTAAATAAAGGACCAGCAGGATTTGCTCTTCCTGTTGGGATTGGAGACAAGAGAGGTGAGATGTGTTCTGTTCATAGATTACATTTTCTCACTTATAGCCATTTGAAATCAGCCGGCAGAAATGTGTACCCCTGAGTTTATCAGGATATCAATTAAGTAATGATTCTTTATCAGTACTTGTAGCCATGCAGCAGCTATATTCTCTTCATTATCTCCTGGACAGGTAAGGGTGAGCAAAGAGGGAGCTGTAGCATTTTTGCATTTCCCTGTATGTCAGTTGCACATTAGGTCTGAGAAAACTGTAAGTGCTTCCTACATTATAAAATGAAAGAAGAAATGTATCTCCTACTTGCCCCTATAGGCTGAATAACATACCTCTAATATGGTTATAACTGCTTTTGCAGCAGTTTCTCTGTGGTATTCCCAATACAACTGCCAAACAAAAAGTCAACTGTTTTACCACTAGATGGCATTCAGACATTACTGTAACATCTTTCCTATTACATATAATATACATTAATACATTAGTTTGTCTATATCCTTTGCAATAAATAAAATTGACTCTGAGTTTAAGCGTAACATAAGCTTTTTTTATCAACTTCCAGTTTTACAATTGCTCTTTGCTATATAAAATTGGTTTCTCTCATTAAGTGGTCTTGCATAGCAAGAGCACTTATTGTTATCTCACATATATATTATTATTATTCTTATAGCCAAATTTGCCCCCTAACTCCTCCCACAGTTTTTACACTACATAGACGAGTAATATATCGAATCGTGCGGATTGTTCCCGATCGGTGGGCTATTACTGTGTGGAAAATTTTGCCGAATCGTTCGCGAAATATTGTATTTTTTGCGGCAAAATTTTCCCATAGGAATGAATGGGGAGCGGTAGAGTGTGGGATTTCTAAAAATGAAAAATCATTACATGATTTGCAAACTGCGACCACACCCTCATTTTCAAGCCGACCTACACAAATCTTATATCAAAACGTTCAGCTATCCCTGCTGCCTCCACACGTGTTCACGGCTAAGTGATTGATCAAACCGTTTTCACAATATGATAATTTGTTTGCAACCTACGCCATCCATTATTTCAATGGAAGTCAATGGAGGTCAAAGTTTAGAAAACTAAAATCATCTTTGGAATTTGTAAACTGCGACTGTGCCTTCAATTTTATTATTTCAGAGACATACTATACATCAAAATGTAGGTCTGGGTCTTGTGATTCGTAAAATATAAAGATATTCGCTGTACGATTCATAGTTTTTAAAATACAACCATTTGAATAGGACAAGTATTTAAGAAAAATCCAGGATCTGAGTCTCTGCTTAGAGGCTGCATGCTTATGTTTACATTGGTTTCCTAGGAGACGCTGAGGTAATAAAAACTCCTCACGCACAGCTGTAAGGGGATTCTATAGCTCCTCCCACACAGTTGTGAGGCAGTTGTGAGGTGTTTTCTGTGAGGTAAATACCTTCATACACACAGTTGTGAGGTAGTTGTGAGGCGTTTTCTGTGAGGTAAATACCTTCATACACACAGTTGTGAGGTAGCTGTGAGGTGTTTTCTGTGAGGTAAATACCTTAATTTGAAGGACAAGTATTAAAAAAAAATTCCTCAATTTCTGATGTGTTTACAGAGAGCCTGCAAACCAAACAATTGGTTTCCTAGGAGACGCTAAGGAGTTTAATAACACCTCACAAACAGCTGTGAGGTGAGTTGGCTCCTCCCACACAAGGCTGAGGGAACTTTCCTCTGCTTGCAAGGGTCTCAAACTGGTGGCCCTCCAGCTGTTGTAAAACTACAAGTCCCATCATGCCTCTGCCTGTGGGAGTCATGCTGGTAACTGTCATTCTTGCAATGCCTCATTGGACTTGTAGTTTTGCAACAGCTGGAGGGCCGCCAGTTTGAGACTCGAGTGTGTTTGCATATGTTTACATTGGTTTCCTAGGAGACGCTGAGGTAAAATCCTTCATACACACATCTGTGAGGGCTTTCTATAGCTCCTCCCACACACTGTGAGGTGATATGGCTCAGTTTTTTTTGGCTCTGCGTAACTTCTGCATGCTCTGCATATAGCAACCATACATAGCAACCAGTCCATAGAAACCAGTCCATAGCAACCAGACCATAGCAACCCTCCATAGCAACCAGTCCATAGCAACCAGTCCATAGCAACCAGTCCATAGCAACCGTCTATAGCAACCAGTCCATAGCAACCAATCCAGAGCAACCGTCAATACCAACCAGTCCATAGCAACCAGTCCATAGCAACCAGTCCATAGCAATCAATCCATAGCAACCAGTCCATAGCAACCAGTTCATAGCAACCAGTCCATAGCAACCAGTCCATAGCAACCAGTCCATAGCAACCGGTCCATAGCAACCGTCCATAGCAACCAGTCCATAGCAACCAGTCCATAGCAACCAATCCATAGCAACCAATCCATAGCAACCGGTCCATAGCAACCGGTCCATAGCAACCATCCATAGCAACCAGTCCATAGCAACCAGACCATAGCAACCAGACCATAGCAACCAGTCCATAGCAACCAGTCTCTAGCAACCACTCCATAGCAACCACTCCATAGCAACTGTCCATAGCAACCATTCCATAGCAACCATTCCATAGCAACCGTCTATAGCAACCAGTCCATAGCAACCACTCCATAGCAACCACTCCATAGCAACCGTCTATAGCAACCAGTCCATAGCAACCAGTCCATAGCAACCAATCCAGAGCAACCGTCAATACCAACCAGTCCATAGCAACCAGTCCATAGCAACCAGTCCATAGCAATCAATCCATAGCAACCGTCCATAGCAACCAGTCCATAGCAACCAGTCCATAGCAACCAGTCCATAGCAACCAGTCCATAGAAACCAGTCCATAGCAACCAGTCCATAGCAACCAGTCCATAGCAACCAGTCCATAGCAACCAGTCCATAGCAACCCATCCATAGCAACCGGTCCATAGCAACAGGTCCATAGCAACAGGTCCATAGCAACCGTCCATAGCAACCAGTCCATAGCAACCGTCCATAGGAACCCGACCATAGCAACCGTCCATAGCAACCAGTCTCTAGCAACCAGTCCATAGCAACCAGTCCATAGCAACCACTCCGTAGCAACCACTCCGTAGCAACCACTCCATAGCAACCACTCCATAGCAACCACTCCATAGCAACCACTCCATAGCAACCAGTCCATAGCAACCAGTCCATAGCAACCCTCCATAGCAACCCTCCATAGCAACCAGTTTTTGATGGGGCAAATAGGATGGTGCAGTTTTGATGGGGTAGTTTTTAATGGAGCAGTTTTTGATGGGGCAATGGACCGAACTGGCTCGACACACTGTTGGATCACATTTACATCTCCAGGGGCACCGTCTCCAGTCAGGAGTATTGGTGGAGGCAAGACCACGCCGCACAATTTCCCCAGAAATTGTATCTTTTCTAGTTGCATTAGTTATTTTATAGCCATGTTATTACATTTTTCTCTGCCAGATGTGATTTTACCAACTATCCCACAATTCAAACAAGGCAGATTTTAGTGAACATTCTCTATAGAAGGTGCAAAAATAATAAAAATCAGCTTGAGTTCTGGTGTCAAAATTTTAATCAGGTAAGACCTAATTTTCAATGTTCTGCAAAGGAATTTACAGTACTCAGAATAGCTTAAAATATGACTTTGTTCTACACAATATAATATCACAATTTCTAATACAGATAAAGGGTTCATAATAGACTAATATTTATAAAATATAGCTGTCGCCTGATCTATTCTGTTGGATGCATTGTTTAATGCAGCCAATTTCCTCTCATCATTATTTTTTTTCAGTGTAGAGTATAATAAAACAAGAGGCGTGGCTTGGCGCGGCGTGGATGGACGCAGCATAGAGGAGCTCCGACATCCAGGGTGAACCGAACGCCTATTTGACCCGAAAACGAGCCGATTATGTCCACCTTAATCAAGAAAGGACAGCACAACTGATCACTACGCTCGATGGGCACCCCGAAAAGCAAGCAGTCTCCCGCTAACCTGGACAAGTACCGCTACAACGGAGGCAGCGGGAGTTCCAAGATGGCGCTGGCTCATGTCATGGACGGAGGAGAGGAGATACACGATGATGAGATTTCCCTGCCGGCCTCAGAGGAATCATCAAGAGATAATATCCCCATCGATCACCCCCTAAACTACGCTATAATGACAGACATAGCTGCTGACATAAAAAGCTCTTTCACAGCTGCGATAACAGACATAAAATCTGAGCTCCTTAGACTGTCTGAACAAATGGCGGTCAGTTATAGAGCTGGCAAGCGGAGGGACAGGGCACTGATCAGGTTAGATGATATCGCGATTGTCCATAATAATCACCTGATTGAAATGAATAGACATTTAGAAGACCTCGACAACAGAGGAAGAAGAAATAATATTAGAGTTCGTGGGGTGCCTGAGAGTATCCCCCCTGACCAGATAAGGCCTACTCTCACTTCCATTTTTAATGGCCTCATGGATAGGCCTGAGGCCTCCCCCATCGAATTTGACAGAGCCCACAGAGCCCTTAGGCCTAAAGCTCCTGACGATAACCCGCCGAGGGATATCATCTGCTGCCTACCTGATTTCAGCTTGAAAGAGGATATATTAAAAAAGGCACGTCAGAACGATCAGATCACCTATAATGAGGCTGAGATCCAGTTATATCAAGACCTGTCCCCCATCACATTGAAAAACAGAAGAGCCCTACTATCTGTGCTTAAAGATAAAGGAATCGCCTACAGATGGAAATTTCTATTTGCATTGCAAGCCACCTATAACGGAAGACAACACATGCTCAGAACACCGGACGATTTATTGAAATTTTATGAAAATGTACAGATCGCTCCAATTGATTTACCTGAATGGTATGGAGATTTCCGCCTGCCACCTGAAGTTAACAACACGCCACCCAAACAGGGATCACCTCTTGCTGTTTCGCCCTTCAGACCAGGCACCTCCAGGAGAAACCCGAGCAGGAACTCACCAGCAGTCAAGAGTCCCAGACTGGAGGATCGCAGATAGAGGTTCCAGCCGGTGATGCACGGCAGCAACGTCGCTCATCGAAATTCTGAAGGTACTGTCTCAGGTCTGTGCTTATTCTCCCTCTTCTACAATTAGGCAGTTTTCATGCCACATGGGCCCTGTTTTTCAAAGTTGCCCTTTTCCCCCTTTTTTTTTCTTATCTCTTTGGTTTTTCTTTTTGCGCTGACCTTTTCCTTCTCGCCACGTGTTGAAGTATGTCGAATGACTGAAACGAATCTACAAAGGTTCCGTGCCGACACCGTCATATCCACTAGATGGCACTAGTCCACTGCAAATGCTGCTGTATTGCGAACTCTTGCAATTATGCATATGCTCGACTGAAACCTAGAAGATTTCGTCCTTTACAAGAAGTTCACACACAGGGAAACAAGCAAACATTCCGCCTTGTTTACCTATCTTTTTTTACCTGAGGCGACATGACAACTTAAGCGAGATGTCTGATAATGAGATCCACTTACCTACCTCCCCTTCCGCATTTTCATCCCCTCCCCTTTTCCTTTTCTTTTTGGGAGAGGTAGGTATTCTTTTATGAACACCAGGACTCATGTTTTGGATCCTAATACTGGTATGTTGTTGCACTTTGTAGAGCAGCTAACAGGTGTACACAGTGAATGTTTTTAGCTGCATATTCCATAGTATGGCGACGTAGGTTTGTTAAAGCTACAATTGCCACGAGCTGACTTAGGGATTAACAGTTCCTTCTTGTCTAAATGTTTTTCTATGTTGGTTGCTGTTAATTGATTACAGGCTTGCAACTCCTTACGCCTAGGCACTGCAGAGACATCCATAAAACATCTTTTACTGCAGGTCAAAACTTTCTCTGCCTACACACAGCATATTTTATATGGTTCCCCTGGATCACCCACCTCTCATAGTATATTTTATTACATCTGTACTTAGAAATTGTTACCCTTACTGACACCTCACACCCACCCCCAAGAGTCGACACAGGCGTTCACCCTATAACGCCCTTTGACTCTGCGCTTCTACGAGTGATATCCAGAGAATAGACTCTCATTTAGTTTACCCATTCCTTTTAGCTCTTTCTCTCCGATTTTTCCCTGCGTTCCCTTCTTTTTCCACCCAACTTTTCCCTTTCTCTAATTCCTATCTCCTTTTGACACCAAGACTCCTCGCCCTCTCCACCCTCCCTTTTTGGTCCCTCCTCCTGTCTTTTTTTTCTCGCATCTTCCTTCCAACATCTTAAACCACAATCATTCACTCTTTGTCAACTTAAAATGGCATATTCCCTCCTAGGCAAATCAACCACGGTCATTTCACATAATGTGAATGGCCTCAACATTCCAGAGAAATGCTCCAAACGATTGCAAGAACTTAAGAAGACAAACCCGTCAGTAGTCTTTTTGCATTTCAAAGGCCAGAATGTCCCGAAACTCACTGACAATAGATTCACAAAGGTATTTCATGCTACAAACCCCTTGGCTAAAACCAAGGGGACCTCTATTTTGCTAAACAAAAATGCTCCCTTTGAAATGACAAGCCAGCTGGAAGATCCAGAAGGTCGATACATTTTCCTCAAGGGTACATGGGAGGGCTCTCCGGTCACCCTTGCAAATGTGTACTTTCCTAATAAGTCGCACATCACGTTCTGCAACAAAATCGGTTCAGAGTTGAAATGGTTCGCTGAGGGGTGCATTGTCCTGGGTGAAGATTTTAATATCCCCCTTTCCCCAACTCAAGACACCTCCAACGGGCATACCCACGTCTCATATGGGGTCCTAAAGAGAATTAAAACGTTGCTTCAATCCCTTATGTTAGTTGACACCTGGAGACTCTTACATCCATCAGACAAAGACTTTCCCCCCCCCCCCACAGGAAATACTCCAGGATAGACCTGATCTTTATCTCGCAAAGAAATTTGAACTCACTGTCCAAAGCAGAAATTGGTATCATTGCACTATCTGACCATGCACCAGTGGCTATGACTCTGACTCTAGGTCCGACACAGAAACCCCCATTTAACTGGAGACTCAATGCAGCTTTGCTGACAGTCCCAGATGTGCATGACAGCATTCATGAATCAATCAAATCTTACTTTGAGATGAATAGAGAATCTGACACAGACCCACTTAATAATTGGGAAGCACACAAAAGTGTAATTAGGGGGGAATTTATTAAATGGGGTGCCAGAAAGAAAAGAGACAGAGCTACGGAAATCTCCTCTTTGTCCGCCAAGATAGCCAGACTCAAGACTTTACACAAAAAATCCCTCTCAGACAAAACTGCGGAAGAACTTGCTCTGCATAGAAATTCCCTTAAACAACTTTAAACCTTCAAGCTCAGAAGTCTCTACTTTTTAAGAGGGGTATCTTCTATGAGCATGGCGACAAGAGCGGGAAGCAATTGGCCAGGGCCCTGAAAGATGCTACTCTATCAAACCAAATCTACTCGAAACGCAATAGTGTGAGCTCTTTGGAACACTCACCAAGAAAAATAGCAGACATTTTTCATGACTTTTACACTAAACTTTACGACCTACCTCCCCAACATAAGCCACAACATGTCCAAAATTCCAGAGCAGATGCAATCAAAAACTTTCTGACAGAGAGCAGACTGCCCACTCTATCTCACCTAAACGCCCCTATCACTGCTACAGAATTACAAACGGTGATCAAAGACCTGAAAACGGGGAAAAGCCTGGGCCCAGATGGCTATACATCCCAATATTACAAGAACTTCTCCCTACTCCTTACTGAACCCTTACTCGGCGCCCTGAATCATTTAGCAAAAAACACACACAATTCTACCTCCCTCCTATCCGCACACATTGCTGTTGTCCTTAAGCCAGACAAAGACCACACTGATTGTGCAAATTTTAGGCCAATCTCACTATTGAATATAGATATAAAAATCCTGGCAAAAACTTTGGCCAATAGACTCAAACCCCTCCTATCGAGAATCATTGGCCCTGAACAACTAGGCTTCATGCTGGGGAGAGAGGCTGTCACGTACCTGGTCTTGTAGAGTCTGATGCAGGGTAGCCTCTCTTACGACTCTGGTTCGCGAGCCACTGGATATGAGACAGCGGGCTTGGAGCACAGAGGGGTAGGAGTGCCGGGTGGTGAAGTGTAGAAGCAGGTGGGCGAATTCCTCTGGCAAGAAGATGCTGAACGCTCAGCGGAGGAAGGGTCAGCGACCCGCACAGAAGCTGCGACTACAGCGGCACAAGTTTAGTACAGTTCAGGTATACCGGGAAAGCAGGGTCAGACAAGCCGGGTCATAACAGGTGATCGTGCAGAAAGATGGCTGAAGAATAGTCGGTAAACAAGCAGGTGGATCTGGCAGCAGTGAAGTCAAGCAGGCGGATGGTCAAACGGAGCCGGGTCAGGATAGGAGAGATGAGAGGAGTCAGACAAGCCGGGTTCGGTGTTCAAATCAGGTTTCAGGTAGAGTAGTCAAAACAAGCCAAGTTCAGTGTTCAAATCAGGTTTCAGATAGTAAACAGGTCTCAGATAGGATCCATGTCAGAACTGCAGATCAGGCAGCAAAGACCCTGTGCTGCTGAAGTGTTTAAATAGGGCAGCCTGCTGTTAATCACTGAAATCAGTCTGCACCGTTAACCCTTAAGTGGCAGATCCATGACATTGCCCCCCCCCAAGGGGCAGCCTCCGGATGCCCAGTCGGGCTTTTTTGTCAGGATGAGCAAGGAAAAAAGCACGCAACAACCTCTTGGCATGTATATTACCTTCTGGCTCCCAAGAATTATCCTCTGGGCCGTACCCCTTCCATTTGACTAGGAATTGATTCTGGCCTTGTCGCTTCCTACAGTCCAAAATAGCTTCCACCACGTATTCTTCCCAGCCGTCAACCTGAATGGGTTCAGGAGGTCTGGACCCTCTGTTAGGAAAAGGATCAGCAACTGCGGGCTTGAGTAAAGAAACGTGAAATACAGGATGTATTTTTAACGAATCAGGTAAAGACAGTTCATAAGAAGCTAAGTTTATCTTTTTCTTGACCGGAAAAGGACCCAAAAACCTAGGTGCCAATTTTTTAGAAGGGTAAGGTAATCTGAGGTTACTTGTAGACAGCCATACCTGATCATCTGGTTTTAGATCCAGGTCACCTCTTCTTTTTCTGTCGAAAAATTTTTTGTTGTCGGCTTGAGCCTTGGTTATTGCGTCGTGCAGTAGTTGATTGTTGCGTTTGAGAAAGTCCATGGTACTCTGCACAGCTGGAACTGATGAATCTGAAAAGAAATCTGGTAAAAATGTTAAATTAAAACCATAATTAGCGAAAAAAGGAGATTGTCCGGTAGCTGAGTGATTGGCATTATTGTATGCAAATTCTGCCAGGGGTAGCAGAGAGGCCCAGTCGTCTTGAGAGATGGTAGTGAAACATCTGATATATTGTTCCAGCGTTTGATTCGTCCTCTCCGTTTGCCCATTAGATTGAGGATGGTAGGCTGAGGATAACGAAAGCTGAATTTGAAGTGTTTCACAGAGGGCTCTCCAGAATCGAGAAGTAAATTGTACCCCTCTGTCGGAGACAATGTTGGAAGGTACCCCATGTAATCTAATAATTTCTTTGATGAACACGCGAGCCGTTTCTGCGGCAGAGGGTGTGTTTTTCAAGGGCAGGAAGTGAGCCATTTTGGTGAACCGATCTACAACAACAAAAATTGCAGAATATCCTTCGGAGCGAGGAAGTTCTACGATAAAGTCCATCGCGATCATCTACCATGGTCGGTTGGGTACTGGTAAAGGCTTTAATAAGCCCCAGACTTGATTTCGGGGTGTCTTATTTCGATTGCAAATTGGACAAGAGTTGATATATGACTTGCAGAAGTCCTCCAAATTGGGCCACCAGAAGGTGCGTCGTACCAATTCCAGGGTTTTATTGACTCCAAAGTGACCTGCAAGTGGGTGGTCGTGCAGAAGTTTCAGAACTTCTATTCTGATGTTTTCGGGTACAAAAACTTGACTTCCCCTCCAAAATAATCCGTCTCTGGACGTTAGGAAAATGTTAGAGGGTTTGGAAGAGTCGGAGGATGCTTCTCGGATCATGGAGAGTAGATCTGCATGTAATAACAGGAAGTTTCCATCCGGTAGGATGGTATCAGGGGTAGATGTGTCCTTTGGATCGTCGTGCATTCGAGATAATGCGTCTGGCTTAATGTTTTTGGATCCAGGACGGTACGTAATGTGAAAACAAAAACGAGAAAAGAAAAGAGCCCAACGAGCTTGTCGAGGTTTAAGGCGTCTGGCAGATTTCAGATACTCCAAATTTTTATGATCTGTGTAGATCAGTACAGGATGTGTAGCGCCTTCTAACAAATACCTCCATTCCTCTAGAGCGGTTTTAATGGCCAACAATTCCCGGTCTCCCACGTCGTAATTTCTTTCTGTAGGAGAAAGTTTTCGAGAGAAGAATCCCACTGGATGGATTAGATCCTTGTCCCCCTTGAAGCAAAGAAACAACGAATCCTACTTTGGTGGCTTCCAAAGAAAATGTGCGAGGTTGCAAGGCAAAATACAACTGACAGGAGTTGCGAAAGTCCCGGAATTTGGTTCGATCTCCAGAAAATCGTTCGGGCATGGGAACCCTGGGTTCGGGCGGCAACATCACTACTGACGGACCAGAAGAGGATGAAGATGTAGATGGTCTAGCAGCAGATGCTGAAGTGGCGTCCCCAGATGCTGTTAAATTCTGAACTTGTCCTTCCAACCTTAAGTAGCCATCTTGCAGATTTTTCACGGCTTGGGTAAGAGATGCTAGATGTTTACACACCTCTTCCATGGCCGGAACTACACCTGCAGACTCTGTCATGGCTGCCTGATACTGTCACGTACCTGGTCTTGTAGAGTCTGATGCAGGGTAGCCTCTCTTACGACTCTGGTTCGCGAGCCACAGGATATGAGACAGCGGGCTTGGAGCACAGAGGGGTAGGAGTGCCGGGTGGTGAAGTGTAGAAGCAGGTGGGAGCGAATTCCTCTGGCAAGAAGATGCTGAACGCTCAGCGGAGGAAGGGTCAGCGACCCGCACAGAAGCTGCGACTACAGCGGCACAAGTTTAGTACAGTTCAGGTATACCGGGAAAGCAGGGTCAGACAAGCCGGGTCATAACAGGTGATCGTGCAGAAAGATGGCTGAAGAATAGTCGGTAAACAAGCAGGTGGATCTGGCAGCAGTGAAGTCAAGCAGGCGGATGGTCAAACGGAGCCGGGTCAGGATAGGAGAGATGAGAGGAGTCAGACAAGCCGGGTTCGGTGTTCAAATCAGGTTTCAGGTAGAGTAGTCAAAACAAGCCAAGTTCAGTGTTCAAATCAGGTTTCAGATAGTAAACAGGTCTCAGATAGGATCCATGTCAGAACTGCAGATCAGGCAGCAAAGACCCTGTGCTGCTGAAGTGTTTAAATAGGGCAGCCTGCTGTTAATCACTGAAATCAGTCTGCACCGTTAACCCTTAAGTGGCAGATCCATGACAGAGGCCAGGGACAATATTACTAAATCTCTAAATCTCATCCACTTTGCCAAAAACTCGAAATTGGAAGGCCTTCTCCTGTCTACCGACGCGGAGAAGGCCTTTGACAGGGTTTCCTGGGAATACATGTTCGCAAATTGCTCACACATAGGTCTGAAGGGTGATATGGTGAACTGGATTAAAGCCCTGTACCATAACCCTAAGGCACAAATAAAAATCAACTCTACTCTCTCTGACCCTGTAGATATTCGGAATGGCACCAGACAGGGATGCCCTTTATCCCCACTGTTATTTATACTGTCTCTCGAACCCCTCATTAGGACAATAAATCTCTCCCCAGATATCAAGGGCTCCATGGTACAAAACAGAGAATATAAAATAGCCGCCTATGCAGACGATTTATTATTTTTCATCACCCACCTGCATATCTCTATCCCCAACCTAACACATTTTTTTAAAACATATGGATTCATCTCTAACTTTAAGATAAACCAAGCACTTAACCTCAACTTACCACCAGACAAATATAATTCTCTCAAAGGCAATCATAAATTCAAATGGGAAAAAAATTCACTTAAATATCTGGGGGTCAAACTCACACCCGATGTTGACATCCTATACAAAACTAATTTCATACCCTTGCTGGATTCCATCACTAAAGATCTGAAAAAATGGTCACCCAAACTTTTTTCCTGGTTTGGGAGGGCCGCAATCCTAAAAATGACCATCCTCCCGAGGCTGTTATACTTTTTCAACGCTCTCCCAATACACGTCCCGAGCTCTTTCTTCACAAAGCTCCAAAGCGCCCAAAGAGGGATTCCTCTGGACAAACAAGAAATCTAGAATATCCATGAAGACCCTCTGTCTCCCTAAAAATAGAGGAGGCATTGGTCTTCCAGATACTATACTTTCAAATACTACTATGCCTCTCATATCACAAGAATCATAGATTGGCACTGCAATGGACCAAACAAAGATTGGGTCCAGCTAGAACTTAACTACCCACCACAACACCTTCTATTCTATCCCTGGACTAGCCACTCTAAATCACATAAGAACATCTCCCATCCACTAATAGCAAACACCCTTAAAATCTGGCACAAAACTGCCCTTGCATATGACTTAGCTACGATACCTGGTCTATTGACCCCGATAGCAAAAAACCCTGACTTCCTTCCCGGTCTGTCTCGTGGGACTCTGCCAAGACCAGAACCTCCTCTAAAGCTCTTAGTTACTCACTGCATGTCTGGAAACAGAGTCAAAACACTGTCCTCACTCAGAACTGAATTTGGAGATTCACTCTCAGATCCTTGGTTACACCTCCAACTGATGGATTTTCTCATTAACAGCAAACAAAAATCTGCCTATCATCAAAGATTGACCCCTCTAGAAGAAATTTGCCTAAAAAGATCCTTAGTCTTTAAAACGACATCCTTAGTCTACACCTGGTTAAACTTATATGAAACAGGGAGTGCAGAACTTCATAGAATCAACTGGGAAAGGGATCTTGGGTTCGCGCTCAGTGACCGACAGTTGGAAAGGGCCTGTATTTTTTCTCACAAATGTTCACTCAGTACCAAGCACAAAGGAAACCTCTTACAAACTATTGACGCAATGGTATATAACCCCGATAAAAGCTAAAAAATGGTCTCCAACAATCTCTGACAAATGTTGGCGCTGCAACAACGATGTGGGCACCTTCCTGCATATCTGGTGGGAATGCCCTACAGTCCATGACTACTGGGAAGAAATTTCCAAATGGATCAAACACATTACAGATACTGATATTACTCTCAATGCTGCTGCCTGTTTGCTACACATTAACTCTTTTTCGATACAAAGACACAAAAAGTCTCTGACGAGACACTTGTTAACCGCAGCAAAACCACTAATTCCATTGCACTGGAAAACTGGAAAACTGATCGTGTCCCAGCTGTCAGAGATTGGATGGAAAAAGTTTGTTACATCTATAAAATGGAGGATTTAGTTGCCATGAAAAATGAATACAGTTCAAACTTTATTAAGACGTGGCAGCCCTGGGTTTCTTTCACCTATTCAAATGAATACATGTCCCTTTATGCTTAAAATGTATCTCTTGACTTTGAGCTGCACTCCATATTCCTCATTGAATATTCTTTTATATTGTCGTCCTTAGAATGTTATGATTGTGTAAAGCTTTTAAGCCCCTGATCACTCCTGTCTCCTCTGCCCTCCCCTTCCCCACCCCCTGTCACCCTCCCCACCCCACCTGGTTTCCACTTCTTTCCCTCCTTCCTTTACTTTACTTCACCCAAGCTACATTTCAGCTCTCTTTCATCCCCCCCCTAAATGCCCTCCTAGAACCCTAATATTTGTTACCATTATGAAAATTACCTATGTATCCCCTACCCACGACTCCAGATTTATCATTGTCATATGCTTTGCTGTTTTATTACATGTTTATTTTCTTTTTCTTTTTGCTTTTAATAAACCTTGGATTGTGAAAAAAAAAAAAAAAAAATAAAACATGGAAGTGCATTACTGATAGCTGGTTTAGTGTGTTTGTTGTGTGCCATTCAAAATGAACAGGACAGTGGTAACTGCATTACCATGTATTGCATTAATGCCTGCTGCAGTACACAAAATACACAGACCTAAATCGGTCCTTAACCAATCCACAGTTTAAAATTTGACTAGATAAAAAAACACAGTCTGAACTAGGGGTTACATGCAGGGGCGGACTGACAACTCATGGGGCACACGGGCAATAGAAGATTATGGGGCCCCTGGGCTTACAGATGGTCACCATGCCAGGAGGCATTGCAGAGGCGGGGCAGCTAAAATCTCGGGATTTTCACATCAAAAGCATGTCAGTTTTCGGACATATCAGGGACAGATGTAAAAAAAACACAGATTTTTACATACTGTCCCTGGTTTTACTGAGCTTGGCAACCCTGATGGGGCCCCCTAGTGGCATGGGGCTCTCGGGCAGTGCCCGAGTTTCTCAATGGTCAGTCCGCCCCTGGTTACATGGTAACATACTGTAGTAGCTTGAAAAAAGTCCATCCAGTTCAACCTGTGAGTACATTTGTTATTCTCTAGTTTCCATAGTCGTGTATACCGTATTCTGCTTCCTGCGGAAGACATCTACAGGTTTTATGAAGTTGTTGTGGTGGGAGTTCTACATTTTTACTGCTCTTACTGTAAAGAACCCTTTACATAATCTAATGCTGCATAGACACAATCGGAAATTCTGGCAAGAAAACCATGGATTTTTTTCCAACAGAATTTTGGCTCAAACTTGTGTTGCATACACACTGTCACACAAAATTCCGACCGCCAAGAACGCGGTGACGTACAACACTACAACACTACCACGAGCCGAGAAAAATTAAGTTCAATGCTTGCCAGCATGCGTCGACTTGATTCCAAGCATGCGTGTTTTTTTGCACGTCAGAATTGCATACAGACGAATTGGTACCCGGACCCGAACAATTTACTGTAAGTTCGGGTTCGGCAATGTAATTGCGCGCTGCAGGGCAGCCAATCAACATTTGTTTAACTTGTGTGACCTAGAAGCCATCACAGCCATGCCTACTAATGGCATGGCTGTGATTGGCCAGTGCAGCATGTGACCCAGCCTCTATATAAGCTAGAGGCACATAGCACAGCACGTCACTCTGCTTTAGATAGGGTAGGGAAAGACTGCTGCTGCTGCTGCTCTAAGGGAGAGAATTAGATAGGAGTCAGACTGTCCTGCTACAGAAATCAAATTACTCAGCGATCTACATAGCACAGCAAGTCACTCTGCATTAGATACTTTAGGGAAAGGTTCCTGGTTTTGCTTGTAGGGAGAGAAATATATAGGAGTCAGTCCTGCTTCAGAAATCAAATTACACCAGCACTGCATATGTTACTGTGAGATACACCCTTTAGATACTTTTCTTCTATTGTGCTATTCAAAAAACATCCATTTAGGGAAACAAAAAAAATTTGCAGTGTTTCCTCCAGTGTTTGCAGTGTTTCCTCCATATCTGTACGTGTGAGATAAACACTTTAGCTAGTGTTCTTCTATTGTGCTATTCAAAAAACACCCATTTAGGGCAAACAAATACATTTTGCAGTTTTTCCTCCAGTGTTTGCAGTGTTTCCTGCATATCTGTACGTGTGAGAAAAACACTTTAGATACTGCTTTTCTATTGTGCTATTCAAAAAAAAAAATATTAAGGCAAATAATTTTTTTTTTGGTGCGTTTCCTGCATATCTGTACGTGTGAGATACACCCTTTAGATACTGTTCTTCTATTGTTCTAGTCAAAAAACACCCATTTAGGGCAAAAATATATATTTTGCAGTGTTTCCTCCAGTGTTTGCAGTGTTTCCTCCAGTGTGCAGAATAGACACGTATACCGGCCTTACCCAGCCATTCTTGTATTTCTGATCTTTCTCACTCTTTTGGGGTGTACCCTAATTAAAAAAATTAATTAATTAAAAACAAAAACCTGTGTTGGCTACCTCGTCCTCCTCCACCGCTGCTTCCACCTACACCGCCACATCCACTGCCACCTCAACCTCCTACTCCATATGGACCTCGTCCTCCTAGGTCAAGATTATTTATTTTTTTATTTTATGTTATTTTAAGTTATTTCCCTATCCACATTTGTTTGCAGAGTACTTGCCATGCTCTTACCAACATTTTGCTGCCATTTGCAGGCCTCTAGCCCTTTCCATTAGTTTTTTAGAGACATTTTAGAACTGAAAAGTTTGGGTCCCCATTGACTTCAATGGGGTTCGGGTTCGGGGTCAAGTTCGGGTCCCGAACCCGTACTTTTTTTCCAAAGTTCGGCCGAACCCGAACATCCAGGTCTCCGCTCAACTCTAATAGCGACATCTAGTGATAGTGAATCTAGTGAATCCTAAAATAACATCCATAAATTATTATTGTCGGAATACCTAGCGACATCTAATGGTGGAATGAAATAATGGCAAAATAATTAATAATTAGATATAAACAATTTAAATTCTATTCCACATTGTGCCCCAAAGGAACCAAAATGTGTGAATTCACTGTGATTCTGCTTGACTAAGTTTAATGAGGCCTATATTTTTCTATGCCACATACTAATAATGAAGACGGATCTTTACTATGAATGAACCTAATGTTCGAGTCAAACGTAAGTTCGACACGAACATCGGGTGTTTGCCTGTTTGCCAAATTTAGAACATTATGGGGCGTTCAAGGGAAATTCGAGCAACCGCAAAACGCCCCATAATGAACGGCGAGATCGCAGAGCATTGACAGCTGCTGATTGGCCAAAGCATGCACCTGACCTGCATGCTTTGGCCAATCACAGCTGTGAGAGCCATGATTGGCCAAAGGCAGGGTGCCTTTGGCCAATCATAGCTCAGGGGGCTGAGTCCACACCCACACTATTTAAGGCTGCTTACATAGCGACAATACATAGTTTTATGAATGAGAGCAGCGAAATTACATTTGTAAAGGAAAACATTTAATTTAAAACTGCTCACAGCTGTAATGTATTGCTGATTCCCGACAATATAGATAAAAATCATTGAAAAAAAACAGCATGAGTAACTTCCCAGTCAATTACCAGGCCCTTTGGGTCTAGTATGGATATTAAGGGGAACCCTGCGTCAAAAGAAAAAAAAATTGTCTTGGGGGTCCCCACTAAAATCCATACCAGGCCTTACAGGTCTAGCATGGATTTTAAGGAGAACCCCGAGCCAATTAAAAAAAAAAAATTGCGTGGTGGTCCCCTAAAATCCATACCAGACCCTTATCCAAACGCGCAACCTGGCAGGCTGCAGGAAAAGGGGGGGCAAGAGAGCACCCCCCTCCTGAACCGTACCAGACCACATGCCCTCAACATGGGCAGGGTGTTTTGGGTCCCCCAAACACATTTTATGGCAATAATATGCATATAAGCCTTTAACCACTAGCCGACCAGCCGCCACAGTTATACGGCGGCAGGTCGGCTCGGCTGCGCGAAACCACGTAGCTATACGTCATTTTGCATTCCAGCCATTAGGGGCGCGCGCGCCCCCTGCTCGCCCCTGGTGCCGACGTGCGTGCCTGGCGGGCGCGATCATCAACGGGCACACGTGATCGCTCGTTACAGAGCGAGAACCGGGAGCTGTGTGTGTAAACACACAGCTCCCGGGCCTGTCAGGGGGAAAAATTACTGATCGCATATTCATACAATGTATGAACAGCGATCTGTCATTTCCCCTAGTCAGTCCCACCACCCCTTCAGTTAGAACACACCTAGGAAACATAATTAACCCCTTCCTCGTCCCTAGTGTTAACCCCTTCCCTGCCAGTGGCATTTTTACAGTAATCAATGCATTTTTATAGCACTGATTGCTATAAAAATGCCAATGGTCCCAAAAATGTGTCAGAAGTGTCCGAAGTGTCCTCCATAAGGTCGCAGTACCGATAAAAATCGCTGATCGCCGCCATTACTAGTAAAAAAAAAATATTAATAAAAATGCCATACAACTATCCCCTATTTTGTAAACACTATAATTTTTGCGCAAACCAATCAATAAACACTTATTGCGATTTTTTTTATGAAAAATATGTAGAAGAATACGTATCGGCCTAAACTGAGGAAAAAATATTTTTGGGGAATATTTATTACAGCAAAAAGTTAAAAATATAATTTTTTTTCAAAATTGTCGCTCTATTTTTGTTTATAGCGCAAAAAATAAAAACCGCTGAGGTGATCAAATACCACCAAAAGAAAGCTCTATTTGTGGGAAAAAAAGGACGCCAATTTTGTTTGGGAGCCAAGTCGCACGACCGCGCAATTGTCAGTTAAAGTGACGCAGTGCCGAATTGCAAAAAGTGGCCAGCAAAATGGTCCAGGGCTGAAGTGGTTAAAATTAGCACTTTTGATTTTTCATGTTTGTGTCCCATAGACTTTAACTGTGCTCGTACACATTTTTTGCCTGTTCGCAAGATCTGGTGCGGGAGGTTTTCGGCTCATAATCTTTTGAACCTAATCTTTACTATGATCTTGGGCATAATGCCTAGATAAGCTATGCATAGGGAAACCTTTTTTAATATTTTGTGTATGTTCCCTTAACCGCTTCCACAAAGATCTCTTTGTTCTTCCTACATATTGGATATGACATGGACATTCCAGGAGATAAACTATCCCTCAGTTTTACATGATATAAAATCATCAATTTTTTATCTTCCTAGTTACTACAGATCTAAGCCCGTAGCTTCGTATGTCTACAAGTATAGCAGTTCTTACATGGATAATACCCTTTTCCCTCAAAAAAGCTAAATTTCCTTTTAGATGGAGAATCTATCACATTTTTAGCGATACGGGGCCAGATTCACATAGGTGAGCGGATCTTTAGATCTCATTTACGTTACGCCGCCGCAAGTTTTTGAGGCAAGTGCTTTATTTAGAATTCAAATTCCGCGGGTAGGGGGCGTGTAAAATTTAAATCAGGCGCGTCCCCGCGCCGAACAAACTGCGCATGCGCCATCCGTAAAATTTCCCAGCGTGCATTGCTCTAAATGACGTCGCTAGGACGTCATTGGTTTCGACGTGAATACGTCCATCCGTATTTGCGAACGACTTACGCAAACGACGTAAAAAATTCAAAACTCGGCGCGGGAACGACGGTCATACTTAACATAGGATACGTGGCACATACCCCTCATATAGCAGGGGTAACTATACGCCGGAAAAAGCCGAACGCAAACAACGTAAAAAAAAAGCGCCGGGCGGTCGTTCGTTTCTGAATCGGCGTAACTCCTCATTTGCATATTCCTCGCGTATACAAACGGAAGCGCCACCTAGCGGCCAGCGTGAGATTGCAGCCTAAGATCCGACGGTGTAAGTCACTTACACCTATCGGATCTTAGGGATATGTATGCGTAACCTGATTCTATGAATCAGGCGCATAGATACGACGGCCGGACTCAGAGATACGACGGTGTATCAGGAGATACGACGGCGTATCTCTTTTCTGAATCCGGCCCACGGTCTCTCAAAGTGGGTGCTCTTCGATAAATAAATTTGGGAGCATTCGGTAAAATTAATCCTAGGTGTCGGTCTGCTTTTAATATTTCCCAGTGCTTTTTAAAAATCCTTTTAACCACTTAAGCCCCGGACCATTTTGTTGCTAAATGCCCAGGCCAGGTTTTGCGATTCGGCACTGCGTCGCTTTAACAGACAATTGCGCGGTCGTGCGACGTGGCTCCCAAACAAAATTAGCGTCCTTTTTTCCCCACAAATAGAGCTTTCTTTTGGTGGTATTTGATCACCTCTGCGGTTTTAATTTTTTGCGTTATAAACAAAAATAGAGCGACAATTTTGAAAAAAAATGCAATATTTTTTACTTTTTGCTGTAATAAATATCCCCCAGAAACATATATGAAAAAAAAAATTTCCTCAGTTTAGGCCGATACGTATTCTTCTACCTATTTTTGGTATACAAAAAATTGCAATAAGTGTTTATCGATTGGTTTGCGCAAAATTTATAGCGTTAGAGTTAGGCCGGGTACACACGAACAAACATGTATGGTGAAAGCGGTCCGTCGGACCGTTTTCACCATACATGTCTGCCAGAGTGCTTCTGTACGATGGTTGTACACACCATCGTACAGAAGTCCGCGCGTAAACAATACGCGGGGCGTGTCCGCGTCGTCGCCGCGACGATGACGCGGCGATGACGCGGAGACGTGGGCGGGCCTGCCATTTAAAGGCTTCCACGCATGCGTCGAAGTCATTCGACGCATGCGAGGGACGGCGGGCGCCTGGACATGTACGGTAGGTCTGTACTGACGACCGTACATGTCCGAGCGGGCAGGATTCCAGCGGACGGTTTTAAAACACGTCCAGGAATATTTGCCCGCTGGGAAAAGGCCCGGCGGGCAAATGTTTGCTGGAATTCGGCCCGCTCGCGCCCACACACGACCGAACATGTATGCTGAAACTGGCCCGCGGACCAGTTTCAGCATACATGTTTGGTCGTGTGTACGGGGCCTCAGGGTTCACCTAGTGTGTGTTTACAACTGTAGGGGGGTGTGGCTGTAGGACTGACGTCATCGATCGAGTCTCCCTATAAAAGGGATCACTCGATCGATGCAGCCGCCACAGTGAAGCACGGGGAAGCCGATCGCGACAGAGCGGCTATAAACGAATAGCCGCGCCGTCGTCCCGGATCGCTCCCCGAGGTAAGCCGCCCGCCTCACGCAGCGGAGGGGGTCCCGATCGGACCCCCCACCCGCTAGAAGGCAAGGACGTATATATACGCCCATCTGCGTGCCATTTTGCGGATGTAAATAGTCGTGCGACGGGCGTTAAGTGGTTAATTTGTTTATGTTCAATATGATAATCCACTACTGATGGGATGCTTAATTTTTGTTCTCCATTTTTTACTGAATCCTGAATTAATCTCTGTCTCTCCATTTCTGTCACTTCATGTATCTTTTGTTCAATGCGTTCTCATTTATAACCCTTTTGTATAAATCTGTCTCCAATTAGCCTGGCTTAAATTTATTGGCCGGGATTCAGATACATTGGCGCATATTTATGCCGACGTAGCGTATCTTTTTTACACTATGCCGGAGCAGCGCGGAGAGGCATGCAGTGTATTCAGAAATCCATTACTCACCAAGATGCGCCAGCGTAACGTATTTTCGAAGGCGTAGGCCAGCGTAAGTGTAAGTGGGCGTCACCCCATGCAAATGATGGTCCGAGCGTGTTGCAGTGGTTTACGTCGGGGCGTATCTTAACCGGCGCATGCGCTGTGACGTGGACGTCTGGCCTGCACCCATCTGCACATGCTCACAACTACGCCCGGCATAACCCCTAAGATACACCGGCCCACCGCCTACGCCCAATGCATAAATACGCCCAGACATGCGCCCGTCGAGCGCAAAAGTACACCAGCAGTTTTAGGTGTTATTACTTTTGTCTTTGGAGTCATGTCTGCACCAGTGACTGGGAAGAAGAGGAGGAAGAAAAATGATAGCCCTGAGGAGAAGGCAATTATCATCGATGCCATCTCCAAGTACAATGCGTGCCTCCATGGGGCACAGAGTGGCACGACCAGCAAGATACAGAAGGAGGAGATCCTGCAGGAGATCACAACGCAGGTGAATGCCCTTGGCGTGGAGGTTAGGACCTCAAGGGACATCTCAAAAAAAATTAACGACCTGCGTTGCTTGGTCCGAGAGAAGGTGGGCAAGATGAGGAGGCACGCCAGGGGCACGGGAGGTGGACCAGCCACTAATATCACCCTCACTCCTGAAGAGCAGGTCATTGCCAGGTGCATGGAGAGGGAGCAGGTGGAGGGCCTGGAGGGCTATGATTCAGTTGATCAGGCCTTGAGGACAGGTAAGTGTGTTTTATCTCCTATCCGGTGTGTAGCATGTGTGGGGGTGCAAGGGAACGTGTGATAAGTGTGTGGGTCCACCAACATGTGAATGTTTTGTGTCATCCACAGATGTGCTGGAGGGAGCTGGGCTGTCATCGGCTGCTGGGCGACCCACGCCATCCCCAGAGGAGTGTGCCCGCAACTCTCCTCTAGAAGAAGTGGAGGAGGAGCATGGTACTCTGGATGACGTTTTGTATCCTCGTGGAGGATCCCACCATCCCTGCACCCTCCCAAACCTCCTCCCCCATCAGGGATATCCCCTCAAGGGCCTCCTCCCCCATCAGGGATATCCCCCTCAAGGGCCTCTCCCCCATCAGGGATATCCCCTCAAGGGCCTCCTCCCCCATCAGGGATATCCCCTTAAGGGCCTCCTCTCCCATCAGGGGTAGCTCCTCAAGGGCCTCCCCATACAGCCAGCCCCAAGCCTCTCCTGCCCCCAGGAAGGCTACCTGCAAAACCGAACGTGATCCGGATGTCTTGGAGGAGAATCTGGCGAGGGACCAGGCCCGGCAGACCCACCATATGGGTGCCTTAGTGGGTGACCTGCACCGTGTGGCAGAGAGCCTGGCCTCCTCGCCCCCCAGACCCAGGCTGCCTGCACCTTGGCTGTCCAGCAGGCCCTCACACAGCAGGCTGATCAGTCTACCACCATCACTGATAGCCTGCAGGATGCACAGCTATTGTGACCTGCCTGGGGGAGCTGCAGGCCACCACATCAGGCCTTGTCACAGAGGTCAGGAGCCTGGCAGTGGCTGTCCAGGCAAATACAGCTGCCATGCAGGTGGAGGGGAGGAGCCTGGCAGCGGCCGTACAGGCAGACAAGGCGCCACCAGCGCAACACCACCACCCGCCAGCTGCGGATGCAGGCGGAGACCAATGCTGTCCTCAACCGTATTGCCCTGGCATTGGAGGGCAGGCAGTCAGCCAGGGAGAGACCAGGGGATGATCCTCCTCAAGATGCCCCACCCCCCCACTTGAGGCTCCCCCCCAGGCAACTGGCACCAGACGAAGCCCACGCCAGGGCAATTTTTACTTTTTTGCTCAGGATCTGAGCTTATTTATGTTTTTTATTATGCTCAGGATCTGAGCTTATTTATGTTTTTTATTATGCTCAGGATATGAGTTTATTTATGTTTTTTATTATGCTCAGGATATGAGTTTATTTATGTTTTTTATTATGCTCAGGATATGAGTTTATTTATGTTTTTTATTATGTTCAGGATATGAGTTTATTTATTTTAGTAGTGTATGCACACGGTCAGTAGTGCAGGCTACAGTGTGACTGGTGTGTGAATGTGGGGGTGACACTCCTGCCAGCAAAGGGGTGTCATCCTGGGTCGTCGGGGAGACGTTATCCCCACGACCGTGTGAATGTGGTATGAATGGACAGCGACACAATTGGGGCCTTGGTGCGGTGTTGCTGCTCCCAAGTCCTGCATGGTGGACTTGGGCTAATCCAATGTGAGGTGAATGTGGTGTGTGAGCTAGGGACCATAGTGGTGTGCATGCGTGCATTCTCCTTGTGCTATGATGAATGTGTGTGTTTAACGTGCAAAGATGCCTACCACGAGGCATCTCCTGACTGCTCTTCCCTCAGCAGATGGGGTAGCCTCGGGCAGGGGGGACTTTGGGGTTCGGGAGTCAGGTCATGACATATGTCAATCTCCAGGCCCTTTCTCATGGCGTAGTTGTGCAGCACGCAACATGCACCGATGATCTGGCACACAAGGTTTGGGGAATACAACAGGGTCCCCCCGGACTTATCCAGGCATCGGAAACGGGACTTCAGGATGCCAAATGTGCGTTCCACCACTGCACGGGTACGTATGTGTGCAGCATTGTATTTTCTCTCTCCTCTGGTTTGGGGATTCCGGAATGGAGTCAGGAGATGGGGCCCAAGTGCATATGCCGAGTCACCTGGAAGGGAAAAGACAGGAGGATGTTATTCGTGCATGTGACACCCATGTCACTCACCAACCAGCCAGCTGTTCCCGTACACGTTCTGTTCAAATTCTGTTGGGATGTTGCTTTGACGGTATATGTAGCTGTTGTGGCTGGCCCCTGGGTGTTTGGCACGGATGTGCCATATGAGGCATTGGGCATCGGCTATCACCTGTACGTTGATGGAATGCCAACGCTTATGATTGCGGTACATGTGCTCTGTGGCATGGGGGGCCGTAGTGCCACATGTGTGCAATCAATGGCCCCCACGGTGCGTGGGAATCCTGCAATTCTGTAGAAATCCTGCATTGCCTTCTGCCACAGATGCTGATGGGTGGGTCTGATGATGTGGTGGGACATGCGTGTGAGGATTGCGGGGACAACCTGGTGCACGCATCTGCTCATGGTGGATTGTGACATCCCAGCCACGACTCCACTTGTACGCTGAAAAGATCCACTGGCGAGGAAATGCAGTGTTGCCAGTACCTTGACCAGTGGCTGGACTGCATGTACGCGTTGTGTCTGGCTGGTGATGTCATCATGCAGAGCTGTGGCTATTTCCAGGATGGCAGCAGGGCTGAATCTGAAGATGCAATACACCTCCGAATCCCCCATGCCAAAGACGTTCATGCGCGTTCGGTAGATCCTCTCCTGTGCCCTCCTCCGTGCCTGTAGACGCAGTAGTGCTATGACCACCGCTGCCCCTGGCATGTTGGCAGACAGATGTGTTGTCCTGCAAGTGTGGTTGCTCAGTTTGTCCGTAACGGTGCTGCTGTATCTGCTCTCCAGCTGACCTGTCCAAGTCTGGTGCAGAGTTACACCTGCTTTATGAGGGGTAACTTTAGGCCGGATGTACAACTTATGCGCACTGCGCGTAGCCTGCGCCGGGCGCACGTACGTTTCTGAATCGCCATATCTCCCTCATTTGCATATTTGAATAGGAAATCAATGGGAGCGCCAGATGCGTCCAGCGTAAATATGCGCCCACGATACGCCGGCGTAAGAAAAGTTACGTCGGTCGGAAGAAGCCTATTTTCTGGCGTATCTAGTTTTGTTGGTACGGCGCAGAGATACGACGGCGCATCCGTGGACTTACGCGGCGTATCAGTAGATACGTCGGCGTAAGTTATTTCTGAATCCCGGCTTTTGTCTTCAATAAAATTTCTTCTTAATCAAATTAGTTGACCTTTCGGTATATTTGTCAGCCAAGGTGTCTACTGGTTTAAAGTAGGTCTGAGTTACCAGCTTTCCTCCCTCATTTTTTTATTGTATATATATATATTGAGGTTGATCAAAGAATTACAGAAAAGGGAAAACAAAGAGCAAATGCTGAGAACCGTAATCAACAGATCAACAGATTTGAAATCAACAAATTTGAAATAGGTCACATGTAAGAAATCGGACATATAATAGAACATGTGAAGAAGCATCATATAGCTTCAAATAGAGTAAAAAAGGGGGGGGACCAGGAAAGCAAGCATCACAAAACTTGAATTATAGCTCTCTGGATCCACTATCGATAAGTGTTAGCATACAAGGTTTGTATTTAATGAGCAACAACATCTATATGTCATTGCTGTGTGCCTACTACATTGTATGATCACTAGATGGCAGTGTTACGTTTGTGAGTTCATGTTTTGTCTATGCCTCATAAGTAATAAAAGAGTTCCTGCTCCTGAAGCAGTTTTCCACAGAGAAACAACAGACTGTCTTGCCTGTACTTTGTTTGGCCCCTGAAAGATTATATCTAACAGGTTATGGGCCCAGGACATGTTACAGAAGCCCAGGATATAATACAGATTACCCCTGGATATAGCCAGATACAGTGAGCTAGAGCAATTGAGTGCAGGAGACAGCAACAGAAAGACAAACAGCAGAAATGGCTGCTGCCATCCCCTCAGCAAAGTTCTCCATTGCAAATCTGACGAATCAGAACTACCAATCTTGGAAATTCAAGATGAAAATGCTGCTTATAAGAGAAGGTACGTGGAAATGTATAAATGAACCAAGACCTGCACAGCCCACAGAGGAGTGGTTAGACAGAGATCAGAAGGCGCAGAGCACAATCTCCCTTTGCATAGATGATGATCAAATCATACATATATGTAACTGTCAGACTGCAAAAGACATGTGGGAAGAGTTACAGAAAGCACATGAAAGAGTTAATCTCAGCAATAAACTGTATTTAATCAGAAAGCTCTATCAGACTAAGCTACAGAAAGACCAGGACATGCAGGACTATATAAGACAGACCTTAGAGATGGTGGAGAGACTGCGAGGGATTGGAGAAGAGATGAAAGATTTCCATGTTGCAGCGCTATTATTAAGTGGACTTCCTGAAAGTTATGAGACACTTGTAACAGCACTAGATGCACGTCCAGATGATGATCTGACACTGGAATATGTTAAAGGCAAGCTTGTGGATGAATACAAGCGCAAAACTGAAAGCATGAGTAATGTGAGTGTGTGTTCAGAGACGGCTTTAAAGACGAAATACAAAAATAAACACAGTAACGTGCAGCTAGAAAAGCGAGAATGCTTTGTGTGCAAGAAACCAGGACACCTAAAAGCAGATTGTAGAATCTGGAAAGCTAGAATGCAAAAACAAAGTGCATTGCAACAAGCTAAGAATGTCATAGAAACAAAGGAGTATGCATTCGGATCCAAAAATGGTGTCACCTCTGTGCAAGCATGGTGTGTGGACTCAGGTGCTACAAGTCACATGACAAATGACCGAAGTTTCTTCGCTCAGCTTGATGAAAGCAAAACAGAAGGGATAACTACTAGTGTTGAGCAGAATATGCCATATTCGATTTCGCGATATATCTCGAATATATATTCGAATATTCGAGATATATTCGCTAAATTCGAATATTCGTGATATTTTATCGAAATTAATTGATTGCGATTTTTCGCTATTGCGAATGCGAAAATAATTGCGATTTTTTGATAACTGCGGTAGGAGCGCTCTGATTGGCTTAGAATATTCGTGATATTTTATCGAAATATCGCAACATGCGAATGCGATATTTATTGCGGAATTTCGAGATATGCTGGAGGAGCGCTCTGATTGGCTCAGAATATTCGTGATATTTTATCGAAATATCGCAACATGCGAATGCAATATTTATTGCGGAATTTCGAGATATGCTGGAGGAGCGCTCTGATTGGCTCAGAATATTCGTGATATTTTATCGAAATATCGCAACATGCGAATGCGATATTTATTGCGCAATTTCGAGATATGCTGGAGGAGCGCTCTGATTGGCTCAGAATATTCCTGATATTTTATCGAAATATCGCAACATGCGAATGCGAAATTGATTGCAGATATTTCGAAAACTGCTGTAGCAGCACTCTGAAATCGAATATGTATGATATTTTAACCAAAAAACATATTGCGATTGCGATTTTTTCGATCGCGCATGCGCAATTGCGCGAACAACACGCGACCATTTCCTGGAGCCTTGCCAGTTTCCAACTTATGATCGCAGCGCAATCACACAGCAACATGGTTGGAAGCAATTTCACTAAGTCTGAGGAAAAGTTGCTGATTTGTGTAAGTATTTTGACCACTGTTATTTCATCATCTTCAACTGCATTTTAGTCTAGTTTAAAAGTTAGTATATATGATCAGATATTAGTATTTCACAAAAAATGTGTCTCCTGCTTTTACAAAACTACAAGTCCCAGCATGCCTGGACAGCTGCAGACACCCTGGTTGGCAAATGTGTATTTAGGCACTTTTCCTTGTTATTTAGCATAATGAATTTAACATTTTTTTGGACATAGGACGTATGCGAACGTCCTGACTTCAGTGTCCTCAAGGCCCAAGGACGTTCGAATACATATTGCCCTTTAGATGTTGCAGAACTACAACTTCCAGCATGCCTGGGAATGCTGGCACTTCTAGTATTGTAAGTTCTGCAGGCCCCCATTTTTCAGGCCTTTATGCACGGGTCTCTAAACTGTGGCACCCTAGATGCAGCAAAAGTAAAATTCTTTGCATGCACTGATAGACCGTGGCTGATGGGAGTAGTAGTTTTGCAACAGCTGTAGGTGGACTGGTCTTGAAACCCAGAGTTAGGTAACAAACCCGTAGTGTTTTGCAACCATTCTGCCTCCAGCTGTTTTTTTCCTGTTGAAAAGCCTGTGGCGTGCAAAACACAACCCAAAAACTCCACCCGGTGCAAGGAAAAATTTGCACACACCTAAAGAGTGACATCACAAAAAACTGCGACGGTTGCATACGTCAGTGGTCCTCCGAAAAGGTCCCGTCTCTGACCCCCCGGGGCGTTAGGCTCCTGACAGGGAAAAGAGTTACTGTGGTCCATACAGCCGAAGCCATATGGACCCATCTCGGTCCAAGCAGCGCAATCAACACACGAACAACACGCGACCATTTCCTGGACCCTTGCCAGTTTCCAACTTTTTGATCGCAACGCAATCGCAGAGCAAGATGGTTGGAAGTAATTTCACTGTATCTGAGGAAAATTTGCTGATTTGTGTAAGTATTTCGACCACTGTTATTTCATTATCTTCAACTGCATTTTAGTCTAGTTTAAAAGTTAGTATATATGATCAGATATTAGTATTTCACAAAAAATGTGTCTCCTGCTTTTACAAAACTACAAGTCCCAGCATGCCTGGACAGCTGCAGACACCCTGGTTGGCAAATGTGTATTTAGGCACTTTTCCTTGTTATTTAGCATAATGAATTTAACATTTTTTTGGACATAGGATGTATGCGAACGTCCTGACTTCAGTGTCCTCAAGGCCCAAGGACGTTCGAATACATATTGCCCTTTAGATGTTGCAGAACTACAACTTCCAGCATGCCTGGGAATGCTGGCACTTCTAGTATTGTAAGTTCTGCAGGCCCCCATTTTTCAGGCCTTTATGCACGGGTCTCTAAACTGTGGCACCCTAGATGCAGCAAAAGTAAAATTCTTAGCATGCACTGACAGACCGTGGCTGATGGGAGTAGTAGTTTTGCAACAGCTGGAGGTGGACTGGTCTTGAAACCCAGAGTTAGGTAACAAACCCGTAGTGTTTTGCAACCATTCTGCCTCCAGCTGTTTTTTTCCTGTTGAAAAGCCTGTGGCGTGCAAAACACAACCCAAAAACTCCACCCGGATGCAGTGAAAAATGTGCACACACCTAAAGAGTGACATCACAAAAAACTGCGACGGGTACATACGTCAGTGGTCCTCCGAAAAGGTCCCGTCTCTGACCCCCCGGGGCGTTAGGCTCCTGACAGGGAAAAGAGTTAGCAACGCATATCTCCCCTATACGTGTATCCTGTGTTGTTAATAATATATTCATAATTATGCAAATGATAATGCCTGCTATATTTATGCAAAAAAGGTGGCGACCGAAATGGCAGGATATAAAATCTGTCATGTTACCCCTGTCATTGATTAATAAGGCGAGAATGCTTCCAATTGTTGAATAGCATACATTTACGTCATATATCCATAAGGCTGTCAACAGAAGTATTACAATATACTTTGTTCTTCATCTTGCAGAAGTTCCTGGAAACAGGATACGATAAGCTGCGGAGGCAGCCAGAGAAAAGGGCTGTGGTCAGCGCCCTAATCGCTGACTTTGGCGGCCAACACGACCACAATGCAATTGTGAAGAAGTGGTCTGACCTGAAGAGGCGCCAAATGGATCAGGTCAGACGTCTTCGGGCTAAATATCATCCAGGTAAGTTATTGTTGACAGTTATGTTTTTTTTTTAAAAAGTGTATTTTGTGCGTGAACTCGAAAGAGAGAGGAGCCGGCCTGCAGGAGTTGGGAGGCCTCCCCCAGAGGCAATCTGCCACCTTTCTCCATGCCCCGGTTGGCAATGGCGGGTGTGAGGGGGTCCTCCCAACCCAACCTCGCATAGCACACCCACCAGGGGCGGGGCTGAGACCACCAAACTCAATTCACAGGTAGCCGAGAGCGGGATCCGAACCCCTAGCTGCAGAGGTGAATCACTTGTCAGTGCAGTGGCAATCGCGTGGAGCCACCGCAGCTCCTTTGGTGACAGTTATGTAAGGTCATATGTAATTCATGTAAGGTCAGATGTTGTTAACCAAGATGCCATGTTGTGCTAACATATATCACCACCAGCCAAGGTATTCATAGTACCGTTGAAAAAAGACATGGGACAGCAGACAGGAACACAGAAGTTATGTGGGAACATACTTTTCCCATTGCTTTGCATGGGACTTTAAAGAAAAACCCCGACCATGGCAAGTGGGGGTGGGTAAGGTTTAAACCACCTATCCTATGTTTGTGGCTGACATATAAGTAACCTGTGTGCCAAGTTTCATATAAATATCTTTAGCCGTTTGTACGTGATGCTGGAACATACATACATACATACATACATACATTTATGCACACACACACGTTGAGTTTTATATATATAGATTACCACTAAATTCCTGTGTTAGGAGTGGGGTTGTTATAGTAATCCCGTGTGCTCCATCAGGCCCTTTTTTTAACATGAGATGGTCTGAACAAAACAAAGGAGACAAAAACAGCTCATTTTAACATGGTGGCATCCCAGCTCACGCTCAGTCCCCTGTAGTGCCCACAAGACCCTTTAATATAACATTGTCCCATTGGTTAACTGTCTATATAAATCAATTTGTATTCATATACAATACAGCAGAGTACACAGAATTTGCATACGTCATTAGAAAACATTTTTATAATATATGAACATTGTGTTATTATAGGAGCTCCAATGCCAGTTGTGCGCGCCAAGCGCAGAAGGCGCCAGGCCGATGAGGAGGAGGAGGAGGATGCGGCAGAGGAGGATGCGGCAGAGGAGGAGATGGATGAGGAGGAGCAGCCAGGGCCCTCCCACTCCCCAACTCCAGCTCCTGTTGAGGAGCAAGCTGAGGAGCTTCCCCCCCCCCACCACCCCAACTTCTCAAGCAGAAGAGCAGGAGGAAGAGAGCGGTCCTGTGAGCCTCGTTCAGGAAGGTAAATATGTGCACAATGATTAATAACATTTCAACAACAAAATGTAGATATAAAAATGGACAACATATAAAGCGCACCTGTCAGATTGTAGAACCATAATATGGTATTGATGCTAGAAGTATACAGGTAGTGCATAATTATTAGGCAAGTTGTATTTTTTGAGGATTCATTTTATTATTGAACAACAACCATGTTCTCAATGAACCCCAAAAACTCATTAATATCAAAGCTGAATTTTTTTGGAAGTAGTTTTTAGTTTGTTTTTAGTGTTAGTTATTTTCGGGGGATATCTGTGTGTGCAGGTGACTACTATTACTGTGCAGAATTATTAGGCAACTTAACCAAAAAATAAATAGATAGCCATTTCAATGATTTATTTTTAACAGTGAAACCAATATAACATCTCAACATTCACAAATACACATTTCTGACATTTAAAAACAAAACAAAAACAAATCAGTGACCAATATAGCCACCTTTCTTTGCAAGGACACTCAAAAGCCTGACATCCATGGATTCTGTCAGTGTTTTGATCTGTTCACCATCAACATTGCGTGCAGCAGTAACCACAGCCTCCCAGACACTGTTCAGAGAGGTGTACTGTTTTCCCTCCTTGTAAATCCCACATTTGATGATGGACCACAGGTTCTCAATGGGGTTCAGATCAGGTGAACAAGGAGGCCATGTCATTACTTTTTTTTATTTAATACCCTTTCTTGCCAGCCACGCTGTGGAGTACTTTGACACGTGTGATGGAGCATTGTCCTGCATGAAAATCATGTTTTTCTTGAAGGATGGTGACTTTTTCCTGTACCACTGCTTGAAGAAGGTCTCTTCCATAATCTGGCAGTAGGACTGGGAGTTGAGCTTGACTCCATCCTCAATCCGAAAAGGCCCCACAAGCTCATCTTTGATGATACCAGCCCAAACCAGTACTCCACCACCACCTTGCTGGCGTCTGAGTCGGACTGGAGCTCCCTGCCCTTTACCAATCCAGCCACGGGCTCTTCCATCTGGCCCATCAAGACTCACTCTCATTTCAGCAGTCCATAAAACCTTAGAAAAATCTTTCTTGAGATATTTATTGGCACAGTCTTGACGTTGCAGCTTGTGTGTCTTGTTCAGTGGTCATCGTCTTTCAGCCTTTCTTACCTTGGCCATGTCTCTGGGTATTGCACACCTTGTGCTTTTGGGCACCCCAGTGATGTTGCAGCTCTGAAATATGGCCAATCTTGTGGCAAGTGGCATCTTGGCAGCTGCACGCTTAACTTTTCTCAGTTCATGTGCAGTTATTTTGCACCTTTGTTTTTCCACACGCTTCTTTTGTTTGATGATCACGCTTCAGAAGCTTTGCAACTTTAAGAGTGCTGCATCCCTCTGCTAGATATCTCTCTATTTTGGACTTTTCAGAGTCTGTCAAATCCTTCTTTTGGCCCATTTTGCCAAAGAAAAGGAAATTGACTAATAATTATGCACACCTGATATAGAGTGTTGATGTCATTAGACCACACACCTTCTCATTACAGAGATGTACATTACCTAATATGCCTAATCTGTAGTAGGCTTTCGAGCCTATACAGCTTGGAGTAAGACAACATGCATAAAGAGGATGATGTGGTCCAAATACTCATTTGCCTAATAATTCTGCACTCCCGGGATGTGTTAGACACATAACAAGTGTATACACATGATAATGATTGATTAATAAGCAAAAAAAATTTTTTATTTATTTGGTAACGTTATTTGAAATCCAAATGTTTTTTTATTATATCCTAACAGTATCAAGAAAGATGATGAGGCAGAACGCGCTCATAAAGACAACCCACCAGAGGATCCTGGTAAATCAGCGCCAGATCCGCTACCTCACTCAACAAAATGTGCTGCTAGAGCAGCAGCAATCAAAAAATATTGCGGAGATGGAACGGCTTCAGAAGCTCAATCAGAGTTATATCTGAATTTATTTTTTTATTAATAAATATTATTTTTTGGAAATGTTTCATTTCTTTTTGAGATAGATTTGTAGGTTTTTCAACACATCTAACTTCACATCAAACAAATCAACATCAACACATTTAACTTCATAATAAGCAAAAACATTTTATACTATTATTTTATTTAACAGTAACCTAGGACAAACTAAAGCACACGACACAGACACAACGAACACAAAATAAACTGTTGAAAAATGAACATAACAAAAGCAACAATATATATATATATATATACAAAGAGAGAGAGAGGGAGAGCAAGAAAGAGAGAGAGAATGCAGATGAGCTCTTGCAGACAGCCCAATGGTTGCAGTATAAATGCCGCAAAACAGGGTTTAACATAAGGTTCATTGTTATAGTTACACTTGCTGTTTAGATCCGGTCTGGTAGCTTGTAGCGGAGGCTGTTGGTGGATCCGCTGTGCCAGAGAGGTCATGAAGCTTTACTCAGCATGGAGGCAGCAGCAGGAGTATTAAAATATAATATAACTAGACAATGCATTTCCTGAGGAAAATGCGAGTGGGAATGCTGAATAGCTTAATTGGTGAGCCCCTTGCCAAAGACATTCACCATAACCACTACACTATCTTTAGGACACACAGCTTCTTTCTCTATCTGCAAAGTATAGAGTATGCTGACTTCCTGGTCGCCCCTCCCCCCTCAATAGGTTTCTCCTCCCCCCCAGGTCAGTGAGGAGGAATATTGCACTGAGGTCAGGAAAGTGATTTATGGAAAGAAATAACATTACAAACGCTTTTAATTCACAGATCTAATACATGATTTAAGCCTCCAAACAAAGCTTAATAAATCCTCAAACGTACATGCAATTGATACAACGACTACACCGTTTGAAATACACGGCCCTTGTAAACGCATCGATATGAAATTTATGTAGATAAACTTAAAAATGTGGCCATGTCTGCGAATTTAGAAAAGAGCGTCTTTGTGAGTTCTGCAGCAACATTTTTTAGATAATTTCACATGAGAGTCTATGAGACATAATTTCTGGCTGTTGCTCCAATAACTAAAACTAAAATACGTATCGCAGAATTGATCACATTGCCATAAACCAGACAAGCATAGCTACGTTTTGATATAAAAATTGTGTATGAAAAGTAGATCTTGTGGACGTGAGACCAATTTGTTTCCCCTTTTTGTAAAGATATTTTTAATTACAAAGATCTCCAATGTTAAGGTCACATGACAGACTCTAAATCCCCTCCATAGGATTACATTATAACCTATCGCATTTTTGTGAAAAATTCGCAAAACGTAAATTGCGTTTTCAACCAAAAATTGTAAACGATAACGATCTGAAAAGTCATAGCCGGATAGCTAAATATTTTGTGACCGCTTTACAGTTTTTTCAGTGTCTGTAAGTGAAAGTATGAAGTAGCTGAAACTTTTGGCAGGGCATGTGAATTCAAAGGGGAAAAGGATGTTCTCATTGACTTCAATGTTGAAAAAAGGGTCTAAAAGCTTAAAATTTATAAAAGTGTAAAAAGTAGAAAAAAACTTGAAGAAGTCCCATCATTAGCTGAAAGAGACGAACATTTTTACAGTTGAATGGTCTCAATAGCTGAAAGTATGCCGAAGTTACGCAGAACCAAAAAACGTAAGGAATAATAAGATTACTAAATTTACGTATATCAATACTGGAAATGTTTATTAAAGCATTCACACTAATTAAGATTAATACATTTACGGGTATCCATACTGGGAATGCTTATTAAAGCATTCCCACTAAGTATCACACAGGCATGATTTACAAGCAGTAGTGGTAATAGTAATAGATAGCATAAAAACACTTGGGGAATACTTTACAGCATCAGTAGTGGTCATAGTAGTCAATAGTGTACCAAAAAATTGGGACACAGGTGTCTTGACTGAGCTGTAATAGTAGTAGTAGACATTGACAATACAGTGTCAAATCACTCGGGCAAGAGGTGCCATGATGAACAGCAGTCTTAATAAGAGTATATAGGGTGTGAAATAATTGCTGACATAGGTGTCTTGACTGGGCAGCAGAAGCAGCAGTAGTAGTATTAGCAGTAGTAGTTGATACAGAGTCATATCACATGGGCAGGAGGTGCCATGATGAACAGCAGTATTAATAAGAGTATATAGGGTGTGAAATAACTGCTGACATAGGTGTCTTGACTGGGCAGCAGAAGCAGCAGTAGTAGTATTAACAGTAGTAGTTGATACAGAGTCATATCACATGGGCAGGAGGTGCCATGATGAACAGCAGTAGGAATAGGAGTATATAGAGTGTCAAATAACTGCTGACATAGGTGTCTTGACTGGGCAGCAGCAGCAGCAGAAGCAGCAGTAGTAGTATTAACAGTAGTAGTTGATACAGAGTCATATCACATGGGCAGGAGGTGCCATGATGAACAGCAGTAGGAATAGGAGTATATAGTGTCAAATAACTGCTGACATAGGTGTCTTGACTGGGCAGCAGCAGCAGCAGAAGCAGCAGTAGTAGTATTAACAGTAGTAGTTGATACAGAGTCATATCACATGGGCAGGAGGTGCCATGATGAACAGCAGTAGGAATAGGAGTATATAGAGTGTCAAATAACTGCTGACATAGGTGTCTTGACTGGGCAGCAGAAGCAGCAGAAGCAGCAGTAGTAGTATTAACAGTAGTAGTTGATACAGAGTCATATCACATGGGCAGGAGGTGCCATGATGAACAGCAGTAGGAATAGGAGTATATAGAGTGTCAAATAACTGCTGACATAGGTGTCTTGACTGGGCAGCAGCAGCAGCAGAAGCAGCAGTAGTAGTATTAACAGTAGTAGTTGATACAGAGTCATATCACATGGGCAGGAGGTGCCATGATGAACAGCAGTAGGAATAGGAGTATATAGAGTGTCAAATAACTGCTGACATAGGTGTCTTGACTGGGCAGCAGCAGCAGCAGAAGCAGCAGTAGTAGTATTAACAGTAGTAGTTGATACAGAGTCATATCACATGGGCAGGAGGTGCCATGATGAACAGCAGTAGGAATAGGAGTATATAGAGTGTCAAATAACTGCTGACATAGGTGTCTTGACTGGGCAGCAGCAGCAGCAGAAGCAGCAGTAGTAGTATTAACAGTAGTAGTTGATACAGAGTCATATCACATGGGCAGGTGGTGCCATGATGAACAGCAGTAGGAATAGGAGTATATAGAGTGTCAAATAACTGCTGGCATAGGTGTCTTGACTGGGCAGCAGCAGCAGCAGAAGCAGCAGTAGTAGTATTAACAGTAGTAGTTGATACAGAGTCATATCACATGGGCAGGAGGTGCCATGATGAACAGCAGTAGGAATAGGAGTATATAGAGTGTCAAATAACTGCTGACATAGGTGTCTTGACTGGGCAGCAGCAGCAGCAGAAGCAGCAGTAGTAGTATTAACAGTAGTAGTTGATACAGAGTCATATCACAAGGGCAGGAGGTGAAATGATGAACAGCAGTAGGAATAGGAGTATATAGAGTGTCAAAAAACTGTTGACATAGGTGTCTTGACTGGGCAGCAGCAGCAGCAGAAGCAGCAGTAGTAGTATTAACAGTAGTAGTTGATACAGAGTCATATCACATGGGCAGGAGGTGCCATGATGAACAGCAGTAGGAATAGGAGTATATAGAGTGTCAAATAACTGCTGACATAGGTGTCTTGACTGGGCAGCAGAAGCAGCAGTAGTAGTATTAACAGTAGTAGTTGATACAGAGTCATATCACATGGGCAGGAGGTGCCATGATGAACAGCAGTAGGAATAGGAGTATATAGAGTGTCAAATAACTGCTGACATAGGTGTCTTGACTGGGCAGCAGCAGCAGCAGAAGCAGCAGTAGTAGTATTAACAGTAGTAGTTGATACAGAGTCATATCACATGGGCAGGAGGTGCCATGATGAACAGCAGTAGGAATAGGAGTATATAGAGTGTCAAATAACTGCTGACATAGGTGTCTTGACTGGGCAGCAGCAGCAGCAGAAGCAGCAGTAGTAGTATTAACAGTAGTAGTTGATACAGAGTCATATCACATGGGCAGGAGGTGCCATGATGAACAGCAGTAGGAATAGGAGTATATAGAGTGTCAAATAACTGCTGACATAGGTGTCTTGACTGGGCAGCAGAAGCAGCAGAAGCAGCAGTAGTAGTATTAACAGTAGTAGTTGATACAGAGTCATATCACATGGGCAGGAGGTGCCATGATGAACAGCAGTAGGAATAGGAGTATATAGAGTGTCAAATAACTGCTGACATAGGTGTCTTGACTGGGCAGCAGCAGCAGCAGAAGCAGCAGTAGTAGTATTAACAGTAGTAGTTGATACAGAGTCATATCACATGGGCAGGAGGTGCCATGATGAACAGCAGTAGGAATAGGAGTATATAGAGTGTCAAATAACTGCTGACATAGGTGTCTTGACTGGGCAGCAGAAGCAGCAGAAGCAGCAGTAGTAGTATTAACAGTAGTAGTTGATACAGAGTCATATCACATGGGCAGGAGGTGCCATGATGAACAGCAGTAGGAATAGGAGTATATAGAGTGTCAAATAACTGCTGACATAGGTGTCTTGACTGGGCAGCAGCAGCAGCAGAAGCAGCAGTAGTAGTATTAACAGTAGTAGTTGATACAGAGTCATATCACATGGGCAGGAGGTGCCATGATGAACAGCAGTAGGAATAGGAGTATATAGAGTGTCAAATAACTGCTGACATAGGTGTCTTGACTGGGCAGCAGAAGCAGCAGAAGCAGCAGTAGTAGTATTAACAGTAGTAGTTGATACAGAGTCATATCACATGGGCAGGAGGTGCCATGATGAACAGCAGTAGGAATAGGAGTATATAGAGTGTCAAATAACTGCTGACATAGGTGTCTTGACTGGGCAGCAGCAGCAGCAGAAGCAGCAGTAGTAGTATTAACAGTAGTAGTTGATACAGAGTCATATCACATGGGCAGGAGGTGCCATGATGAACAGCAGTATTAATAAGAGTATATAGGGTGTGAAATAACTGCTGACATAGGTGTCTTGACTGATCCAGAGGAGTCATGGGAGAAAATCATGTGGTCAGATGAGACTATAATATAACTTTTTGATCATAATTTCACTAACCGTGTTCGGAGGAAGAATAATGATGAGTACCATGCCAAGAACGCCATCCCTAATGTGAAGCATGGGGGTGGTAGCATCATGCTTTGGTGGTGTTTTTCTGCACATGGGACAGGGTGACTGCACTGTATTAAGGAGAGGATGACCGTGGCCATGTATTGCGAGATTTTGGGCAACAACCTCCTTCCCTGAGTTAGAGCTTTGAAGATGGGTCGAGGCTGGGTCTTCCAACATGACAATGACCCAAAGCACACAGCCAGGATAACCAAGGATTGGCTCTGTAAGGAGCATATCAAGGTTCTGGCGTGGCCTAGCCAGTCTCCAGACCTAAACCCAATAGAGAATCTTTGGAGGGAGCTCAAACTCCGTGTTTCTCAGCGAGAGCCCAGAAACATGACTGATGTAGAGAAGATCTGTGTGGAGGAGTGGGCCAAAATCCCTCCTCCAGTGTGTGCAAAGCTGGTGTAAAACTACAAGAAAGGTTTGACCGCTGTAATTGCAAAGAAAGCCTACTGTACCAAATATTAACATTGATTTTCTCTGATGTTAAAATAGTTATATTCAGCACTGTAAATACATCAGGTCCGGGGCTTTATCAGGGAATGCATGACAAGGGACCCTTCAGCGCCCTGAACCGACGACGGGTGCCAGAAAGTCACCGCCGATCCAGGACTCATTCATCTTTATGAATGTGAGTCTGTCCACGGAGTCTGTGGACAGACGGGTCCTCTTGTCCGTGACCACCCCACCTGCCGCGCTGAATGTCCGCTCAGATAGTACGCTGGAGGGGGGGCAAGACAATAACTCCAGCGCATACTGAGCGAGCTCGCGGCAGGTGTCCAATCTGGCAACCCAGTACTCCATGGGGTCGTCGGTGCTCATACTGTCAGAAGCACCGACGGACGCCATGTAGTCTGCCACCATGTGGGCCAGCCGCTGGTGGTGACTGCTGCTGCTGCTGCTGGTGGTGGTACTGGGTCGCTCGGTTTGGAAGAACATCCTCATCTCTTCCATTAGGTCCCCTGCTCGGCTGCAGCTGGGTGCAGCCACCTGCTGGGTGAGATGAGGGGGGACAACTGGAGGCCGGGGAGTTGCCTGCTCCAACCGTCTGACAATGGCTGCCTGCAGTTCCTCCATCCGGTGCTGCCTCCGGCTGGCTGGGATGAACTGCTCCAGTTTCCCCTTGCACCTGGGATCCAAAAGGGTGGCCATCCAGAAATCATCCCTCGTCTTGATGGTCTTAACCCGGGGGTCCCTCCTGAGGCATCTCAGCATGTGGGCAGCCATGGGGAAGAGCACAGCCCGCTGTGACTCCTCAATGCTGGCCAGGTGAATGAGGTGCGACTCTTCATCCCTGAGGCGCTGCTGGTCAAACTCAGACATGCCCAACCCCCGGACTATCGGTGCCCCCAACACCGGCTCTCCCTCCTGACCAGGCCCTGACTCCGGGACGACACCAGCAACCACCTCCTCCTCCTCTTCATCATCATCCTCCTCCTCCTCCTCCTCGTCCTGGCCCTGGTCTCGGTGGAGCATTGCTGACTCCTCCTGCTCCACCAAGGCACTCTCCCCAGCCTCGAGCAGGCGATCTAGTGTCCTCTCCAGCATGAACACTATTGGCAGCACGCTATTGAGGCCGATTTGCTCACTGCTGACCATCTTGGTCGCCTGCTCGAAGGAGGACAACACTTGGCAGATCTGGTTTATCTGCCCCCACTCCGCACAGGCGATGAAAGGGAGTTGTGGTGAAGTCCTCTCAGTGCCTAGTTCCATCAGGTACTCCCTCACCGCCCTTTGCTGCTCCCACAACCTCTTCAGCATGTGGAGGGTGGAGTTCCACCGCGTCACACTGTCCACAATCAGCCTGTGAAGGGGCAGATTGTACTCCCGCTGCAACTTGGACAGGGACGCGGTAGCGGTTGGGGAGCGCCTGAAGTGGCTGGCAATCCTACGCGCCTTTGCCACAATGTCACTCAACCCTGGATAAGTGCGCAGGAACTTCTGCACCACCAGGTTGAGGACATGTGCCAGACAGGGCACGTGGGTCAGACTGCCAGCACTAAGGGCGGCGAGTAGGTTGCTGCCGTTATCGCAGACAACCATACCTGCCTGGAGCCTTCGGGGTGTCAGCCACTTCTGGACCTGAGCCTGAAGTGCTTTCAGCACTTCTTCTCCAGTGTGTCTCCGGTCCCCTAAACTAACAAGCTGGAGCACGGCCTGACAGCGCACGTGCCCCACACTTGAGTAGCTACGGGGGCGCTTGCTGGGAGGCTCAGCAGCTGCGGAGACAGTGGCTTGAGGGAGACCAGCAGTTCTCCCCTGGACACCCCGGGGCGGCACCACAAGATCGGTTGCCGCCGATCCCTCACCGACGCCTCGGAGGGAAACCCAATGGGCCGTGAAGCTGATGTAGCGCCCCTGCCCATGCCTGCTGGTCCAGCCATCCATTGTCAGATGAACCCTGTCGCTGACAGCGTGATCCAGCGACAGGGTTACATTCTGCACAATGTGCTGGTGTAGGGCAGGGACACCAGTCCTGGCAAAGAAATGGCAGCTGGGGACACGCCATTGGGGTTGGGCCTGCTCCAACATCTGCCTGAAGGGGTTGCTGTCAACTATGTTGAAGGGCAGCAGATGTTGGGCAATAACCCTTGCCAGGAGCCCATTGAGGGAACGCACACGTCGGTCTCCAGGGGGGAAGGGAGTGGTGCGGTCAAAGGCGTCTGAAATCGACGCCTGGCGCCGGACGGCAGTGCGGGACACAGACGCGGAGGGTGCTGTGGAAGTAGAGGTCTGGCTGCCGGTACCAGTACCTCTACTAGAGGGAGCGGGGGGGCATGACCTGCTGGAAAGAGATGAAGATGTGGCAGGGGCTGCTGTACCCTGCTCACTTGTGGTGGTGGCGCTGCTACCACCACCACGCTTCATCTCGTCATACACCGCCCAGTGGTTTATCCTCAGGTGCTGGTTCAGGGCTGTGGTACCCACCCGAGCCAAACACTTCCCTCTCTTCACCCTCACTTTACAAATCCGGCAGATGGCCACGGTAGGGTTGTCTGCCACCAGTGCTGGGACAAGGTCATTTGGTGCCCAGGGCGAAGGAGGCAAACTGCGCCCCCCCCCCCAATTATCGTCACCGTTGTGACTATCTGTGCCTCTCTCAGCACATATTCCCCCACACCGTTACAGTGCACTCCTCTCTGCACAACCTCAGGCTTTGGCAATCCTTCACCTCTTCTGACGGTCACCAGTCTCTATGGAGCAGAATTGTGCTCAAGGGCTCGAGGGCAGCAGCAGTGGTACACACACACATCCCCCCAGATCTCCTCCATGTACCAATCCCTCCAGACCCCCCCCTCTGCACAAATCCCCCCAGATCTCCTCCATGTACAAATCCCTCCAGATCCCCCCTCTGCACAAATCCCCCCAGATCTCCTCCATGTACAAATCCCTCCAGATCCCCCCTCTGCACAAATCCCCCCAGATCTCCTCCATGTACAAATCCCTCCAGATCCCCCCTTTGCACAAATCCCCCCAGATCTCCTCCATGTACAAATCCCTCCAGATCCCCCCCTCTGCACAAATCCCCCCAGATCTCCTCCATGTACAAATCCCTCCAGATCTCCCCTCTGCACAAATCCCCCCAGATCCCCCCTCTGCACACATCCCCCCAGATCTCCTCCATGTACAAATCCCTCCAGATCCCCCCCTCTGCACAAATCCCCCCAGATCCCCTCCATGTACAAATCCCCCCAGATCTCCTCCATGTACAAATCCCTCCAGATCCCCCCTCTGCACAAATCCCCCCTCTGCACACATCCCCCCAGGTCTCCTCCATGTACAAATCCCTCCAGATCCCCCCCTCTGCACAAATCCCCCCAGATCCCCTCCATGTACAAATCCCCCCAGATCTCCTCCATGTACAAATCCCTCCAGATCCCCCCTCTGCACAAATCCCCCCAGATCTCAATGTACAAATCCCTCCAGATCCCCTCTCTGCATACATTCCCCCAGATCCCCTCCATGTACAAATCCCTCCAGATCTCCTCCATGTACAAATCCCCCCAGATCCCCTCCATGTACAAATCCCTCCAGATCTCCTCCATGTACAAATCCCCCCAGATCCCCTCTCTGCATACATTCCCCAGCTCTTCTCTCTGCTAAACCCCCCCCCCCTTTTTCACTGTTCTCTCTCTCAGTCAGCACATATACCCCCTCCCCCACACCTTTACAGTGCACTCCTCTCTGCACCTCAGGCTTTGGCAGCCCCTTCACCTCTTCTGACGACCACCACTCTCTATGGTATGCACAGGCTTTTTTTTTCTTACTTCAGCTGAGTACAGAGAGCTCTGCCTGCTGCCTGTAGCACAGAACTGAGGAGGAGTTTCAGAGCTCCTCGGCTTCATGCTGCAATGTATCAGTAGTGGCAGCAAGCAGGGACGAGCTGCCTCTGGAATCACTAGCTTACAGTGCTGGGAGCAGAATTGTGCTCGAGGGCAGCAGCAGTGAGTGCCCAGAGCTAACCCAGAAAAGCCAGGAGAGGAGAGGGCTGCTAGAGGGGGAAAAGTCCTGGTGATACACACACTGAACTTACTGAACTTCTGCTGGTTCCTCCTCAGCGGCTCCTCCCGCAGTTTCAGCAGCAGCTCTCTTCTCTCCTCCTATCCCACCTCCGGCTGTGAGTGATGTCACGCTGCTGGGACGGGACTACAAATCCCCTTCATAGGGGGAGAGAAGGAGCAGCGCTGACAGGTATGGCTGGTGTGGACTGTGTAGGCTTGTGCTGGGTGCAGGAGCGCACTCAGCACATAACAGCAGTAAGTTACAGATTACTACTAGTGGCGCCGGCTAGTGTGTACAGTAAAGCACACTGGCGGCACTTCACCTGCGCCCCCCTCCTGCCCGCAAATGGTAGCGCTCAGGGCAGCCGACCCTTCCGCCCCTGCCTTGTACCGGCCCTGTCTGCCACCAGGGTAAAGTAATTCCAGACAGGTGACTTCAGCACCGCCCTCCTGTCAGATGGGGTGACGCTTACTTGCACCTGCTGGGACTCGGTGCGCACAGGTGGAGCTGCCTGCTGCTGCTGCTGCTGCTGCTGCTCCTCCTCCTGACACCTCCTGCTGCCATCACCAGTGGAGACCCTGACGATGGTCTCCCTGGTGGTGACCTGGCGCACCGTTTCACCAGGGTGCCTACCTTCCCCGTCGTCACTGACGTAGTGAGCCGACGCGTCAGATGGCAACCATGATGGGTCACCCTCTTCGCCCCCAGAGATGTCAGACCAAGGGCTGAAATGTGTTGGTCTGAGGGAACCAACTGACATGGAGCCTCTAGCCTGGCTCCGCTGTCCCCTCACCCACGCCTGGGTCTGACTAGGTGCTGCTGTTTCCTGCACCAAAACAGCAGCACCAGTTTGAAGGGATTTCTCTGGGATACTGCCAGCAGGTATCCCATCCTCCTCATCCATCCCTTCAAAAAGGTCCTGACCATCAGGACAGAGCTGGAGGTCTGCCTGATGCATGGCCTCCCCCAAGATATCCCTATCACTGTCGCTGTCGAACAGTAAGATGCTGGACTCTTGGGGGCTGGGGGGGGTAGTACAGGCACCGGAGTAATGGTGGTACTACTGTGAGTCGGGACCGACGACTCAGTGGCACTGCTGTGCCCCATGTAGTCCACCACTACTTCAGCCTGAGATGGCAATATCGGGCGGCTGCCCGATGGGAAGAACTCCCGGATCAGGCGTACTCCCCTTGCACCCGATCCTCTAACACTAGTAGGGGCACGAGAGGTACCCCGTGCTGGCAGCGATCCAGCACTGGGAGTAACTCCCCTACCCCTGCTGCCACGGCCACGGATGCCGCTCATTATTGCTGATATGTGTGTGGGGGGGGTAAACTTTATTGGGGGGGGGAAATGTGAACAAAATGTGTTTTTGTGTATTTTTTACAAGACAGGCACGCAGACAAAGACGTACACAGACAGCTACTAAACTATAAGAAAAGTAGTACACCAGACTACAAAATTAAAGAAAAAAAAAAAGCACTAAACAAACACTAACTTTTTTTTTTTTTTTTTTTTAAACACAAAACACAGACACTAAACACACACTAAGCTAAGCTAGATGAAATAAATGTACACTAACAGTGTGTACACTTACTACACAAAATTTAACTAAACTGAACACAAAACTTAGCTTTTAGAAAAGCTCTTTAGGAAAAACTAAACAAAATGTGAACTGAGATGCCTAGCAAATATCACTGAACAGCGAACCTGCAAGATCTAACAGTAACACAAGATGAACAAAACTTAGCTTTTAGAAAAGCTCTTTTAGAAAGCTCAGCAAAATGTGTTCTGAAATCTCTAGCAAATATCACTGAACAGCGAGGATTGCAGGATCAAACAGTAACACAAATGAACAAAACAGCACAAAACAGCACAAAACGTAGCTTTGAAAAAAGCTCTTGGGTCTATTGCTTTGAAAAAAGCAGTTGATATACTGGAAAAGATCCACTGGAATCACTAAATAGCAATGCTGGTGATGATCTAAATCAATCAGGAACAAAGACACAGGAAAACAGGAACACAGAAACAGCCTCCACACTCTCTAGCCAGCTTCTGAATCTGCAATGAAATGGTGCTGGGAGTGAGCTTATATAATGTCCATGCAGGCAGGTTCCTATTGGTTGCTAACCTCTGACGAGTGTGGAAGGAGAACTCTGATTGGCTCTGATGCAAAAGGGCGGAGCAAATAATCGCGCAATATTCCTATTGCCGAATATTCGCATTGCGAATATTCGGCAATATAAAATGATCGCTTCAGCTACTCGGCCCAAGGTCTCTAATCATACCAGCAATGCTTTTAGACGTCTATGGAGATCACTAGGATGTGATCTGTTTTAAAAATGAAACTGTAAAAATCGCTCTGATGCGGAAGATCGGGGCGAGGAAAATAATCGCGCGATATTGCGTTTGCCGAATAATCGCATTGCGATCTTTCTGGAAAATTCAATGAACGCTTCAGCTACTCGGCCCAGGGTCTCTAATGATACCAGCAATGCTTTTAGACGTCGATGGAGATATCTAGGATGTGATCTGTTTTAAAAAAAAAATTGTAAAAAATCGAATATTCGGAATTGCGAATATTCACCGCGAATTTCGAAATATAGCGCGATTTCTCGAATATGCTATATTCGAGTCGAATATTCGCAATGCGAATATTCGTGAGCAACACTAATAACTACAGCTAATGGACAATTCATGAAATCAGTGGGAATAGGAGATGGCTTTCTATACTGTCCTATCTCTCCAGATATCACTAAAAAGATCCATATGAGGAATGTTCTGTATGTGCCAGATCTTGAAAGCAACCTTTTGTCAGTAAAGAAACTCACTAACCAAGGCAATGTAGTCACATTTCAGGGTGACAGTTGTATCATAACAAAAGGGGATTGCTTGCTTGCAAAGGCTAAAATCATAGATGAACTATATCAGTTGAACTGCAGTGAAATGGTTAAAATAGCCAAAGAGGATAAACATTCAAACTGCATCCACACTTGGCACAGACGATTGGGGCACAGAAATTCTGATACAATAAAGAAAATAGTTGAGAATAACTATGCAAGTGGTATTAAGATTAATCCATGTGATCACATAAGGATTTGTACCAGCTGTATTAAAGGAAAAATGGCAAGGACACCTTTTCCCAAGCAGACCAACAGCAAGGCTCAAAAACCTCTGGACTTAATACATTCAGATCTTTGTGGTCCAATGAAAACTATGACTCCAGGAAAGAAAAAGTACTTCCTGACTTTCATTGATGATTACTCCAGATATACCACAGTATTTCTACTTCACAATAAGGATGAAGTGCCAGAGAAATTAGAAGAGTATCTCGCTCAAGTAAATAATATTTTTGGCGGAATGCCCAGAGTCCTACGAACAGATAATGGCTCAGAATATACAAGTGGTAAAACACAAGCCATTCTCAGGAAGCATGGAATTATGTTCCAGACAACAGTTCCATATAACCCGGAGCAAAATGGAGTTGCAGAGAGAATGAACCGCACACTGTGTGAAAGTAGGAGGAGCATGCTATTTGATGCTGATATGCCAACTACATACTGGGGAGAAGCTATCACAACTGCATAAAATAAGGGGGGAACTAATGCGCAAACCAGCCTAACCCGGGAAAAAATATAATGGTACAAATAAATTAAAAGTTACAATCAAGCAGCAGCCACAACTAATAGTGCTCACGCACTGACAGCATATGATAGACAGGGGGATGTAGTGGCGCTTGCAAATACTAAAAACCGACAATAATTTAAAACAATAAATTATTCTAAACAATGATTCCTAAAGTATGAGAGTGAGTCCGTCCTCTACTGGGGTAAAGTTGTGTTCCACTCGAGGTCTATGCCCAAAGAATACCATCCAGCATCAATAATTAGATGTGGAAGGAACTGCGAGTGAATAAATAATGAAATCCAATGGATAAAAGTGCCTAACTGGCCGCACAGTGTACATGGGATAATAATCCTTTTTTTTTAAAATATGTGTCATAAATCCTTAAAGTGCTTGATAAAAAACAAGTGCAAAGTGCTTATAAATAAAACAATAATAGCAGTGAATGAAAGCTCCAGCTCTCCTGGAAAGTGGTTAATTACTAATTAGCAAACACATGCAGGAAAAAGCAACAACTAAAAAGAAGTCCAAAAATGCAAGTGTCCTAAAAACCTAAACGGTTCAATCATAAAACTGTTGTTTTGTCTGTGCGATGAAAAAAATATAATAATATAATAATAAAAAATAAAAAAATCATAAATAATAGTCCAAAAACAGATAGTACAATATCACTGCAGGATTAGTGATAGTGAATAAAACTATATCCAGTGCACAATCAAGTGATAATGATAATATTAAAAATAAAGTCCAAAGTGCAAAGTGCATCTGTGCTCCATTCAACAATTCAGATGATCAGTGGTTAATTCAGTGAAGACTTGTTACATTGTGCTCATTCAGTGAAGACTTGTTACATTGTGCTCATATGTCTGTGAATCAAAACAGCCCGATTTTCCTCAGTGTGGGGATTATTTTTACTAGCCTCTTACCTTCCTGAGGCTTTTACCAAGCCTGTAACAGGAGCTGCTCTGCAGTCAAATAGATAAAATCCAGGATCCAAAAACGACTCACACTCCTCCCCATTCAGGCTCTCAAAAAGAAACACAGGAATGCCTCCATAGCATAAAACCACAGGATATCAGTTTAATAAAGAAAAACGAATACACTCACAAACATTGCTGTGTTAAACAGCGTGTGTAGAATCGAGTGTCACCGCTCTGCGGCCGCAAAGCAGGTGACTTCACCAGCAAGCCCTCTGTGTCCTCCTCACGCGTATCGCGACAGCCCTACGTCGCTTAATCATAGGATAGAGGGCAGCTGGTGTGGACATGATTTTTATAGCGCCGGCATCACAAGTAAAGAGCTATGCAATTAGATAGCAATCATAAAATAAAAGTACATCTACATCATTGCGATCAATCTAGACATATAGTGTTTCTACAGTGATGTTAGATAAAATATGAATATATATAAAAAAACACATATTTCAGACAAAGCGATCCTCTGAGCTAGGTGCTCCCTCTAGTGGTAGGAGGAAAGAATAATATAAGTAAAATATAGGTGGACTGTTAAATGTCGCCACCTGCTGGAAATGTAAGGTGCATATTTCAAATGCCCAGCCATCCACCTCATTGTCGTGCTGAACATTTAGATTAATCCAATTATATTCAGAGAGACAGAACATAATAAGAAAAAAAGGCAGTGCGGAACCCAGGTAGGCAATCTTCTACTAATTTATGAAATAATTCATAAGTGTAAAAACCCTGATCAAGGCTAAAATATATGTGGTGGGTAGATATAAAGCCACAATAAAATAAAATTAAAATGAATAATCCAATGTAAAAAACCCCTTATGTGGCAATATTAAACATAAAGTGACTCATATGTATAAAACAATGGCCAAGGCTAATAAATATATGGTAAAAAATTCCAGAGCCACAATAAGAAATATAATAAGGAATAAATGTTAAAAATGTCAATATAAAATGGCAATAAAAAAGGAAAATCCGATACTGTAAGACCAATACATGGTTGCGCTAATCAAATAACCAGGACCAGTAAATAAGTACGGTGATATAACCCTAAAACCACAGAAGTACCTATTTAAATTTATTGGTAAAAAAATTATAAAATCACTAGTAAAAGAATCAGGCAAATAGGTAGTTAAAAGTTGGATATAAAACAATTCAAATCAAACTCGACATTGTGCCCCTGTGGCGTGAGGGTGCATAACTCGTGTATCCAACGAGATTCTGCCTGACTAATTTTCTGCACTTTATTGTCTCCTCTCCAATGCGGTTTGTATTTCTCTATCCCCCACACCATCAATGACGAGGGGTCTCTATTGTGGCACTGGTCATAGTGGCGGGATAGACTATGCTTGGGGAACCCATTGATTATATTTTGTGTGTGTTCCCGAAGGCTGTTTTGATTCACAGACATATGAGCACAATGTAACAAGTCTTCACTGAATGAGCACGATGTAACAAGTCTTCACTGAATTAACCACTGATCATCTGAATTGTTGAATGGAGCACAGATGCACTTTGCACTTTGGACTTTATTTTTAATATTATCATTATCACTTGATTGTGCACTGGATATAGTTTTATTCACTATCACTAATCATGCAGTGATATTGTACTATCTGTTTTTGGACTATTATTTATGATTTTTTTATTTTTTATTATTATATTATTATATTTTTTTCATCGCACAGAAAAAACAACAGTTTTATGATTGAACCGTTTAGGTTTTTAGGACACTTGCATTTTTGGACTTCTTTTTAGTTGTTGCTTTTTCCTGCATGTGTTTGCTAATTAGTAATTAACCACTTTCCAGGAGAGCTGGAGCTTTCATTCACTGCTATTATTGTTTTATTTATTAGCACTTTGCACTTGTTTTTTATCAAGCACTTTAAGGATTTATGACACATATTTTTAAAAAAAAGGATTATTATCCCATGTACACTGTGCGGCCAGTTAGGCACTTTTATCCATTGGATTTCATTATTTATTCACTCGCAGTTCCTTCCACATCTAATTATTGATGCTGGATGGTATTCTTTGGGCATAGACCTCGAGTGGAACACAACTTTACCCCAGTAGAGGACGGACTCACTCTCATACTTTAGGAATCATTGTTTAGAATAATTTATTGTTTTAAATTATTGTCGGTTTTTAGTATTTGCAAGCGCCACTACATCCCCCTGTCTATCATATCACAACTGCATGTTATCTTCAAAATCGTTTGCCGGGAAAAGCAACAACAAAAACTCCATATGAACTGTGGAACAAAAGGAAACCAGATTTAAGACACATCAGAATTTTTGGAAGTAAAGCTTATGTACACATTCCAAAAGAAAAACGTACAAAATGGGATGCATGTGCAAAAGAAGGTGTACTTGTGGGGTACAGTGAATCTCAAAAAGGATACAGGATTTTACATCAAGACACGAACAAGGTAACAGTCAGCAGAAGTGTGATTATTGATGAAACTTCTATGTGCTCAAAGTTTGAACAACAGACACAAACTATTCAAACTGAGAAAGAATCAACATCAGTCACTCAAGAAAATAAGGAAAGTGATACAGAAATAGAAATTGCTGCAGAAGAATCAAAACCTGAATCTGAACCAGAAATACCTTCAGTCAGAAAATCAACCAGAATCAATAAAGGTGTTCCAGATGAACGTTTATCTTACATAGCTCGCAGAGCTGTTCAAACTGAACCAGGTTCATGGAAAGAGATGCAGAAACTGCCAATGCATGAGAAACAAGTATGGAATAAAGCCACTGATGAAGAAATGACATCACTCGAAGATCTCCAGACATGGACACTTTCAGAGCTACCTCAAGGTAAACATGCAATAGGATGTAAATGGGTTTTTAAAACCAAATGTAACTCTGAAGGGAAAGTCTGTCGGTACAAGGCAAGGCTGGTTGCTAAAGGTTGCTCACAGAAGTTCGGTGAGGACTATGATGCTACTTTTGCTCCAGTTGCTAAACAAAGTACTTTCAGAACACTAATGACAGTGGCTGCCATGCGTACAATGATTGTGAAACATCACGATATTAAGACAGCTTTTCTTAATGGTGATATTGAAGAAGAAATTTACATGTCACAGCCAGAAGGATATTTGAAAAAGGGACAAGAGCATCTTGTCTGCAAGTTGAATAAATCTCTTTATGGCCTTAAACAATCAGCTCGAGCATGGAACCTGAAGATTAATCAAGTTCTACTAAATGAAGGATTTACAAGAAGCAAAGCTGATCCGTGCCTATATGCTAAACAAGTAGACACTGAGTGGATGTATCTGTTAATTTTATGTAGATGACCTGATCATTGCTCACAAAAACAACAATGAAATTGCAAAGTTAACAGGAGTACTCAACGAGCACTTTGAAACTAAAGACCTAGGTGAAGTGACATATTATCTTGGAATTGACATCCAGCGTGAGAAAGATGGAAGTTTCCTGTTGAATCAGAGTGCAAAAATGTAATCTATTCTTCAGCAATTCAACATGACAGAGGCGAAAGGAGCAAGCACACCTATGGATACAGCCTATCCAAAGTTAGAAGGAGAAGATGATCTTCTCACATCCAATGAACAATACAGACAAGCAGTGGGGGCACTTCTCTACATTGCAACCACTACACGTCCAGACATTGCAGCCAGCATGTCTCTTCTTTGCAGGCGAGTTGATAAACCACGTCAAAGAGACTGGAATGCGATCAAAAGAGTTATGAGCTATCTGAAACAGACAGAAGACTTAAATTTGAAACTGTCAGCAAGTGGTGATTTAAACCTTGTGGGATATGTGGACTCCGATTGGGCAGGTGATCACAGCACACGCAAATCCACAAGTGGTTACTTATTAAAATTGGGAGACAGTCCTATATCATGGTCCAGCAAGAAACAGATGTCAGTGGCATTGTCCTCTACAGAAGCCGAATACATATCTGCAGCTTATGCCAGTCAAGAAGTTGTGTGGTTACAGCAATTACTCAAGGATCTTGGAGAAGCAACATCAGAACCTACTGTCTTATTTGAGGACAATCAGGGTTGCATTAAGCTTGCAACAAGTGAGAAGATTAATGGAAGAACCAAGCACATCGATGTCAGACATCATTACATTCATGACTTAGTTGATCAGAAAGTGATTGAACTTGTGTATTGTGAGTCGGAAAAAATGATTGCTGATGCTTTGACAAAGCCACTAGCTAGAAACAGATTTGTTGATCTTAGATCAGAAATGGGATTGACATAGATAGTAGTTGTTGAGTGGGGGTGTTAGCATACAAGGTTTGTATTTAATGAGCAACAACATCTATATGTCATTGCTGTGTGCCTACTACATTGTATGATCACTAGATGGCAGTGTTACGTTTGTGAGTTCATGTTTTGTCTATGCCTCATAAGTAATAAAAGAGTTCCTGCTCCTGAAGCAGTTTTCCACAGAGAAACAACAGACTGTCTTGCCTGTACTTTGTTTAGCCCCTGAAAGATTATATCTAACAATAAGATTCCAGGGGTACCTAAAACTGACTGAAGCACCCTAGGGAATCTTAACTAGAGGAGGGGAAGGGGGAGTAGGGATAACACCGTGGAAAATAGGGTGATAAGGTTAGAAATCAATAAGGCATAAATGACAGTATAAAATGGGGAGATGTTGGTCATATAGAGGTTAAAGGATCACTAAAGGACATTTTTTTTTAGCTAAATAGCTTCCTTTACCTTACTGCAGTCCTGGTTTCATGTCCTTATTGTTCGTTTTTGCTTTGAAGTTGCTGTAATTCTGCTGTGATCTCCACACTTCCTGCTTGTCTGGCTCCTTATAACCACAGTACTGGGAGCTTTTCACGGTGGTCTAAGCTGTCATTACTGTGTGTCTAAAACTCCTCAGAACCAATCAGATTCATTTTAAAAACAAAACACTGCCCTGGATTTGTTTGTTTTTGTTCTGTGGGTCTATTTACTTCACACAAACATGAAACCAGTTTAAAACCGAAAGTGAAACTAGAGGCACATTATAGGATTGAATTTAATCTATTTTTAATCATTTTTAAAAGGAATCAGTTAACTTTTATGTCTCTATACCATGTAAACAGTAATTTCAGCAAAACATTTTTTTTCCTTTAGTGACCCTTTAAAAGTATGGCGTTGGGGTTATGATCAGAATGATCTCATAGGTCCCAAATTTTAGAAAACTGAGGCAGAGAATCATGTACTATCTCTGTAAGGTGTTCCATTCTATGAATCTGTGCCAGCACCTGCAATACCTGGGGAAGTGTGGGTGGGGAGGTAGATAACCATCCTAAGGAAAATAGCCTTCTTGGCTGCAAGGAGAATGAAAGCAGCCAATTTTTGGCCGTGCTTGGAGATGCCAGGGAGAGGCAGGCCTAATAAGTAATGAATTGGGTCCAGGGGGAGAGTTATTTCAAAAAGACCCTGTAACAGGGATTGAATGTAGGTACCAGAACAGTTGGAGAGTAGAACACTCCCAAAATATTTGATGTGAGCCAATTTCACCATGGCACCTCCAGAATCATGTTTATGAAGAATTGTAGGGGTTCTATACCATGACTATGGCATAACTTACTATACCCCTTATCTGCTAAGAACCACATTTTTACTCACACTCTACCTTTAAATAAATAACTGAGACCACCACTGTAATGTTGGAGTAAAAACTGGCCGTAGCAGCCTCCATTTATTTTAAATAACCTTTTTTAAATATTAAATAACATTTTAACACATAATTATATGTATACCTGAGATACAACAACATTTTTCTTTAACCCTACTAGTGCTGGACTTTGCAGGCACATTAACACAACTTGTAACCATTTTAACCTTTTTGAGCACTGCGGTACCTAACCTCTGGTCATAGGCCTCAAGCCGACAAGCTGACTCAGAGACGACCACTGACCGCAGTGCCCCCATTAACCAACCTCCCAGCTACACTTGGTAAACTGGACTAACAGCCCCTTCAGAACCCATACCACCTCTGGGTAATGGCATCCACTTTTGGGGTAATTTCTCCTCCTGCAAAATCCAAACACCCGCCACCAGCACCCAAAGGTAACTCCTTACCTTTGGGCGCACCTCCACACCCTCAACGCTCGCTGGACGCCGTCTTGCAGGCCCAACACCCACATGTCAATCCCCACGTCCGTCAAGTGCACTCCATCTCCCCGCAGATACCTCCACGTATCCACCTCCAACTCAGGATGTCTAACCACCAACCCACCATTCCTGATCACGAACCTCGCCACATCCCGGTTAATCTTCCTCCTGGCCCTGTTCACCCCCTCCACCAACCTGGCCATCCTCCATGACGACCTGCCCACAATGTCTGACCATATCACTACCGTTTCCGGGTAGGACATGCGGATCCTCAAAAAATCAAATTTGATGTCCCTTGCGACATCCAACATGGTACGAACTCCCAGGTCATTACCCCCGGCGTGTATCAACAAAACATCCGGTGGACGATCCAACTGTGCAAACTTATGCACTTCCGGCACCACCCTGCTCCACAACATCCCAGGAAAACCCAACCATCGAATGCACGCTTCCTGTCTTGGGACCCCCAGCTGGCGACCGTCCGGTCGCATGTCTGCTCTCCTAACCCCCCAATGAACGAAGGAGTGGCCCATTATCCAAACCAGACCCTGTCCCGCACCTTAAAGACAGTAAGCAAGAAAACCATCACAAACAGGCCCATCGGGAGACGCTCCCATCCCCGACAACCAACATGTTCCCTTAAACCAAAAACCCCGCCCCCCCCCCCACACATTGGAGGTGACCCCTTAAACCCTTCCAGGTCCCCCCTCGTGGCAAGTACTACCTCTCACCCCTAAGTTCACCATTAAATGTGGTCTGACGTATAGTCGAAACCTCCTCGACTCCCACCTGCCAATCCTCTTCACCATCTCATCGTCCAGGCCACTACGTGCCGCCTCCGTTGCGGCCACAATCCTAAACGAATGTGCTGAAAACTCCTTAGCCACAAGGCCCAATGCCCCCAGACACCTTCTGAACACCGTCACAAATTGATACCGTGACAAAGATGTCCCATCCTCATGCAGCAAAAATGATCTGACCAACGTTGGACGCACGTCCAAGAATTCCCGCACCACCTTAATTGGGCATAGATCCGACCCCCCAATAGGGAACACCTGCACCACCTTGCCTTTTCCTTTCTGATCCGTTTTTGACCTTCGTAACAACAACGTGACCCCCTCTTGCGCCCACATCACATCCGTGGCTAACATGCCACCTTGAACTGTTTTCCAGGGGCTAACCAACTCCCCCACCCGAAAAGCTCCAAAGAACGCCAGCGCAAAAGCTGCCCGAAACAACAACACCTCGTACCGGGACGCACACAACGTCCCCAACTCTCCCATAATACCCCCCAGTATTTCAAACAACACCGGGCGCCGGCCTGCATGTTCCTGGCCAAAAAGTATATCACCAGTCCCCTGACCTCGGGCCCAGCCGGGTCCACCTCGGCCTCACGAACCAGAGCCTGCCACTCCAACCAGACCTTCTTGTACGCCGCCCATGTCCTCACACTTACCAACTTCCTTATCCAACGGGAGACGATTCCAACGGAATCCTCCAAAGCCACTCCGGACAGGGGATCCCTTGCTCCTCTGCCTCCGGCACCAATTCCCGGAACCTGTCCCACTGAAACCGAGACAAGGCGTCAGCCACTACATTCTCCACTCCCGGTAAATGCACCGCATACACAAATATATTCATCTGTAAACAGTGCAGCACCAGGTACCGCAATAGCCGAATAACCGGAGGAGAGGACGCCGTCACTCTTTTAATCACCTGAACCACCCCCAGATTGTCACCATGGAACCGCACTTTCCGGTCCCGGAAGGACGAGCCCCATAGTTCCACCGCCAGCACCACCGGAAATAGTTTCAGCAGCACCAAGTTCTTAGTGAACCCCACCTCCAGCCATGACTGGGGCCAAGGGCCGGCACTCCACTGCCCCTGAAAATATGCACCAAAACCTGCACCTCCGGCCGCATCCGTGAACAACTCCATGTCAAAGTTACTGACCGGACCGGACATCCACAAAGCCCTGCCGTTGAAGCACTCCAAAAAGGTGTGCCACACCAACAGATCGTCCATATGGTCCTTCCCCAAACGCACATAGTGTCTAGGTGACCTGACCCCCGCCGTGCTCGCCGAGAGGCACCTGCAAAAGACCCTCCCCATCGGGAGAATGCGGCACGCGAAATTGAGCTTCCCCAGGAGCGACTGCAGCGCTCGGAGTTGCACCTTCCTTGAACCCAACATCTTGCTAATCTCCGCCTTGAGGCCTTCCAGCTTGTCCAGCGGCAACCTGCACTCCATCACCTCAGAATCAATCACAATACCCAAGAATTGGATGACCGACCTTGGTCCTTCCGTTTTCTCGGGCGCCAGCGGTACTCCAAATCGCTCCGCAATGTGTTCCAACGTGGCCAACAATACCGCGCAAATACGTTACCCCGCCGGGCCGAAGCAGAGGAAGTGGTCCAGATAATGGATCATGGAGTTCACTCTGGCCACATCCCGAACCACCCATTCCAGGAACGAACTGAACTGTTCAAACAATGCACAGGAAATGGAGCAGCCCATCGGTAGACACTTGTCCACGTAGAACTCTCCACCCCAGTGGCAGCCCAAAAGCCAAAAACTATCCGGGTGGACCGGCAGGAGCCGAAAAGCAGCCTCGATGTCCGACTTGGCCATCAAGGCCCCCCGGCCATACTGCCTAACCCATCCCACCGCAGCTTTAAAAGAGGTGTAACATACCGTACAATCCCCCGCACTGATGGCATCGTTGACCGACCCCCCTTCGGAAACGACAGATGATGAATGAGCCAAAACGTGTTCGGCTCCTTCTTAGGCACCACCACCAACTGGGAAACCACCAACCCGTCCAAAGGAGGCGAGACAAATTGGCCCCCCATCCGGCCCAGCGCCACTTCCTTCCGCAGTTTCTCCGAAACCACTTCCGGCTATTGTAATGCGGAACGTAAATTCCTAGACACCGGGGGGACCACCGCCAAATTGCACGGAATGCTGAAGCCCACTGAGAAGCCCCTTTCTAATGACAGGGCGGCCGCCCTGTCAGGATATTTACCGAGAAACGGCCGCATCCTTTCCACCATCACCGGAATCCTCCCTCTTTCCTGCAGAATCTCTGGGACGTCCCTTGCCCTGTTTAAAACAACAGGACGAGGGGTGAGTGCCCCCACAGCCGGAGCACTCATGCTTAAACCGGCAGGACCCTTCGAACTTGCAGCTTCCCTCATTAAACTGCCAGCAGACCCCCTTTTTTTTCCCGCCGACTGTCCTGGAGAAGAGGTTCCACCGCCCCCCCCCATGAAAAAACGGCATGGACGTCCGTGGGGCCGACATAAGCCGCATCCAAAGGCCAATGTCTTTAGTGTCCCACCTAATATCAATCACCACTGTGCCATGCCAAAAGCAGCCACTGTGCCATGCCATTAAACGCAGCCACTGTGCCATCAATTGTCGCCACTGTACCCAGCAAATGTCGCCACTGTGCCCATCAAATGTCGCCACTGTGCCCAGTAAATGTCGCCACTGTGCCCATCAATTGTAGCCACTGTGTCCATTAATTGTAGCCACTGTGCCCATCAATTGTCACCACTGTGCCCATCAATTATAGCCACTGTGCCCTGGAAAAAATATTGCCACTGTGCCCTGGAAAATGCCCCCCCCGCCTGGCACTTACCTTTCTGGGGTCAGCCATCCTGCTTCTTCCATCCCTCAATGTCTTCTCCCTCCCTCAATAACGCTTCAGCCAATCAGGTTACCGGTAACCACAACCAGTGAACCTGATTGGCTGAGGCGACTGTCAGTCTTATCCAAGGAACGCACCCCCCGTGCGTCCCTGGGATAAGCTGTGGAAGCCTATTACAGCTGGCTCTGATAGGCACTTCCACAGCCAACCAGCTGCCGCTATTCAGCTGGCCGGCTCTCACCAGGGGGCCGGCCATCTGAATATTCGGCGGCAGCGGCAACAATACTTAGATTAATGCAATGCATGAATCTATGTATTGTAATCAGTGGTGTGTGCCGGAGCCAGAGGGGGTGGCGCTCCGGCGCCCTCTATACACGCACCGCCACTGCTGACCACCTACTAGATGCCATTCTGGAGGACCATGTAATAACTGCCCTGAGGTGAGTGGCAAAGTAGTATTTGATAAGATCTGGGGCTCCCAGACCGCCTTGAGAGTGAGGAGCCAAATCTACCGATCTAGCTATGGGGTGAGCTTTATTATGCCAGATAAAATTAAGAAATAGTCTTTGTGTAGCTTTCAGCTGTAACATGGGAATGGGGATTGGTAATGTTTCAAACAGATATAAGAGCCTCAGCATGATAGTGATCTTAAGGACATTGATCCGACCTAGAAGGTAGAGAGGGTAGTTGTCCAATTGGTGTAGAAGCCGGTCAATGTCTTAAAAGAGTGGAGGGAAATTGGCCTAGTAAAGGGTAGAGTATGAGGAGGTTAGGTTTATCCCCAGATATTTAAGAGCATGAGGGCACCATTGGTTGGAAAAATTCTGTTGTGGTGTGGCAAGGAAGGGATGTGAAGGGGTAGAGCTTCTGTCTTGCCTGTATTGTTTTTGTACCCAGAGAGAGAGAAAAATGTTTGCAACAGATTATGCAGATTTGGAAGGGAGATATGGGGGCTGGCCAACGTCAGGAGGATGTCGTCTGCAAACAAGGAGAGTTTATACTCCTTCTGTCACAACGAAACCCAACGGATGTCAGGATGAGTGCGAATGGCTTTAGCTAGGGGTGCCAAACACAAAGTAAAGAGAAAGGGAGACAGGGGGCATTCCTGTCTCGTACCGTTACTCAATGGGAATGTTGGTGACAGAAAGGAGGATAACTCTACCTGGGAGGATGGTCAGGAGTATAAAGCTTGTAGAGTAGCCATAAAGGGACCATTAACCACTTCCCGTCCGCGCTATAGCCAAATTATGGCTACAACGCGGACCTACAATGCCAGGAGGCCGTCAATAGACGTCCTCCCCTTTCCTCACTCCCGAGCATGCATCAGGGAAATTCTGTGCTGGCCGTTAGTGTTGCTCACGAATATTCGCATTGCGAATATTCGACTCGAATATAGCATATTCGAGAAATCGCGCTATATTTCGAAATTCGCGGTGAATATTCGCAATTCCGAATATTCGATTTTTTACAATTTTTTTTTGAACCAGATCACATCCTAGATATCTCCATCGACGTCTAAAAGCATTGCTGGTATCATTAGAGACCCTGGGCCGAGTAGCTGAAGCGTTCATTGAATTTTCCAGAAAGATCGCAATGCGATTATTCGGCAAACGCAATATCGCGCGATTACTTTCCTCGCCCCGATCTTCCGCATCAGAGCGATTTTTACAGTTTCATTTGTAAAACAGATCACATCCTAGTGATCTCCATAGACGTCTGAAAGCATTGCTGGTATGATTAGAGCCATTGGGCCGAGTAGCTGAAGCGATCATTTTATATTGCCGAATATTCGCAATGCGAATATTCGGCAATAGGAATATTGCGCGATTATTTGCTCCGCCCTTTTGCATCAGAGCCAATCAGAGTTCTCCTTCCACACTCGTCACAGGTTAGCAACCAATAGGAACCTGCCTGCATGGACATTATATAAGCTCACTCCCAGCACCATTTCATTGCAGATTCAGAAGCTATAGAGTGTGGAGGCTGTTTCTGTGTTCCTGGTTTCCTGTGTCTTTGTTCTTGATTGATTTAGATCATCACCAGCATTGCTATTTAGTGATTCCAGTGGATCTTTTCCAGTATATCAACTGCTTTTTTCAAAGCAATAGACCCAAGAGCTTTTTTCAAAGCTACGTTTTGTGCTGTTTTGTGCTGTTTTTTTCATTTGTGTTACTGTTTGATCCTGCAATCCTCGCTGTTCAGTTATATTTGCAAGAGATTTCAGAACACATTTTGCTGAGCTTTATAAAAGAGCTTTTCTAAAAGCTAAGTTTTGTTCATCTTGTGTTACTGTTAGATCTTGCAGGTTCGCTGTTCAGTGATATTTGATAGGCATCTCAGTTCACATTTTGTTTAGTTTTCCCTAAAGAGCTTTTATAAAAGCTAAGTTTTGTGTTCAGTTTAGTTAAATTTTGTGTAGTAAGTGTACACACTGTTAGTGTACATTTATTTCATCTAGCTTAGCTTAGTGTGTGTTTAGTGTCTGTGTTTTGTGTTTAAAAAAAAAAAAAAAAAAAAAGTTAGTGTTTGTTTAGTGCTTTTTTTTTTTCTTTAATTTTGTAGTCCTTGTCTGGTGTACTACTTTTCTTATAGTTTAGTAGCTGTCTGTGTACGTCTTTGTCTGCGTGCCTGTCTTGTAAAAAATACACAAAAACACATTTTGTTCACATTTTCCCCCCCCAATAAAGTTTAACCCCCCCACACACATATCAGCAATTATGAGCGGCATCCGTGGCCGTGGCAGCAGGGGTAGGGGAGTTACTCCCAGTGCTGGATCGCTGCCAGCACGGGGTACCTCTCGTGCCCCTACTAGTGGTAGAGGATCGGGTGCAAGGGGAGTACGCCTGATCCGGGAGTTCTTCCCATCGGGCAGCCGCCCGATATTGCCATCTCAGGCTCAAGTAGTGGTGGACTACATGGGGCACAGCAGTGCCACTGAGTCGTCGGTCCCGACTCACAGTAGTACCACCATTACACCGGTGCCTGTACTACCCCCCCCCAGCCCCCAAGAGTCCAGCATCTTACTGTTCGACAGCGACAGTGATAGGGATCTCTTGGGGGAGGCCATGCATCAGGCAGACCTCCAGCTCTGTCCTGATGGTCAGGACCTTTTTGAAGGGATGGATGAGGAGGATGGGATACCTGCTGGCAGTATCCCAGAGACATCCCTTCAAACTGGTGCTGCTGTTTTGGTGCAGGAAACAGCAGCACCTAGTCAGACCCAGGCGTGGGTGAGGGGACAGCGGAGCCAGGCTAGAGGCTCCATGTCAGGTGGTTCCCTCAGACCAACACATTTCAGCCCTTGGTCTGACATCTCTGGGGGCGAAGAGGGTGACCCATCATGGTTGCCATCTGACGCGTCGGCTCACTACGTCAGTGACGACGGGGAAGGTAGGCACCCTGGTGAAACGGGCTCCACCTGTGCGCACCGAGTCCCAGCAGGTGCAAGTAACCGTCACCCCATCTGACAGGAGGGCGGTGCTGAAGTCACCTGTCTGGAATTACTTTACCCTGGTGGCAGACAACCCTACCGTGGCCATCTGCCGGATTTGTAAAGTGAGGGTGAAGAGAGGGAAGTGTTTGGCTCGGGTGGGTACCACAGCCCTGAACCAGCACCTGAGGATAAACCACTGGGCGTTGTATGACGAGATGAAGCGTGGTGGTGGTAGCAGCGCCACCACCACAAGTGAGCAGGGTACAGCAGCCCCTGCCACATCTTCATCTCTTTCCAGCAGGTCATGCCCCCCCGCTCCCTCTAGTAGAGGTACTGGTACCGGCAGCCAGACCTCTACTTCCACAGCACCCTCCACGTCTGTGTCCCGCACTGCCGTCCGGCGCCAGGCGTCGATTTCAGACGCCTTTGACCGCACCACTCCCTTCCCCCCTGGAGACCGACGTGTGCGTTCCCTCAATGGGCTCCTGGCAAGGGTTATTGCCCAACATCTGCTGCCCTTCAACATAGTTGACAGCAACCCCTTCAGGCAGATGTTGGAGCAGGCCCAACCCCAATGGCGTGTCCCCAGCCGCCATTTCTTTGCCAGGACTGGTGTCCCTGCCCTACACCAGCACATTGTGCAGAATGTAACCCTGTCGCTGGATCACGCTGTCAGCGACAGGGTTCATCTGACAATGGATGGCTGGACCAGCAGGCATGGGCAGGGACGCTACATCAGCTTCACGGCCCATTGGGTTTCCCTCCGAGGCGTCGGTGAGGGATCGGCGGCAACCGATCTTGTGGTGCCGCCCCGGGGTGTCCAGGGGAGAACTGCTGGTCTCCCTCAAGCCACTGTCTCCGCAGCTGCTGAGCCTCCCAGCAAGCGCCCCCGTAGCTACTCAAGTGTGGGGCACGTGCGCTGTCAGGCCGTGCTCCAGCTTGTTAGTTTAGGGGACCGGAGACACACTGGAGAAGAAGTGCTGAAAGCACTTCAGGCTCAGGTCCAGAAGTGGCTGACACCCCGAAGGCTCCAGCCAGGTATGGTTGTCTGCGATAACGGCAGCAACCTACTCGCCGCCCTCCATGCTGGCAGTCTGACCCACGTGCCCTGTCTGGCACATGTCCTCAACCTGGTGGTGCAGAAGTTCCTGCGCACTTATCCAGGGTTGAGTGACATTGTGGCAAAGGCGCGTAGGATTGCCAGCCACTTCAGGCGCTCCCCAACCGCTACCGCGTCCCTGTCCAAATTGCAGCGGAAGTACAATCTGCCCCTTCACAGGCTGATTGTGGACAGTGTGACGCGGTGGAACTCCACCCTCCACATGCTGAAGAGGTTGTGGGAGCAGCAAAGGGCGGTGAGGGAGTACCTGATGGAACTAGGCACTGAGAGGGCTTCACCACAACTCCCTTTCATCGCCTGTGCGGAGTGGGGGCAGATAAACCAGGTCTGCCAAGTGTTGTCCTCCTTCGAGCAGGCGACCAAGATGGTCAGCAGTGAGCAAATTGGCCTCAATAGCGTGCTGCCAATACTGTTCATGCTGGAGAGGACACTAGATCGCCTGCTCGAGGCTGGGGAGAGTGCCTTGGTGGAGCAGGAGGAGTCAGCAATGCTCCACCGAGACCAGGGCCAGGACGAGGAGGAGGAGGAGGAGGATGATGATGAAGAGGAGGAGGAGGTGGTTGCTGGTGTCGTCCCGGAGTCAGGGCCTGGTCAGGAGGGAGAGCCGGTGTTGGGGGCACCGATAGTCCGGGGGTTGGGCATGCCTGAGTTTGACCAGCAGCGCCTCAGGGAAGAAGAGTCGCACCTCATTCACCTGGCCAGCATTGAGGAGTCACAGCGGGCTGTGCTCTTCCCCATGGCTGCCCACATGCTGAGATGCCTCAGGAGGGACCCCCGGGTTAAGACCATCAAGACGAGGGATGATTTCTGGATGGCCACCCTTTTGGATCCCAGGTGCAAGGGGAAACTGGAGCAGTTCATCCCAGCCAGCCGGAGGCAGCACCGGATGGAGGAACTGCAGGCAGCCATTGTCAGACGGTTGGAGCAGGCAACTCCCCGGCCTCCAGTTGTCCCCCCTCATCTCACCCAGCAGGTGGCTGCACCCAGCTGCAGCCGAGCAGGGGACCTAATGGAAGAGATGAGGATGTTCTTCCAAACCGAGCGACCCAGTACCACCACCAGCAGCAGCAGCAGCAGTCACCACCAGCGGCTGGCCCACATGGTGGCAGACTACATGGCGTCCGTCGGTGCTTCTGACAGTATGAGCACCGACGACCCCATGGAGTACTGGGTTGCCAGATCGGACACCTGCCGCGAGCTCGCTCAGTATGCGCTGGAGTTATTGTCTTGCCCCCCCTCCAGCGTACTATCTGAGCGGACATTCAGCGCGGCAGGTGGGGTGGTCACGGACAAGAGGACCCGTCTGTCCACAGACTCCGTGGACAGACTCACATTCATAAAGATGAATGAGTCCTGGATCGGCGGTGACTTTCTGGCACCCGTCGTCGGTTCAGGGCGCTAAAGGGTCCCTTGACATGCATTCCCTGATGAAGCCCCGGACCTGATGTATTTACAGTGCTGAATATAACTATTTCAACATCAGAGAAAATCAATGTTAATATTTGGTACAGTAGGCTTTCTTTGCAATTACAGCGGTCAAACATTTCTTGTAGTTTTACACCAGCTTTGCACACACTGGAGGAGGGATTTTGGCCCACTCCTCCACACAGATCTTCTCTACATCAGTCATGTTTCTGGGCTATCGCTGAGAAACACGGAGTTTGAGCTCCCTCCAAAGATTCTCTATTGGGTTTAGGTCTGGAGACTGGCTAGGCCACGCCAGAACCTTGATATGCTCCTTACAGAGCCAATCCTTGGTTATCCTGGCTGTGTGCTTTGGGTCATTCTCATGTTGGAAGACCCAGCCTCGACCCATCTTCAAAGCTCTAACTCAGGGAAGGAGGTTGTTGCCCAAAATCTTGCAATACATGGCCCCGGTCATCCTCTCCTTAATACAGTGCAGTCACCCTGTCCCATGTGCAGAAAAACACCACCAAAGCATGATGCTACCACCCCCATGCTTCACATTAGGGATGGCGTTCTTGGCATGGTACTCATCATTATTCTTCCTCCGAACACGGTTAGTGAAATTATGATCAAAAAATTATATTATAGTCTCATCTGACCACATGATTTTCTCCCATGACTCCTTTGGATCAGTCAAGACAATTATGTCAGCAGTTATTTCACACCCTATATACTCTTATTAAGACTGCTGTACATCATGGCAACTCCTGCCCATGTGATATGACTCTGTATCAACTACTACTGTTAATACTACTACTGCTGCTTCTGCTGTTGCTGCTGCCGCCCAGTCAATACACCTATGTCAGCAGTTGTTTAACACTCTATATACTCTTATTCCTACTGCTGTTCATCATGGCACCTCCTGCCCATGTGATATGACTCTGTATCAACTACTACTGTTAATACTACTACTGCTGCTTCTGCTGCCCAGTCAAGACACCTATGTCAGCAGTTATTTCACACCCTATATACTCTTATTAAGACTGCTGTACATCATGGCACCTCCTGCCCATGTGATATGACTCTGTATCAACTACTACTGTTAATACTACTACTGCTGCTTCTGCTGCCCAGTCAAGACACCTATGTCAGCAGTTATTTCACACCCTATATACTCTTATTAAGACTGCTGTACATCATGGCACCTCCTGCCCATGTGATATGACTCTGTATCAACTACTACTGTTAATACTACTACTGCTGCTTCTGCTGTTGCTGCTGCCGCCCAGTTAATACACCTATGTCAGCAGTTGTTTAACACTCTATATACTCTTATTCCTACTGCTGTTCATCATGGCACCTCCTGCCCATGTGATATGACTCTGTATCAACTACTACTGTTAATACTACTACTGCTGCTTCTGCTGCCCAGTCAAGACACCTATGTCAGCAGTTATTTCACACCCTATATACTCTTATTAAGACTGCTGTACATCATGGCACCTCCTGCCCATGTGATATGACTCTGTATCAACTACTACTGTTAATACTACTACTGCTGCTTCTGCTGCCCAGTCAAGACACCTATGTCAGCAGTTATTTCACACCCTATATACTCTTATTAAGACTGCTGTACATCATGGCAACTCCTGCCCATGTGATATGACTCTGTATCAACTACTACTGTTAATACTACTACTGCTGCTTCTGCTGTTGCTGCTGCCGCCCATTCAATACACCTATGTCAGCAGTTGTTTAACACTCTATATACTCTTATTCCTACTGCTGTTCATCATGGCACCTCCTGCCCATGTGATATGACTCTGTATCAACTACTACTGTTAATACTACTACTGCTGCTTCTGCTGCCCAGTCAAGACACCTATGTCAGCAGTTATTTCACACCCTATATACTCTTATTAAGACTGCTGTACATCATGGCACCTCCTGCCCATGTGATATGACTCTGTATCAACTACTACTGTTAATACTACTACTGCTGCTTCTGCTGCCCAGTCAAGACACCTATGTCAGCAGTTATTTCACACCCTATATACTCTTATTAAGACTGCTGTACATCATGGCACCTCCTGCCCATGTGATATGACTCTGTATCAACTACTACTGTTAATACTACTACTGCTGCTTCTGCTGCCCAGTCAAGACACCTATGTCAGCAGTTATTTCACACCCTATATACTCTTATTAAGACTGCTGTACATCATGGCACCTCCTGCCCATGTGATATGACTCTGTATCAACTACTACTGTTAATACTACTACTGCTGCTTCTGCTGCCCAGTCAAGACACCTATGTCAGCAGTTATTTCACACCCTATATACTCTTATTAAGACTGCTGTACATCATGGCACCTCCTGCCCGAGTGATTTGACACTGTATTGTCAATGTCTACTACTACTATTACAGCTCAGTCAAGACACCTGTGTCCCAATTTTTTGGTACACTATTGACTATTATGACCACTACTGATGCTGTAAAGTATTCCCCAAGTGTTTTTATGCTATGTATTACTATTACCACTACTGCTTGTAAATCGTGCCTGTGTGATACTTAGTGGGAATGCTTTAATAAGCATTCCTAGTATGGATACCCGTAAATGTATTAATCTTAATTAGTGTGAATGCTTTAATAAACATTTCCAGTATTGATATCCGTAAATTTAGTAATCTTATTATTCCTTACGTTTTTTGGTTCTGCGTAACTTCGGCATACTTTCAGCTATTGAGACCATTCAACTGTAAAAATGTTCGTCTCTTTCAGCAAATGATGGGACTTGTTCAAGTTTTTTCCTACTTTTTACACTTTTATAAATTTTTAGCTTTTAAGACCGTTTTTTTAACAATGAAGTCAATGAGAACATCCTTTTCCCCTTTGAATTCACATGCCTGGCCAAAAGTTTCAGCTACTTCATACTTTCACTTACAGACACTGAAAAAACTGTAAAGCGGTCACAAAATATTTAGCTATCCGGCTATGACTTTTCAGATCGTTATCGTTTACAATTTTTTGGTGAAAACGCAATTTACGTTTTGCGAATTTTTCACAAAAATGCGATAGGTTATAATGTAATCCTATGGAGGGGATTTAGAGTCTGTCATGTGACCTTAACATTCTAGATCTTTGTAATTAAAAATATCTTTACAAAAAGGGGAAACAAATTGGTCTCACGCCCACAAGATCTACTTTTCATACACAATTTTTATATCAAAACGTAGCTATGCTTGTCTGGTTTATGGCAATGTGATCAAGTCTGCGATACGTATTTTAGTTTTAGTTATTGGAGCAACAGCCAGAAATTATGTCTCATAGACTCTCATGTTAAATTATCTAAAAAATGTTGCTGCAGAACTCACAAAGACGCTCTTTTCTAAATCGCAGACATGGCCACATTTTTAAGTTTATCTACATAAATTTCATATCGATGCGTTTACAAGGGCCGTGTATTTCAAACGGTGTAGTCGTTGTATCAATTGCATGTACGTTTGAGGATTTATTAAGCTTTGTTTGGAGGCTTAAATCATGTATTAGATCTGTGAATTAAAAGCGTTTGTAATGTTATTTCTTTCTATAAATCACTTTCCTGACCTCAGTGCAATATTCCTCCTCACTGACCTGGGGGGGAGGGGAAACCTATTGAGGGGGGAGGGGCGACCAGGAAGTCAGCATACGCTATACTTTGCAGATAGAGAAAGAAGCTGTGTGTCCTAAAGATAGTGTAGTGGTTATGGTGAATGTCTTTGGCAAGGGGCTCACCAATTAAGCTATTCAGCATTCCCACTCGCATTTTCCTCAGGAAATGCATTGTCTAGTTATATTATATTTTAATACTCCTGCTGCTGCCTCCATGCTGAGTAAAGCTTCATGACCTCTCTGGCACAGCGGATCCACCAACAGCCTCCGCTACAAGCTACCAGACCGGATCTAAACAGCAAGTGTAACTATAACAATGAACCTTATGTTAAACACTGTTTTGCGGCATTTATACTGCAACCATTGGGCTGTCTGCAAGAGCTCATCTGCATTCTCTCTCTTTCTTGCTCTCCCTCTCTCTCTCTTTGTATATATATATATATTGTTGCTTTTGTTATGTTCATTTTTCAACTGTTTATTTTGTGTTCGTCGTGTCTGTGTCGTGTGCTTTAGTTTGTCCTAGGTTACTGTTAAATAAAATAATAGTATAAAATGTTTTTGCTTATTATGAAGTTAAATGTGTTGATGTTGATTTGTTTGATGTTAAGTTAGATGTGTTGAAAAACCTACAAATCTATCTCAAAAAGAAATGAAACATTTCCAAAAAATAATATTTATTAATAAAAACATAATTTCAGATATAACTCTGATTGAGCTTCTGAAGGCGCTCCAGCTTCTCTATATTTTTTAATTGCTGCTGCTCCAGCAGCACATTTTGCTGAATAAGGTAGCGGATCTGGCGCTGATTTGCCTGGATCCTCTGGTGGGTTGTCTTTATGAGCGCGGTCTGCCTCCTCATCTTTCCTGATACTGTTAGGATATAATAAAAAAAAAATTTGGATTTAAAATAACGTTACCAAATAAATAAAAAAATTTTTTTGCTTATTAATCAATCATTATCATGTGTATACACTTGTTATGTGTCTAACACATCCCGGGAGTGCAGAATTATTAGGCAAATGAGTATTTGGACCACATCATCCTCTTTATGCATGTTGTCTTACTCCAAGTTGTATAGGCTCGAAAGCCTACTACAGATTAGGCATATTAGGTAATGTACAACTCTGTAATGAGAAGGTGTGTGGTCTAATGACATCAACACTCTATATCAGGTGTGCATAATTATTAGTCAATTTCCTTTTCTTTGTCAAAATGGGCCAAAAGAAGGATTTGACAGACTCTGAAAAGTCCAAAATAGAGAGATATCTAGCAGAGGGATGCAGCACTCTTAAAGTTGCAAAGCTTCTGAAGCGTGATCATCAAACAAAAGAAGCGTGTGGAAAAACAAAGGTGCAAAATAACTGCCCATGAACTGAGAAAAGTTAAGCGTGCAGCTGCCAAGATGCCACTTGCCACAAGATTGGCCATATTTCAGAGCTGCAACATCACTGGGGTGCCCAAAAGCACAAGGGGCCAGATCCTCAAAAGAGATACTCCGACTTAAGTGCTGTTCAGTCTGTGTGTAACTTTGGAAACGATCCTCAAAAGGCTTTTTCCAAAGTTACACAGAAGATCCGGCATGTGTAATTGAATTACACTGCCTAATTTTAGGATGCAGAACCGCATCCGCCGCTGGGGGCATTTCGAGTCGAAATGCCGTTGCTAGTATGCAAATTAGCACTTAAGGCGATCCACAAAGCTTTCTAGCTTCTTTTTTGCGCCGTAAGTGTTATTTTGCAAGTGTAAAATTAGGGCTCGTTTTACAAAGTGTAAAGTTAGTCACACCTTGTAAAGGCCCATTGCAGCGACGGCATTTGGTATGCTTTCCCGAGGGAGAACTCCACGTCAATTTGTAAAAAACAAAACCGGCATGGGTTCCCCCCCAGGAGCATACCAGGCCCTTAGGTCTGGTATGGGTTGTAAGGGGACCCCCCCTACGCCGAAAAATTGACGTAGGGGGTCCCCCTACAATCCATACCAGACCCGTATCCAAAGCACGGTACCCGGCCGGCCAGGAAGGGAGTGGGGACGAGCGAGCGTCCCCCCCCCTCCTGAGCCGTGCCAGGCCGCGTGCCCTCAACATGGGGGGGTTGGGTGCTCTGGGGCAGGGGGGCGCACTGCGGGCCCCCCCACCCCAGAGCACCCTGTCCCCATGTTGATGAGGACAGGACCTCTTCCCGACAACCCTTGCCATTGGTTGTCGGGGTCTGCGGGCGGAGGCTTATCGGAATCTGGGAGTCCCCTTTAATAAGGGGGCCCCCAGATACCGGCCCCCCACCCTAAGTGAATGGATATGGGGTACATCGTACCCCTATCCATTCACCTGGAGGCAAAAAGTAAAAGTTAATAAACACACAACACAAGGCTTTTTAAAATAGTTTATTATTCTGCTCCGGACGCCCCCCCTGTCTTCGTTATTAGCTCAATTACCAGGGGGGGCTTCTTCTTCCGCTCTCCGGGGGTCTTCTTCCACTCTCCGGGGGTCTTCCGCTCTCCGGGGGGGCTTCTCCGGACTCCGGGGGGGCTTCTCCGGACTCCGGGGGGCTTCTTCCATCTTCTCCCCTCTTCCGCTCTTGACTCGGCGAACCCCGGTTCTTCTTCAGCTCTCCGGTGCCTTCTTCTTCAGCGCTGGCTGCCTGCTATGTTTGTGTGTTAGCTCGATTTCAAACAGGCAGCCGGCGCGGTCTTCTGTGGCGTCATCTTCTCTTCTGGTCTTCTGTTCTTCCGATGTTGCCTCGTCGCCGGTTGTCGCTGTAATGATGGAAGCGCGCCTTGCATCACATTTATATAGGCATCACCGTCCCATCATGCTCCGGTAGGTACCCACGTGGTGGGTGCACGTGGGTAGGCACCCACCACGTGGGTACCTACCGGAGCATGATGGGACGGTGATGCCTATATAAATGGGATGCAAGGCGCGCTTCCATCATTACAGCGACAACAGGCGACGAGGCAACATCGGAAGAACAGAAGACCAGAAGAGAAGATGACGCCACAGAAGACCGCGCCGGCTGCCTGTTTGAAATCGAGCTAACACACAAACATAGCAGGCAGCCAGCGCTGAAGAAGAAGGCACCGGAGAGCTGAAGAAGAACCGGGGTTCGCCGAGTCAAGAGCGGAAGAGGGGAGAAGATGGAAGAAGCCCCCCGGAGTCCGGAGAAGCCCCCCCGGAGTCCGGAGAAGACCCCCGGAGAGCGGAGAAGACCCCCGGAGAGTGGAAGAAGAAGCCCCCCCTGGTAATTGAGCTAATAACGAAGACAGGGGGGGCCTCCGGAGCAGAATAATAAACTATTTTAAAAAGCCTTGTGTTGTGTGTTTATTAACTTTTACTTTTTGCCTCCAGGTGAATGGATAGGGGTACGATGTACCCCATATCCATTCACTTAGGGTGGGGGGCCGGTATCTGGGGGCCCCCTTATTAAAGGGGACTCCCAGATTCCGATAAGCCTCCGCCCGCAGACCCCGACAACCAATGGCAAGGGTTGTCGGGAAGAGGTCCTGTCCTCATCAACATGGGGACAGGGTGCTCTGGGGTGGGGGGGCCCGCAGTGCGCCCCCCTGCCCCAGAGCACCCAACCCCCCCATGTTGAGGGCACGCGGCCTGGCACGGCTCAGGAGGGGGGGGGACGCTCGCTCGTCCCCACTCCCTTCCTGGCCGGCCGGGTACCGTGCTTTGGATACGGGTCTGGTATGGATTGTAGGGGGACCCCCTACGTCAATTTTTCGGCGTGGGGGGGTCTCCTTACAACCCATACCAGACCTAAGGACCTGGTATGCTCCTGGGGGGGGAACCCATGCCGATTTTTTCTTTGAAAATTGGCATGGAGTTCTCCCTCAGGAATGCATGCCGCTGTCATTTTTTTTTTCCCCGACGCAACTTTAAGCCGTCGCGATCCTCAAAACTCGGCGTAACGTAACTTCGCGCATGCGCAGTACGGCCGACGCGCATGCGCAGTACGGCCGGCGCGGGAGCGCGCCTCATTTAAATGGGACTCGCCCCATTTGAATAGGAACGCCTTGCGCCGGCGGAATTTTAGTTACACAGCCTGAATTTTCTAGATAAGTGCTTTGTGGATCAGGCACTTAGGTAGAAACTTTAAGCCAGTGTAACTTAAATTGGATTTTTTAAGTTACGTCAGGTTTTTGTGGATCTGGCCCAAGGTGTGCAATACCCAGAGACATGGCCAAGGTAAGAAAGGCTGAAAGACGATGACCACTGAACAAGACACACAAGCTGCAACGTCAAGACTGTGCCAATAAATATCTCAAGAAAGATTTTTCTAAGGTTTTATGGACTGCTGAAATGAGAGTGAGTCTTGATGGGCCAGATGGAAGAGCCCGTGGCTGGATTGGTAAAGTGCAGGGAGCTCCAGTCCGACTCAGACGCCAGCAAGGTGGTGGTGGAGTACTGGTTTGGGCTGGTATCATCAAAGATGAGCTTGTGGGGCCTTTTCGGATTGAGGATGGAGTCAAGCTCAACTCCCAGTCCTACTGCCAGATTATGGAAGAGACCTTCTTCAAGCAGTGGTACAGGAAAAAGTCACCATCCTTCAAGAAAAACATGATTTTCATGCAGGACAATGCTCCATCACACGTGTCAAAGTACTCCACAGCGTGGCTGGCAAGAAAGGGTATTAAATAAAAAAAAGTAATGACATGGCCTCCTTGTTCACCTGATCTGAACCCCATTGAGAACCTGTGGTCCATCATCAAATGTGGGATTTACAAGGAGGGAAAACAGTACACCTCTCTGAACAGTGTCTGGGAGGCTGTGGTTGCTGCTGCACGCAATGTTGATGGTGAACAGATCAAAACACTGACAGAATCCATGGATGTCAGGCTTTCGAGTGTCCTTGCAAAGAAAGGTGGCTATATTGGTCACTGATTTGTTTTTGTTTTGTTTTTAAATGTCAGAAATGTGTATTTGTGAATGTTGAGATGTTATATTGGTTTCACTTTTAAAAATAAATCATTGAAATGGGTATATATTTATTTTTTGGTTAAGTTGCCTAAAAATTCTGCACAGTAATAGTAGTCACCTGCACACACAGATATCCCCCGAAAATAACTAACACTAAAAACAAACTAAACAATACTTCCAAAAAAATTCAGCTTTGATATTAATGAGTTTTTGGGGTTCATTGAGAACATGGTTGTTGTTCAATAATAAAATGAATCCTCAAAAATACAACTTGCCTAATAATTATGCACTACCTGTATACTTCTAGCATCAATACCATATTATGGTTCTACAATCTGACAGGTGCGCTTTATATGTTGTCCATTTTTATATCTACATTTTATTGTTGAAATGTTATTAATCATTGTGCACATATTTACCTTCCTGAACAAGGCTCACAGGACCGCTCTCTTCCTCCTGCTCTTCTGCTTGAGAAGTTGGGGTGGTGGGGGGGGGAAGCTCCTCAGCTTGCTCCTCAGCAGGAGCTGGGGTTGGGGAGTGGGAGGGCCCTGGCTGCTCCTCTTCATCCATCTCCTCCTCTGCCGCATCCTCCTCTGCCGCATCCTCCTCCTCCTCCTCATCGGCCTGGCGCCTTCTGCGCTTGGCGCGGATAACTGGCATTGGAGCTCCTATAATAACACAATGTTCATATATTATAAAAATGTTTTCTAATGACGTATGCAAATTCTGTGTACTCTGCTGTATTGTATATGAATACAAATTGATTTATATAGACAGTTAACCAATGGGACAATGTTATATTAAAGGGTCTTGTGGGCACTACAGGGGACTGAGCGTGAGCTGGGATGCAACCATGTTAAAATGAGCTGTTTTTGTCTCCTTTGTTTTGTTCAGACCATCTCATGTTAAAAAAAGGGCCTGATGGAGCACACGGGATTACTATAACAACCCCACTCCTAACACAGGAATTTAGTGGTAATCTATATATATAAAACTCAACGTGTGTGTGTGCATAAATGTATGTATGTATGTATGTATGTATGTATGTTCCAGCATCACGTACAAACGGCTAAAGATATTTATATGAAACTTGGCACACAGGTTACTTATATGTCAGCCACAAACATAGGATAGGTGGTTTAAACCTTACCCACCCCCACTTGCCATGGTCGGGGTTTTTCTTTAAAGTCCCATGCAAAGCAATGGGAAAATTATGTTCCCACATAACTTCTGTGTTCCTGTCTGCTGTCCCATGTCTTTTTTCAACAGTACTATGAATACCTTGGCTGGTGGTGATATATGTTAGCACAACATGGCATCTTGGTTAACAACATCTGACCTTACATGAATTACATATGACCTTACATAACTGTCACCAAAGGAGCTGCGGTGGCTCCACACGATTGCCACTGCACTGACAAGTGATTCACCTCTGCAGCTAGGGGTTCGGATCCCGCTCTCGGCTACCTGTGAATTGAGTTTGGTGGTCTCAGCCCCGCCCCTGGTGGGTGTGCTATGCGAGGTTGGGTTGGGAGGACCCCCTCACACCCGCCATTGCCAACCGGGGCATGGAGAAAGGTGGCAGATTGCCTCTGGGGGAGGCCTCCCAACTCCTGCAGGCCGGCTCCTCTCTCTTTCGAGTTCACGCACAAAATACACTTTTTTAAAAAAAAACATAACTGTCAACAATAACTTACCTGGATGATATTTAGCCCGAAGACGTCTGACCTGATCCATTTGGCGCCTCTTCAGGTCAGACCACTTCTTCACAATTGCCTTGTGGTCATGTTGGCCGCCAAAGTCAGCGATTAGGGCGCTGACCACAGCCCTTTTCTCTGGCTGCCTCCGCAGCTTATCGTATCCTGTTTCCAGGAACTTCTGCAAGATGAAGAACAAAGTATATTGTAATACTTCTGTTGACAGCCTTATGGATATATGACGTAAATGTATGCTATTCAACAATTGGAAGCATTCTCGCCTTATTAATCAATGACAGGGGTAACATGAAAGATTTTATATCCTGCCATTTCGGTCGCCACCTTTTTTGCATAAATATAGCAGCCATTATCATTTGCATAATTATGAATATATTATTAACAACACAGGATACACGTATAGGGGAGATATGCGTTGCTAACTCTTTTCCCTGTCAGGAGCCTAACGCCCCGGGGGGTCAGAGACGGGACCTTTTTCGGAGGACCACTGACGTATGTACCCGTCGCAGTTTTTTGTGATGTCACTCTTTAGGTGTGTGCACATTTTTCACTGCATCCGGGTGGAGTTTTTGGGTTGTGTTTTGCACGCCACAGGCTTTTCAACAGGAAAAAAACAGCTGGAGGCAGAATGGTTGCAAAACACTACGGGTTTGTTACCTAACTCTGGGTTTCAAGACCAGTCCACCTCCAGCTGTTGCAAAACTACTACTCCCATCAGCCACGGTCTGTCAGTGCATGCTAAGAATTTTACTTTTGCTGCATCTAGGGTGCCACAGTTTAGAGACCCGTGCATAAAGGCCTGAAAAATGGGGGCCTGCAGAACTTACAATACTAGAAGTGCCAGCATTCCCAGGCATGCTGGAAGTTGTAGTTCTGCAACATCTAAAGGGCAATATGTATTCGAACGTCCTTGGGCCTTGAGGACACTGAAGTCAGGACGTTCGCATACGTCCTATGTCCAATAAAATGTTAAATTCATTATGCTAAATAACAAGGAAAAGTGCCTAAATACACATTTGCCAACCAGGGTGTCTGCAGCTGTCCAGGCATGCTGGGACTTGTAGTTTTGTAAAAGCAGGAGACACATTTTTTGTGAAATACTAATATCTGATCATATATACTAACTTTTAAACTAGACTAAAATGCAGTTGAAGATGATGAAATAACAGTGGTCAAAATACTTACACAAATCAGCAACTTTTCCTCAGACTTAGTGAAATTGCTTCCAACCATGTTGCTGTAATATTGCGCTGCGATCATAAGTTGGAAACTGGCAAGGCTCCAGGAAATGGTCGCGTGTTGTTCGCGCAATTGCGCATGCGCGATCGAAAAATCGCAATCGCAATATGTATTTTGGTTAAAATATCATACATATTCGATTTCAGAGTGCTGCTACAGCAGTTTTCGAAATATCTGCAATCAATTTCGCATTCGCATGTTGCGATATTTCGATAAAATATCAGGAATATTCTGAGCCAATCAGAGCGCTCCTCCAGCATATCTCGAAATTGCGCAATAAATATCGCATTCGCATGTTGCGATATTTCGATAAAATATCACGAATATTCTGAGCCAATCAGAGAACTCCTCAAGCATATCTCGAAATTCCGCAATAAATATCGCATTCGCATGTTGCGATATTTCGATAAAATATCACGAATATTCTGAGCCAATCAGAGCGCTCCTCCAGCATATCTCGAAATTCCGCAATAAATATTGCATTCGCATGTTGCGATATTTCGATAAAATATCACGAATATTCTGAGCCAATCAGAGCGCTCCTCCAGCATATCTCGAAATTCCGCAATTAATATCGCATTCGCATGTTGCGATATTTCGATAAAATATCACGAATATTCTAAGCCAATCAGAGCGCTCCTACCGCAGTTATTAAAAAAATCGCAATTATTTTCGCATTCGCAATAGCGAAAAATCGCAATCAATTAATTTCGATAAAATATCACGAATATTCGAATTTAGCGAATATATCTCGAATATTCGAATATATATTCGAGATATATCGCGAAATCGAATATGGCATATTCTGCTCAACACTACTGGCCGTGTCCCATGGACACAGCCAATCACAGATCACTGTAAATGGCCAATCACAGCGGCCATTTACAATGCGATCTGTGTGGCCAATGAGAGATGATCTTAAATGTAAACATATGAGATCATCTCTCATTGCCAGCACTCCCTCCTCACACAGAGACCACGTGTGAGGAGGGAGAGTGACCTGTGCTGTTCTGAGTGAGTGTTCCGTTACAGTGACCAACATATACAGTGCCCAAACAGTGTCCAATCAGTGCCAATCAATTGGGATAAGTGTCAGTCAGTGCAATCAACACTTAGTGCCCACCTGTGCCATCTGTGCCCGCCTGTGCCATCTGTGATCAGTGATCAGTGCCCATCTGTGCCGCCTTAGTGCACATCTGTGTGATCAGTGCACATCTGTGCCAACTCATCAGTGCCCACATGTGCCAATGAGTGCCCATCTGTGCTGCCTCATCAGTGCACATCTGTGCAATCAGTGCCACCTTAACAGTGCCCATCTGTGCCACCTCAACAGCGCCCATCTGTGCCACCTCAACAGCGCCCATCTGTGCAATCAGTGCACATATGTGCCGGCTCATCAGTGCACATCTGTACTGCCTCATCAGTAACCATCTGTGCCACCTCATCAGTGTCCATCTGTGCCACCTCATCAGTGCCCATCTGTGCCACCTCATCAGTGCATATCTATGCCATCTGTGCCGCCTCATTAGGGCCCATATGTACAGCCTCATCAGTGCCCATCTGTGCCGCCTCATCAGTGCCGCCTCAGTGCACATTTGTGCTACCTCATCAGTGCACATCTGTGCTATCAAATAGTGCCCATCAGTTTTGCCTCATCAGCGCACATCTGTGATTATCAGTGCCCATCAGTGCAGGCTTAGCACACATCTGTGCTACCTCATCAGTGCAGGCTTATTAGCACACATCTGTGCAGCCTCATCAGTGCCACCTCATCAGTGCAGACATGTGCAGTCTCATCACCATCAGCAACTATGTCCAAAAGAAAAAAAATTCCCCCGAGAAGGCGTACCACAGCCGACTAGAGCAACGGGGAGATCTCTTTTTCGGATTCCCTTTCAAATTCAGATTCTGAGTCGGACGTAAATTATGAACAAGTCCTCAGTAGTGGAACACAGAGGAGGAAGATCTGCCCGCCAAACAAAGGCGTTCTGGTAAAGAGGCAGTGGCATCCACCAGCACCGCAGTGCCATCCACCAGTACCTCGGCAATAAAGGCCAAGGACCCATGGCAGCCTTCCCTATGCCCTTTAGCACCCCTTGTGGCTTCCTCCTAATTCAGGAGAAGCCAACATTCCCCCTTTCACTGCCCAGACAGGAGTCCAGGTGGACACAGAGAATTTTTCCCCAATTATTTTTATTTTTTTTATTACATTTTAACTGAGGACATGCTTTCTACAATTGTGGCCCAGTGCAACCTGTGTGCACAGCAATTTATTTAACCACTTCCTTACTGGGCACATATACCCCTTCCTGACCAGGTGACATTTCAGCTTGTGGCACTGCGTCACTTTAACTGACAATTGCGCAGTTGTGCAACGTGGCTCCCAAACAAAATTGGCGTCCTTTTTTCCCCACAAATAGAGCTTTCTTTTGGTGGTATTTGATCGCCTCTGCGGTTTTTATTTTTTGCACTATAAACAAAAATAGAGCGACAATTTTGAAAAAAAAACAATATTTTTTACTTGTTGCTGTAATAAATAGCCCAATTATCAGTCTATCCGATACGTATTCTTCTACATATTTTTGGTAAAAAAAATAAAATAAAAAAAATCGCAAGAAGCGTCTGGTTTGCGCAAAAGTTATTGCGCTTACAAAATAGGGGACAGAATTATTATTATTATTTTATTTTTTTTACTACTAATGGCGGCGATCAGCATTTTTTTCATGACTGCGACATTATGGCGGACACATCGGACACTTTTGACACATTTTTGGCGCCATTCACATTTATACAGCGATCAGTGCTATAAATATGCACTAATTACTGTATAAATGTGACTGGCATTGAAGGGGTTAACACTAGGGGGTGAGGAAGGGGTTAAATGTGTACCCTGAATTGTGTTCTAACTGTGTGTGGAGGGGGGTGACTGGGGGAGGTGACCGATCTATGTCCCTATGTACAAGGGACACAGATCGGTCTCCTCTCTCCCCTGACAGGACATGGATCTCTGTGTTTACATCACGGCCGCCAGGCACTCGCATCGGCATCTCAGGCCACCAGGCACTCGCATCGGCATCTCAGCGATGCGGCGAGCACATGCGCTGACTGCGCGCGCAGGCCGTAAAAACGCGGCCAGTTAGAGAATTAGAACCACCCTGCGGCCGTGTAAAGTGGTTCGGCCATCGGGTAGTGGTTAAAATAATCCAACATCCTATTATGCCTGTCCCTACAAGTGGAGAGACCTAACAGTGGAGGAGTTTAAGTTTTTTTTTTGGGCTTCACATTTTGTATGGGACTCATCAAAAAAAAAACGTATTGCGATCCTATTGGTCAACCCACCCCATCCACCACATGCTGATCTTCTCCAAGGTAATGCCCAGAGCCAGATACCTCATAATCATGAGGTTCCTACATTTTATGATAATATCCAGTGCCCTCCCCGAAATGACCCAAATTATGACAGGCTTTTCAAAATTCCCCCAGTTGTATACATATGTGTGGATGAGTCCCTTGTTAAATTTAGGGGCAGGCTTAAAATCAAGCAATTTATCCCCAGCAAAAGGGCCCGCTATGGGGTGAAGGTGTACAAATTATGTGACCGAGCCACAGGGTACATGTATGCCTTCAAAGTGTACGAAGGGAAAGACACCCAGCTGTATCCCCCAAATTTTCCAGACTACTTGGGATCAAGAGGGAAAGTTGTCTGGGACCTCACATACCCCCTACTGGAGAAAGGCTACCACTTGTACGCAGGGCCGTCTTTACCACAGGGCAAATGGGGAAGCTGCCCAGGGCCCTGTCACTGTTGGGGGCCCAAAGCAACCCCTTTTGTAAAAAAAAAAAAAAAAAAATTTTTTTTAGGGGTCCAGAAGTCCCAAGGGGCCCGGAGGCCCCCAGGGCCCCAGATGGCAACCCCCCTTTTTTTATTTATTTTTAAATACATTTTTTTTTTTTTTAATATATTTTTATTTTTTATTAAAGGTCCCCAGGGCCCCGGATGGCAACCACCCTTTTTTTATAATTTTTTTTTCATATTATTTTATTTCTTTTTTTTCTTTTTATTTCTTTTTTTATATATATATCTTTTTTTATTAAAGGGCTCAGAGGTCCCCAGGGCCCCATGTGGCAAACACCCTTTTTTATTTTTTTTATAAATGTTAATTTTTTTATTTTTGTTTATATATATATATATATATATATATATATATTTTTATGAAAGGGCCCAGAGGTCCCCAGGGCCCTGGATGGCAACCCCCCCTTTTTTTATAAATGTTTATTTGTTATATATATTTTTTTTATTTTTTATTAAAGGACCCAGAGGTCCCGGATGGCAACCCCCTTTTTGTTGTAATTTATTTTTATAAAAAAAAAAATTATTAAAGGGCCCAGAGGTCCCCAGGGCCCCAGATGGCAACCCCCTTTTTAAAAAAAAAAAATATATATATTTTTTATATATATTTTTTGTTTCTTTTTTTTTTTATTAAAGGGCCCAGAGGTCCCCAGGGCCCCGGATGGCTACACCCCTTTTTTTATATATATTTTTCTTTATTTCTTTCTTTATTTCTTTTTTGTAAAGGGCCCCCTGCTTCTAAATTTGCGGCTGCCCCCCCTGCTTCTCAATTTCAGGCGGCAGCACCCCCCCGGTTCTCTGCTCCAGGGGGCCCATGCCAAATCAGGCTGAAAATCGTCAGCGGCACGCAGCCAGTGACAGTACTGCTTCCCTTCCCAGTGTTTCAAAATGTACAGCACCCCTGGCTTCCCTTTAGACATGCACTTCTCCCTTCCTGCCACTGGGTGCTGCTTGTATATAAAAGTGAATTAGAATGTGATTTTATAACATCCCCAGTTTGCTCTTCCAGAGGCTGACTTCTTTATGTCCTGCTCCTCAAGGTATGTCACTGTTTGCTAATCTATATTGTAAATAGAAGTTTTCTGTAGAGTGTGCCCAAAGTCTTTATAATATTTAATGATTCACTGCAGGTCTGGTCAGTGTTTTAAAAAGTTCCTCTATTTTACACATGGCATGGGGGTCACAGCACCGTCTGTCCATTCTGCTTTAGCACCATGGGACCCCATGCCATGCCATGTGTAAAATAGAGGAACTCTTTAAATCACAGACCAGACCTGCAGTCTAGGCTGAGTAAGGCCTCAGAGCACATGGCATTACTGGCTGTATTTAACTGCTTGATGGGCTTATTTTGGGCCTGGCTGGTTCACATGTATGTGTTTTGGCGGCCCACATTTGCGCAGGCACAGCAGCCCATTCATTTGAATGGGTCGCCATGCCTGCGTTTCCTGCAAAGAAAAGCGCATGCCTCATGTAATAGCTGCGCACACGGAACACCTATGCCCATCAAGCACTGAAATACAGCACTGTCTGTCCATTCTGCTGTCTGCTGTGACTTATCTGCAGTTCCCGCACTGTCAAACTTGCTGCATTTTTAGACGTTTAGGTCACGCTTTTAAAAACACAGTGCGTTTGTGTGTGCAAGAACTGCAGGTAAGTAGCATGGTGCAAAAGCAGAATGGATTTCAAGGCAACTGTATTTTTAAAATGCTGAATGCACCTTTTTTCTGCTGGAAACTAAGGCATGGCAGCCCATTCAAATCAATGGGCTGCTGTACCTGCACAAATGAGGACCGCCAAAACATACATGTGAACCAGCCAGGCCCAAAATAAGCTGGAGGGGGGCCCAAAAAAAATGTTTGCCCAGGGCCCAAACCATATTAAAGATGGCCCTGCTTGTACGTAGACAACTTCTACACATCTCTGTCCCTGTTCCACAACCTTCACCGGAAGAAGACGCCAGCATGTGGCACCGTAAGAAAGAACCAGACGGGTTTTCTTCAAAGTCTTGTCAATACGAAGTTGAGAAGAGGAGAATCGGCAAGTCTGCAAAACAAGGAGATTCTGGCAGGGAAGTGAAGGGACAGAAGGGATGTCTACATATTGCCTTTGATCCACAAAAATACCTTTGTGGAAATCCCCAGAAGGAATGGCCCCATCCAAAAGCCCACATGCATCCAGGAATGCAATTTGTTCATGGGGGGAGTCGACTTCAACGACCAAATGCTTGAACCCTACCTTGCCACAAGATGGACATACCATTGGTATAAAAAAGTAGCAATTCATTTTTTTTCATTTGGCCAAATAAAACTGCTATATTATTTACCGCAACTCCGAACCCTTCCTTGGCTACCAGAAGGACATTTTCACTGCCCTTATATTCCAGAACGGCCCACCAGAAAACATCTGATCAGATATTTTTAGTCGATTCTCTAAACTCCACTTTCCCAATAAAAACCCTCCCAGACTAACAGGCCAATGATGTAAAAAAATGTAAGGTGTGTACCAGTGGAGGAGTCAGAAGAGACACATCTTATTATTGTGCCCAGTGTCCTTCCCAACCAGATCTCTGCCTGATCTGGAACTGACCCTGGACTGTTTTTTTATTATGCTTCTGCCTAACCATTCTGTACATAACACTCTGCCTGATCTGGAACTGACCTTGGACTGTTTGACCATGTTTTTTGCCTGCCTCTTGGATTGATCTTGTACACTGCTACTGGACTAGTGCAATTCAACATAGGGGTCTCACATATGTGAGGGGCTCCATAAAAGTTTTTTTGGATGAATAAAACAATTTTTTCGTTTTCTCATTCCTAGATTAGGTTCTGGAGACTCAGAGGTAGGGATGAGTCGAACACCGCCCAGTTCGGTTTCGCATCCATAACATGCAAAGGGACCGAAAGTTTGAGTGAACTTTCGAACACCGTTAAAGTCTATGGGACTCGAATGTGAGAAATCAAAAGTGCTAATTTTAAAGCCCAATATGCAAGTTATTGTCCTAAAAAGGGTTTGGGGACCCGGGTCCTGCCCCAGGGGACATGTATCAATGCAAAAAAAGTTTTGAAATATTCCTTTAAATATCATGCCTGAGGGGTGTCTATAGTATTCCTGTAAAGTGGCACGTGTTTCCTGTGTTTGGAACTGTCCCTGCACAAAATGACATTTCTAATGGAATTTAAAACTGCTTGCAGCTTTAATGAAATGTCTAGTCCCGGCAATATGGATGAAAATCATTTAGAAGAATGGCATGGGTAAACCCCCCCAGCCCATTACTAGCCCCTTTGGGTCTTGTATGGATATTAAGGGGAACCCCGCACCCCCCCTCAAAAAAGAGGAAAGGCGTGAGGCCCCCCGGCCCTATATACTCTGAACAGCAGTATACAGGCGGTGCAAACAAGACAGGGGGCCGGATTCAGAAAGCACTTACCCCGACGTATCTCGATATACGCCGCGTAAGTGTAAATTTGCGCCGTCGTATCTGTGCGCCGTACTCAGAAAACTAGAAAACTAGATACGCCTGAAAATAGGCTTCTTCCGACCGGCGTACATTTCCTACGCCAGCGTATCGTGGGCGCATATTTATGCTGGACGCATCTGGCGCTCCCATTGATTTCCTATTCAAATATGCAAATGAGGGAGATACGGCGATTCAGAAACATACGTTTGGCTGGTGCGGGTAAGCTGTACGTCCGGCCTAAAGTTACCCCTCATAAATCAGGGGTAACTTTGCACTAGACTTGCACAGGTCAGCTGGAGAGCAGCTGCAGCAGCACCGTTATGGACGAGCTGAGCAACCACACTTGCAGGACAACACATCTGTCTGCCAACATGCCAGGGGCAGCCATGGTCATAGCACTACTGCGTCTACGGGCACGTAGGAGGGCACGGGAGAGGATATACTGCACGTGCATGAACGTCTTTGGCATCGGTGATTCGGAGGTGTATCGCATCTTCAGATTCAGCTCTGATGCCATCCTGGAATTAACCACAGCCCTGCATGATCACCAGCCAGACACATCGCGTACATGCAGTGCAGCCACTTGCATTTCCTTGCAAGTGGATCTTTTCAGCGTACAAGTGGAGCAGTGGCTGGGATGTCACAATCCACCATGAGCAGATGTGTGCACCAGGTGGTCCCCGCAATCCTCACACGCATGTCCCACCACATCATCAAACCCACCCATGAGCACCTGCGGCAGAAGGCAATGCAGGATTTCCACAGAATTTCCAGATTCCCACGCACCGTGGGGGCCATTCATTGCACACATGTGGCACTACAGCCCCCCCGTGCCACAGAGCACATGTACTGCAATCGTAAGCAGTGGCATTTCATCAATGTACAGGTGATAGCCGATGCCCAATGCCTCATATGGCACGTCCGTGCCAAACACCCCGGGGCCAGCCACGACAGCTACATATACCGTCAAAGCAACATCTCCACAGAATTCGAACAGAACGTGTACATGGAAAGCTGGCTGGTTGGTGAGTGACATGGGTGTCAGGCATGACTGTCCGACCCCATGATGCAGACATCACGAGGGGCACATGCACGACTAACATCCTCCTGTCTTTTCCCTTCCAGGTGACTCTGCATATGCACTTGGGCCCCATCTCATGACTCCATTCCGGAATCCCCAAACCAGAGGAGAGAGAAAATACAATGCTGCACACATACGTACCCGTGCAGTGGTGGAACACACATTTGCCATCCTGAAGTCCCGTTTCCGATAAGCCTGGATAAGTCCGGGGGGACCCTGTTGTATTCCCCAAACTTTGTGTGCCAGATCATCGGTGAATGTTGCGTGCTGCACAACTACGCCATGAGAAAGGGCCTGGAGATTGACATACGTGATGACTTGACCCCCAAACCAGACAGTCCCCCCCTACCCGAGGCTACCCTGTCTGCTGAAGGAACAGCAGTCAGGAGTTGCCTCGTGGACCGCATCTTTGCACGTTAAACACACACATTCATCATGGCACATGGACAATGCACGCATGCACACCACTGTGGTCCCTAGCTCACACACACCACATCCACTTCACATTGGATAAGCCCAAGTCCATGCAGGACTTGGGAGCAGCAACGCCGCGCCAAGGCTCCAATGGTGTCGCTGTCCAATCATACCACATGCACACAGTCGTGGGGATAATCTCTCCCCGACGACCCAGGGTGACACCCCTTTGCTGGCAGGAGTGTCACCCCCACATTCACACACCAGTCACACTGTAGCCTGCACTCCTGACCGTGTGCATACTTTTCAAAAATAAATAAACTCATATCCTGAGTATACAAATAAAAATCAAACTCATCACGTGGAGTGTCGCTTCAGCTCCCTCGGCATGGCTGCCCGGTACCAAGAATTGTAACTCATGTAAAAGCTCACCTAGCTTATAGGACCTTTACAAATGACTTTATTTTGATCTACACGGCATACCACATGCTCTTTATTGTATATAATTGTCCTGACCTCTGTAACAAGGCCTGATGTGGTGGCCTGCAGCTCCCCCAGGCAGGTCACAATGGCTGTGCAGTTTCCACTCACATCCTGCAGGCTGTCACTAATGGAGGCTGTCTGAGCAGCCTGCTGGGTGAGGGCCTGCTGGGCAGCCAAGGTACAGGCAGCCTGGGTCTGGGCCGAGGAGGCCAGGCTCTTTCCACTCGGTGCAGGTCACCCACTAAATCACCCATATAGCAGGTCTGCTTGGCCTGGTCCCTCTCCAGATTCTCCTCCAAGCCATCCGGATCACCCCTGGTTTTGCGGGTAGCCTTCCTGGGGGCAGGAGTGGCTTGGGGCCGGCTGGATGAGGAGGCCCTTGAGGGGATATTCCTTGTGGGAGGTGGCCCTTGAGGGGCTATCCCTTAGGGGGGAGGAGGCCCTTGAGGGGATATCCCTGAGGGGGAAGGAGGCCCTTGAGGGGCTATCCCTTAAGGGGGAAGGTGGTTTGGGAGGGTCCTGGGATGAGGGTCTCGTCCACAAGGTAGAAACCTTCTGTAACGTACCTGGTGTGTAGAGTCTGATGCAGGGTAGCCTCTCTTATGACTCTGGTTCACGAGCCACTGAATGTGGGAACAGCGGACTCGGAGCACAGAGGGGTAGGAGTGCCGAGGTGATGATGGGTAGTTGCAGAAGGACGAATACCTCTGGTGAGTAGATGCTGAACACAGAAGCGGAGGATGGGTCAGCGACCCGCACGGGATCTGCGACTACAGCGGCACAAGCAGGAAACAGTTCAGATATAGCAGAGTCAGACAAGCCGGGTCATAACAGGTGAGCGTGCAGGAAGATGGCTGAAGAATAGTCGGTAAAACAAGCAGGTGGATCTGGCAACAGTGAAGTCAAGCAAGCGGATGGTCAAACGGAGCCGGGTCTGGATTGGAGAGGTTCGGGTAGTCAGGCAAGCCGGGTTCAGGTTTCAAACAGGTATTCAAGCAGGATAAACAGGTAACAGGTCTCAGGTATGATCTGGTCAATACTGCAGATCAGGCAGCGAAGACACTGTGCTGCTGAGGTGTTTAAATAGGGCAGCCTGCTGTTAATCACTGAAATCAGTCTGCACCATTAACCATTAAGTGGCAGATCCATGACATTGCCCCCCCCCCAAGGGGCAGCCTCCGGATGCCCAGTCGGGCTTCTTTGTCAGGATGAGCAAGGAAAAAAGCACGTAACAACCTCTTGGCATGTATATTACCTTCTGGCTTCCAAGAATTATCCTCTGGGCCGTACCCCTTCCATTTGACTAGGAACTGATTCTGGCCTTGTCGCTTCCGACAGTCCAATATGGCTTCTACCACGTATTCTTCCCATCCGTCCACATGAATGGGTTCTGGAGGTTTAAACCCTCTGTTGGGAAAAGGATCGGCAACTGCAGGCTTGAGCAAAGAGACGTGAAACACAGGATGTATCTTTAGGGTGTCAGGCAAAAACAGTTCGTAAGAGGCTACATTAATTTTTCTTTTGACTGGAAAAGGACCCAAAAACTTAGGTGCTAGCTTTTTAGACGGACAAGGTAATCTGAGGTTATTTGAAGATAGCCATACCTGATCGTCCGGTTTTAGATCCAAGTCACCCCTTCTCTTCTTATCGAAAAATGTTTTGCTGTCCGCCTGAGCCTTGGTAATTGCGTCGTGCAAAAGTTGATTGTTGCGTCTGAGAAAGTCCATAGTACTTTGTACGGCTGGAACTGGTGACTCTGAAAAGAAATCTGGCAAAAATGTTAAATTGAACCCATAATTAGCAAAGAAAGGAGATTGCCCAGTAGCTGAATGATTGGCATTGTTGTATGCAAATTCTGCCAAAGGTAGCAGGGAGACCCAATCGTCTTGGGAGAAGGTTGTGAAACATCTAATATATTGCTCTAATGTTTGATTCGTCCTTTCCGTTTGTCCATTGGACTGAGGATGATAGGCAGAGGACAAGGACAGTTGAATTTGTAGTGTTTCGCAGAGAGCTCTCCAGAATCGGGAAGTAAACTGAACCCCTCTGTCAGAGACAATATTAGAAGGTACTCCATGCAATCTGATAATCTCCTTGATAAATACGCGGGCCGTCTCCACTGCAGAAGGCGTGTTTTTCAGGGGCAAGAAATGGGCCATTTTGGTGAAACGATCCACAACAACAAAGATCGCCGTACATCCCTCGGAACGAGGAAGTTCAACAATGAAATCCATTGCGATCATTTCCCAAGCTTGTTTTCGGGGTGTTTTATTTCGGTTGCATATAGGACAAGAATTGATGTATGACCTACAGAAGTCCTCCAGATTGGGCCACCAGAATGTGCGTCGTATTAATTCAAGAGTTTTATTAACTCCAAAGTGGCCTGCTAATGGATGATCATGACAAAGTTTCAAGACCTCGACTCTGATATCTTCTGGTACAAAAACCTGACTTCCTCTCCAAAATAGTCCGTCTCTAGAGGTTAGTGAGATATTAGAGGGTTTAGAGGAATCGGAAGAGGCCCTTCTGATCATAGAGAGTAGGTCGGTATGTAACAGTAGGAAGTTGTTGTCCGGTAAAATGGTATCAGGAGTGGATGCATCCTTCGGATTGTCGTGCATTCGGGATAATGCATCCGGTTTCACGTTTTTAGATCCTGGCCGGTAAGTAATGTGAAAACAAAAACGAGAAAAGAAAAGAGCCCAACGAGCTTGTCGAGGTTTAAGGCGTCTGGCAGTTTTTAAGTATTCCAAATTTTTGTGATCCGTATAGATCAGAACAGGGTGAGCGGCGCCTTCTAGCAAATATCTCCATTCCTCTAAGGCGGTCTTAATGGCTAGTAATTCCCGATCTCCCACGTCGTAGTTCTTTTCTGTGGGGGAAAGCTTTCGAGAAAAGAATCCTATTGGATGTATTAGATCTTTATCTCCTAAACGTTGGGAGAGGACGGCCCCAACGGCAACTTCAGAGGCGTCTACTTCGAGGAGGAAGGGTAACGCTGGATTGGGGTGTCTGAGAATTGGAGCTGAAGTAAAAAGTCTTTTTAGAGTGTCGAAGGCCTTCTGGGCTTCAGGGTTCCAACGGAAGCGAAGGTTCTGTTTTGTGAGTTGTGTGATGGGGGCGACAATAGCAGAAAAACCTTTAATAAATTTTCTATAAAAATTTGCGAATCCTATGAAGCGTTGTACCCCTTTCTTATCTAGAGGTGTTGGCCAGTCTAAGATTGCAGATACTTTCTTTTGATCCATCTCAATTCCTGTTGGAGAAATTACCAAGCCTAAAAATTGAATGGTTTGCTGCTCGAACTCGCATTTTTCAGCTTTCGCATACAAACTGTGCTGGCAAAGACGATCCAAAACTTTACAGACATGTCCTCAGTGTTCTTCTAAGGAACGAGAGAAAATTAATATGTCATCTAAATAAACAATAACGAAAATGTCCAAGAAATCTCTGAACACGTCATTAACAAAATGTTGGAACGTAGCAGGCGCATTGCATAACCCGAAGGGCATGACCAAGTACTCGTAGTGGCCATAACGGGTACGAAATGCTGTCTTCCACTCATGTCCGTCTTTGATACGTATTAGGTTATACGCTCCCCTCAGGTCTAATTTCGTGAAAATGACGGCAAACCTTAGCTTTTGGAAGAGTTCCGGTATTAGGGGTAAGGGGTAACGGTTTTTCACTGTAACATTGTTGAGTTCCCGGTAGTCAATGCAGGGACGGAGAGATTGATCTTTCTTTGTAAAAAAAAATATTCCGGCACCTGCTGGTGAAGTGGACGGGCGGATAAATCCCTTTTCCAGATTTTCATCCAGGTAGATCTTTAACCACTTAAGCCCCGGACCATATTGCTGCCTAAAGACCCAAGGTGTTTTTACAGTTTGGGACTGCGTCGCTTAAACAGACAATTGTGCGGTCGTGCGACGTGGCTCCCAAACAAAATTGGCGTCCTTTTTTTCCCACAAATAGAGCTTTCTTTTGGTGGTATTTGATCACCTTGGCGGTTTTTATTTTTTGCGCTATAAACAAAAATAGAGCAACAATTTTGAAAAAAATGCAATATTTTTTACTTTTTGCTATAATAAATATCCCCCAAAAACATATATAAATTTTTTTTTTCCTCAGTTTAGGGCGATACGTATTCTTGTACCTATTTTTGGTAAAAAAAATCGCAATAAGCGTTTATCGATTGGTTTGCGCAAAATTTATAGCGTTTACAAAATAGGGGATAGTTTTATTGCATTTTTATAAAAAAAAAAATTTTTTACTACTAATGGCGGCGATCAGCGATTTTTTTCGTGACTGCGACATTATGGCGGACACTTCGGACAATGTTGACACATTTTTGGGATTTTTGTCATTTTCACAGCAAAAAATGCATTTAAATTGCATTCTTTATTGTGAAAATGACAGTTGCAGTTTGGGAGTTAACCACAGGTGGCGCTGTAGGATTTGGTGTACACTGTGTGTGTGTTTACAACTGTAGGGGGGTGTGGCTGTAGGAATGACGTCATCGATCGAGTCTCCCTATATAAGGGATCACTTGATCGATGCAGCGCCATAGTGAAGCACGGGGAAGCCGTGTTTACACACGGCTCTCACCGTTCTTCAGCTCCGGGGAGCGATCGCGACGCAGCGGCTATAAACAAATAGCCGCGCCGTCGTCCCGGATCGCTCCCCGAGGGGACCCGACCGCCGCAAGTCGCGGGGGGGGGTCCCGATCGGACCCCCGACCCACGTCTAGGCAGGGACGCACAGGTACGCCAATGTGCCTGTACGTGCCATTCTGCCGACGTATATGTACATGCGGCGGTCGGGAAGGGGTTAATGCGTCCTGTTCTTTTTCGGAGAGTGGAAAAATTTGTCCGAAGGGAATCTCAGCCCCGGGAAGGAGGTCGATCGGACAATCATATGGCCGATGAGGTGGAAGGGAGTCAGCTCCCTTCTTGCTGAAGACATCCAGGAATTGGTGGTAGGGTTTAGGGACAGATTGTAGCAGACTTGGATCGGTATTCAAACAAAGTAGGGCAGAAGATGGATCAGGGCGTCCAGGTAGACAGTGTACTTGACAGTAGGGGGATGAAAACAAGATTTCTTTGGATATCCAATCGATCTGAGGATTATGTGCTTTAGGCCAAGGTATTCCCAGGATCACCGGGAACAAAGGAGATGAGATAACATCCAAAATCAAAAGTTCCTTATGATTGGAGGCAGTGATGGCAGGTAAAGGAAAGGTTTCCTGGGTGACTTGCCCGGATTTGATATGTGAGCCATCAGCCAAAAAAACTGAAAGTGTAAAGTTCTTTAAGCGGACAGGGATGTTGTGCATATCGGCAAATGAGGAGTCAATAAAGCAGCTGCACGCACCTGAATCAACGATGGCTTTGACCCACACCGTCTTTCCTGGAAGCTGTAACAAAAGGGAGATATCGAGAAGGTTGGTATTGGTAGAGATAGCAGAAATGTTACCAGGAACTGATGATCGGGACTTACATAGTTTAACAGGGCAATTGTGAACGTAGTGGCCGGCCTCACCGCAATACAGGCATAAGTTCAGCTGGCGGCGGCGAATGCGTTCTTCTGGCGGTAAGGTAGGTCGCATCACGCCTAACTGCATGGGTTCAGGAGTGTCCAAGGAAGAGCCAGTAGAGTTAGAAGAAGTTGGTGGCTGATAACGAGAAGGAGGCAAAGGAGCTCGGGTAGTGACCCAGACTGGGCGACTTGGCTGAGAAGATCGTTCTGCTTGGCGCTCCCTTAAACGTCGGTCGATCTGCACAGCTTTATCGATCAGGTTATCCAGGGTGTCAGGTACCCCAATACGGGCCAATTCGTCTTTTAAAGCTTCAGACAAACCTAAACGAAATTGATGGCGCAAGGCTGCGCTATTCCACTGAGTGTCCGCACTCCAGCGGCGGAAATCTGTAACATAGTCCTCTACGGCCCTTCGCCCCTGTTGGAGAGCGAGTAGAGCCGCTTCAGCTGTGGCAGTTCTCTGAGGGTCGTCATAAAGTTGCGCCATGGCCTGGAAAAAGAACGGCAAAGTCTCGGTTTGGACACTGTTCTCCTCCAGTAATCGATGTGCCCAATTCAAAGGTTCCCCTTGAAGCAAAGAAACAACAAATCCTACTTTGGTAGCTTCCAAAGAAAATGTGCGAGGTTGCAAGGCGAAATACAACTGACAGGAGTTGCGAAAGTCCCGGAATTTGGTTCGATCTCCAGAAAATCGTTCGGGCATGGGAACCCTGGGTTCGGGCGGTAACATCACTACTGACGGACCAGAAGCGGATGAAGATGCAGATGGTCTAGCAGCAGATGCTGAAGTTGCGTCCCCAGATGCTGTTAAGTTCTGAACTTGTCCCTCCAACCTTAGATAGCCATCTTGCAGATTTTTCACGGCTTGGGTAAGGGAAGCTAGATGTTTACACACCTCTTCCATGGCCGGAACTACACCTGCAGACTCTGTCATGGCTGCCTGATACTGTAACGTACCTGGTGTGTAGAGTCTGATGCAGGGTAGCCTCTCTTACGACTCTGGTTCACAAGCCACTGAATGTGGGAACAGCGGACTCGGAGCACAGAGGGGTAGGAGTGCCGAGGTGATGATGGGTAGTTGCAGAAGGACGAATACCTCTGGTGAGTAGATGCTGAACACAGAAGCGGAGGATGGGTCAGCGACCCGCACGGGATCTGCGACTACAGCGGCACAAGCAGGAAACAGTTCAGATATAGCAGAGTCAGACAAGCCGGGTCATAACAGGTGAGCGTGCAGGAAGATGGCTGAAGAATAGTCGGTAAAACAAGCAGGTGGATCTGGCAACAGTGAAGTCAAGCAAGCGGATGGTCAAACGGAGCCGGGTCTAGATTGGAGAGGTTCGGGTAGTCAGGCAAGCCGGGTTCAGGTTTCAAACAGGTATTCAAGCAGGATAAACAGGTAACAGGTCTCAGGTATGATCTGGTCAATACTGCAGATCAGGCAGCGAAGACACTGTGCTGCTGAGGTGTTTAAATAGGGCAGCCTGCTGTTAATCACTGAAATCAGTCTGCACCATTAACCCTTAAGTGGCAGATCCATGACACCTTCCTCCATAGAAACTTCCTCTAGAGGGGAGGTGGGGGCACTCTCCTGAAGGGATGGCGTGGGTCGCCCAGCAGCCGACGTCGGCCTAGCTCCCTCCAGCACATCTGTGGATGACACAAAACATTCCCATGTTGGTGGACCCAGAAACTTGTCACATGTTCCCTTCCACCCCCTCACATGATACACACCGGATAAGAGATAAAACACACTTACCTGTCCTCAAGGCCTGATCAACTGAATCATAGCCCTCCAGGCCCTCAACCTGCTCCCTCTCCAGGCATCGGGCAATGACCAACTCATCAGGAGTGAGGGTGATGTTAGTGGCTGGTCCACCTCCTGTGCCCCTGGCATGCTTCCTGATCGTGGTCAGCTTCTCTTTCACCAGATGCTGCAGATCATTGATTTTTTTTGCTATGTCCCTGGGGGTCTTAGCCGCCACGCCAAGGGCATTCACCTGCGTTGTCATCTCCAGCAGGATCTCATCTTTCTGGACCTTGCTGGTCGTGCCACTCAGTGCCCCATGGAGGCACGCGCCGTACTTGGAGAGGCCCTCGATAATAATTGCCTTCTCTTCAGGGCTGAAATTTTTCTTCCTCCGATCCTTAGTAGTCGATACTGGTGCAGACATGGCTCCAAATGCAAAAGTACTAGCACCCAAAAATGCTTGTGTACTTTTGCACCTGATGGGCGCATGTCTGGGCGTATTTATGCCTGGGCGTAGGTGCTGGGCCGGCGTATCTTAGGGGTTACGCCGGGCGTAGTTGTGAGCATACGCAGATGGGTGCGGTCAATTCGTCCACCTCACAGCGCATGCCCCGTTTATGATACGCCCGACGTAAACCACTGCGACACGCTGGGACCATCATTTGCATGAGGTGACGCCCACTTACACTTACGCTGGCCTACGCCGTAGAAAATACGTTACGCTGGCGCATCTTGGTGAGTAATGGCTTTCTGAATACAGTACATGCCTCTCCGCGCTGCTCCGGCGTAGTGTAAAAAAGATACATTGGCGCATATTTATGCTGGTGTAGCGTATCTGAATCCGGCCCAGGGACTCTAGATTTGTTCTTAAGACCCAGTAACCCAGTGGATTTTTGTCGGGAAAGGTGTCCAAGTCTGATCTTGCCCCTAGGTATTCCTGCTCCATGTAAATCAGATGCTGGCGATGGTTGCTGGAACTGATCAGACCTTGGGGCTGCAGACTAAAAAAATTGTCTGAACGCATCGGTCAGACGGCCACCTTCTTCACCGCTCCTTCTATGACTGACTGAACCATCAGCAACACTTTGTCCAGGACCAGGAATTTCTAACCCAGGCTCTAGAAACGCGTTGCACAAACCTTTCTGCAAGGCCTCCCGAAGATGTTTCATTCTCTGCTCCCTCTGCGACGGCTGAATAAGGTCAGCAACCTTACCCTTGTAATGAGGATCAAGGAGGGTTGCCAGCCAGTAATGATCCCTCTCCTTGATACCATGAATCTGAGGATCCTTTTGCAGGCTTTGCAGGATCAGGGAGGCCATGCAGCATAGGTTTGCTGAGGCATTTCGGTCTGGAGTCCTCTGGGTCAATAAGGATGACATGATCCGCAGCCATCTCCTCCCAGCCACGCATAAGTAGATGGGTTTCTGGGGACTGTAAATGATCCCTTGAATACTGCTGATGATGATGAGTGCTAGGCTCCACCTCCATGCTGACACAATCCTCCTCCTCCTCGTTCTCTTCCTGTGTGATCGGCGGGCCCACAGGAACACTGTCTGGATAAAGGGGGCCTTGAGAGGTAAGAAAGTCCTCCTCTTCCTCCCTCTGTTCTGCCTCAAGTGCCCTGTCCATTATTCCACGCAGCGTGTGCTCCAACAGGTGGACAAGAGGGACCGTATCACTGATGCATGCACTGTCACTGCTCACCATCCTCGTGGCCTCCTCAAATGGTAACAGGACAGTGCCTGCATCCCTGATCATGACCCACTGATGTGGAAAAAAAAACAAGCTCCCCTGACCCTGTCCTGGTGCAATAGTCGCACAGGTACTCATTGATGGCCCTCTGCTGTGTGTGCAGCCGCTACAGCATGGCCAATGTTGAGTTCCATCTGGTGGGCACAGATTAGGCAGTTCTTGGGCAGGTTAAATTCCTTTTGGAGGTCAGCCAGCTGAGCACTGGCATTATATGACCGGTGGAAATGCACAAAGACTTTCCTGACCTGTCACAGGAGATCCTGTAAGCCCGGGTGCATGCCCAAGAACCGCTGCACCACCAAGTTAAGGACGTGAGCCAAACAGGGCACATGGGTCAGGTGTCCCTGTCAGAGGGCGGAGAGGAGGTTGGTGCCATTGTCGCAAACCACCATTCCTGACTGAAGCTGGTGTGGCGTCAACCACCTCTGAGCCTGCCCCTGCAGAGCTGACAAAATCTCTGGCCCAGTGTGGCTCCTGTCCCCCAAGCACACCAGCTCAAGCACCGCATGGCACCTTTTTGCCTGCGTGCTTCCGTAGCCCCTTGAACGCCTATGGCGCACCGCTGGTTGCGAGGACAAATCACCAGAGAAAGGGGCCATGGAGGAAGAGGAGGGGGTGGATGGGAGAGGTGTGGCAGAATAACCACTAGTAGCATTTTGGAGATGTGGTGGCAGAACAACCTCCAACACTACTGCACCCTGTCCTGCATCCTTCCCAGCAGCCAGCAGAGACACCCAGTGCGCCGTGAAAGATAGGTAACGTCCCTGTTCATGCCTGCTGGACCATGAGTTTTAGCTTCACACTGTGCCCAGTATACAGTAGACTGACTTAATATACTGCAGCTAGCTGAATCACCTATTACTTCCTAGTATTATTAGGAAGAGAACAACAGGAGTTGTCTGCAGTAAGGTTTATCTGCAAACCTGTGCCCAGGATACAGTACACTGACTGAATATAATGCAGCTACCTGAATCAACTGCCTGCCTGTAGTACTATTAGGAAGAGAATAACAGGAATGCTCTGCAGTAAGGTTTAGCTGCACACTGTGCCCAGAATACAGTACACTGACTGAATATACTGCAGCTACTTGAATCAACTGCCTGCCTGTAGTATTATTAGGAAAATAATAACAGGAACGCTCTGCAGTGAGGTTTAGCTGCACACTGTGCCCCGGATACAGTACACTGACTGAATATACTGCAGCTAGCTGAATCAACTGCCTGCCTGTAGTATTATTAGGAAGAGAATAACATGAATTGTCTGCAGTGAGTTTTAGCTGCACACTGTGCCCAGTATACAGTACACTCACTTAATACACTGCAGCTACCTGAATAAACTGCCTGCCTGTAGTATTATTAGGAAGAGAATAACAGTAACGCTCTGCAGTGAGGTTTAGCTGCACACTGTGCCCAGGATACAGTACACTGACTGAATATACTGCAGCTACCTGAATCAAATGCCTGCCTGTAGTATTATTACAACAAACAAAAGTCACTGCCCCTACCTATGACTGGTCTATACAATAAGGAGTGCTAGAAATGGGGGTATATACATACAAAAACATGGAATATCCAGGTTCAAACTTACCGACCAATCAGCAACCAGACAAATTCACCTGTCTAACAGTGTGTGTTAAAAAAAGAGGTTTAGTTGCACACATTTGCAAATGCATGTGTAAGCTGCAGGCCCCCGTCAAGGCTCTTTGTATACTGCAGTCCTAACTATAACATTGCATTTAAAGTCTCCTCAGTAGAGATGTACAGAACTGTTCACCGGCGAATAATTTGCGGCGATTTAAGCGCATTCGTGTTCGCCTATGCGAGCGAAAATATGCGCTGTTCGATCCGCCTCCTATTATTTATCATTGAGCAAACTTTGACCCTCTATCTCACAGTCAGCAGACACATTCCAGCCAATCAGCAGCATACCCTCCCTCCCTGACCCTCCCACCTCTAGGGCAGCATCCATTTTAGATTCATTCCGAACCTGCATTCTTAGTGAGAGGAGGGATAGTGTTGCTGCTGCTGAATTGATAGGGAAAGAATAGCTAGAGTAGTGTTTTCAGTGTCCTGAACGACTCATCTGATCTCTGCTGTAAGGACAGCACCCCAAAAAGCCCTTTTTAGGGCTATTAACCCCAAAAAGCCCTTTTTAGGGCTAGTAACTCCAAAAAGCCCTATTTAGGGCTGGTATATCAGTCTGCTTTTTATTCTCTGTAATCTAATTGCAGTTGCCTGCTAGGAAGGCAGCTTGTGTGTGTCAGGATCACAGCGTACACTATGCCCAGTGCCATCCACCACTCATCTATCTTGGTGGCACAGTAGATAACATTTAAAAAAAAAAATATTACTGCAATATAATTGTAGTCAGTTGCCTGTCTGCCAGCGTGTGTCAGGGTACAGAGTACACTGTGCCCAGTGACACCCACCACCCATCTATCTTGGTGGCACAGTCGATAACATTTAAAAAAATAAAAAATTATTACTGCAATATAATTGTAGTCAGTTGCCTGTCTGCCAGCGTGTGTCAGGGTACAGCGTACACTGTGCCCAGTGCCACCCACCACCCATCTATCTTGGTGGCACAGTCGATAACATTTAAAAAAAATAAAAAATTATTACTGCAATATAATTGTAGTCAGTTGCCTGTCTGCCAGCGTGTGTCAGGGTACAGCGTACACTGTGCCCAGTGCCAACCACCACCCATATATCTTGGTGGCACAGTCGATAACATTTAAAAAAAATGTTTTATTACTGCAATATAATTGTAGTCAGTTGCCTGGCTGCCAGCGTGTGTCAGGGTACAGCGTACACTGTGCCCAGTGCCACCCACCACTCATCTGTCTTGGTGGCACAGTACATAACATTTAAAAACCCCCAAAAATTTACTGCAATAGAATAGTAGTCCGTTGCCAGCGTGTGTCAGGCTCATAGTGTAAACTGTGCCCACTTGCCCAGTGCCACCACTCATATATCTGGTGGCATAGTATATTAAATTTAAAAAGAAAAAACACAATTTTGATTGCAATAGAATAGCAGTTAATTGTCTGCAGGCGTGTGTCAGGCCTACAGCGTCTACTCTGCCAACTTCTGCCAGTGCACAGTGTCACTCATATCTGGTGTCACAGTAGCTTGCATGCATAGTACAACTTAACAAATAATAAAACATGACTGGCAGAGGCAGGCCACCCTGCAGGGGCTGTCGTGGTCGTGGTGCTGTGATTCCCTTTGGCCCTAGAATAATGCCCAGTGTTCAGAGGCCACATACCCTGAACTCGAAAATTTCTGAGGACATGCACACAGGCTAACACAGGACACCCAATCTTCTACAGCTTCCGCTCGAAACCTTGACGCACCATCCTCCTCCAGCTCAGCTTCGGGTACCTCTCAAGTTACCACTCGCCCACATGCCGCCGCCACCAACACTAGCATCACAGCTGCTTCACTTCATCTGTCAGAGGAGTTATTTACACATGAGTTGGAAGAAATTAGTGATGCGCAACCATTATTGCCAGAGGTTGTAGATAAAATGGATATGACTCAGTCAGGCAGCATTACACACATAGTTACATAGTTACATAGTTAGTCAGGTTGAAAAAAGACACAAGTCCATCCAGTTCAACCACAAAAAATAAAAAAACAAAAATAAAAAACACAGTAAAATCCTATACACCCAACTCCATTCCCACAGTTGATCCAGAGGAAGGCAAAAAACCCCAGCAGAGCATGATCCAATTTGCTACAGCAGGGGAAAAAATTCCTTCCTGATCCCCCGAGAGGCAATCGGATTTACCCTGGATCAACTTTACCTACAAATCTTAATACTCAAGTTATATTCTGTACATTTAGGAAAGAATCCAGGCCTTTCTTAAAGCAATCTACTGAGCTGGCCAGAACCACCTCTGGAGGGAGTCTGTTCCACATTTTCACAGCTCTTACTGTGAAGAAACCTTTCTGTATTTGGAGGTGAAATCTCTTTTCCTCTAGACGTAAAGAGTGCCCCCTTGTCCTCAGTGTTGACCGTAAAGTGAATAACTCAACACCAAGTTCACTGTATGGACCTCTTATATATTTGTACATGTTGATCATATCCCCCCTTATTCTCCTCTTCTCAAGAGTGAATAAATTCAGTTCCTCTAATCTTTCCTCATAGCTGAGCTCCTCCATGCCTCTTATCAGTTTGGTTGCCCTTCTCTGCACTTTCTCCAGTTCTCCGATGTTCTTTTTGAGAACTGGTGCCCAAAACTGAACTGCATATTCCAGATGAGGTCTTACTAATGATTTGTACAGGGGCAAAATGATATCTCTGTCTCTGGAGTCCATACCTCTCTTAATACAAGAAAGGACTTTGCTCGCTTTGGAAACCGCAGCTTGGCATTGCATGCCATTATTGAGCTTATGATCAACTAAAACCCCCAGATCCTTCTCCACTACAGATCCCCCCAGTTGTACTCCCCCTAGTATGTATGATGCATGCATATTCTTAGCCCCCAAGTGCATAACTTTACATTTATCTACATTAAACCTCATCTGCCACTTAGTCGCCCAATTAGACAGAGCATTGAGGTCGGCTTGTAAATTGGAGACATCCTGCAAGGACGTTATTCCACTGCATAGCTTGGTGTCATCTGCAAAGACAGAAATGTTACTTTTGATCTCAGACCCAATATCATTTATAAATATATTGAAAAGTAAGGGTCCCAGCACTGAACCTTGGGGTACACCACTGATAACATTGGACCATTCAGAGTAAGAATCATTAACCACGACTCTCTGAATTCTGTCTTTCAGCCAATTTTCTATCCATTTACAAACTGATATATCCAATCCTGTAGACCTTACCTTACACATGAGCCGTGTGTGCGGAACTGTATCGAACGCTTTTGCAAAATCCAAATATATCACGTCCACAGCCACGCCTCTGTCCAGGGTTTTACTTACCTCTTCATAAAAGGAAATCAGGTTTGTCTGACAACTTCTGTCTTTCATGAATCCATGTTGTCTGCTGCTTAAATAGTTTTTTTCCTGCAAGAACTCATCCATGTGGTCTTTTATTAAACGTTCCAGTATCTTCCCAACTATAGAAGTTAGACTAACAGGTCTATAGTTACTTGGTAAAGACTTTGTTCCCTTTTTAAATATGGGCACCACATTGGCCCTGCGCCAATCCAGTGGTACTATTCCTGTCTTTAATGAGTCCCTAAATATTAGATACAGTGGCTTTGAAATGACAGAGCTCAACTCACCTAGGATCCGTGGATGGATGCCATCAGGTCCAGGTGCTTTATCCACCTTTATTCTGTCTAAATATTTCTGGACCATATCACTTTTGAGCCATTGTGGATTTGAGGCTGTGTCACTCCCACCCCCATTTTGGACATGAGCTCCCCCATGCTCCATTGTATACACAGAGCTGAAGAAAACATTTAATAAATTTGCCTTCTCTTTGTCCCCAGTCACCCACTCTAGATTATTTTGTAAGGGGCCTACATGCTCAGACTTCACCTTTTTACTATTAATATATTTAAAGAATTTTTTGGGGTTTGTCCTACTATCTTTTGCAATCTGTCGTTCGTTTTGAATTTTTGCTTCCTTGATTTCCTTTTTGCATATCCTGTTATATTCTTTGTAACATTTAAACAACACTAGTGTTCCTTCATTTTTATATTTTTTAAAAGCTGCTTTCTTTTTGTTTATAGCTTTTTTAACTTTGACCGTGAGCCACATAGGTTTTATTTTTAGCCTTTTAAACTTATTGCCCATGGGAACATACTTTGCAGTGAGGTTCCACACAGTCTTTTTGAAGAATTCCCATTTCTGTTCTGTGTTCAGCTGTGCCAATAGTCCCTCCCAGTCCAAGTCCTGGAGAGCAGCCCTCATCCTTGGAAAATTTGCTCTCTTAAAATTTAGTGTTTTAATATTTCCTGTATGTATTTCTTGCTTATAGTTAATATTAAATGAAATCATGTTATGATCACTGCTACCCAGGTGTTCCTTTATCTGAACATTAGTAATAAGCTCTGCATGGTTTGAGATTATCAGGTCCAACAGGGCATCATTCCTAGTTGGGGCCTCAATAAACTGCACCATAAAATTGTCCTGCAATAGGTTTTTAAATTTTTGTCCTTTAACTGTCCCAGAAGTGCCATTAATCCAGTCAATTTCTGGGTAGTTAAAATCCCCCATTATTATCACCGTCCCAGACCTTGCAGCCCTTTCCATCTGTGCAAGGAGCTGAGTCTCCACCTCCTCATTAACATTGGGTGGTTTATAACAAACTCCAATGATTAATTTTGAACTACGCACATCTGTATGCAGTTCCACCCATAATGCTTCAGACTCATCACACTCTCCATCAACCAGGTTCTCTTTCACGCTTGCTTTGAGGTCACTTCTCACATAGAGACAGACCCCTCCACCTTTCCTTTTTACCCTGTCTATACATGGAGGTATAGTGTGATGATGATGTACCCACTGCTGCTTCCTTTGCTGAGTTGTCAGATACAAGTGAAGCGGTTGATGATGACGATGTGTCCGGGGATGTCACGTGGGTGCCCGCTCGAAGAGAAGAAGAAGAGGGGGAAAGTTCAGATGGGGAGACAGAGAGGAGGAGGAGACGAGTTGGAAGCAGGGGGAGGTCGTCGCAAGGAGCTAGTGGCACAGTCAGACAGCATGTATCGCCACCCGGGGTCAGCCAGACAGCACGCCAATCAATGCATGCTGTTGCCACCACCAAAATGCCGGCATTGCAAAGCTCAGCAGTGTGGCATTTTTTTTTGTGTGTCTGCCTCTGATAACAGTGATGCCATTTGCAACCTGTGTCAAAAGAAACTGAGTCGTGGGAAATCCAACACCCACCTAGGTACAACTGCTTTGCGAAGGCACATGATTGCACATCACAAACGCCTATGGGATCAACACATGATGAAGAGTACAAGCAGCACACAAGCTCAAAGCCACCATCCTCCTCCTGGTGCAGCATCTTCAGTCATGTTAACCACTGCTGTCCTCCTTGCCCCCTCTCAACCATCCGCCACTGCAGTTCCTGCTCATCTGCCCACAGTCAGGTGTCTGTCAAGGACATATTTGAGCGTAAGAAGCCAATGTCACAGAGTCACCCCCTTGCCCGGCGTCTGACAGCTGGCTTGTCGGAACTCTTAGCCCGCCAGCTTTTACCATACAAGCTGGTGGAGTCTGAGGCCTTCAAAAAATGTTTAGCTATTGTGACACCGCAGTGGAAGGTACCCGGCCGAAATTTCTTTTCACAAAAGGCAATCCCCAACCTGTACTCTATTGTGCAAAGGGAAGTCATGGCATCCCTGGCACACAGTGTTGGGGCAAGGGTCCATCTTACCACTGATACCTGGTCTGCAAAGCACGGTCAGGGCAGGTATATCACCTAAACTGCGCATTGGGTAAACCTGCTGACGGCTGACAAGCATGTAATGCGTGGCTCTGCAGAGGAGTTGGTGACACCGCCACGACTTGCAGGCAGGTCTGCTGCCACCTCCTCTACTCCTCCTACTTCATCCTTTTTGATAACCTCCTCGGCTGAGTCCTCTTCTGCTGCTGCGTCTTGCTCCACATCAACTGCACCCCCCCAGCTCCCCAGGGGGTATTCCACATCACGGATACGACAGTGTCACGCCGTCTTGGGGTTGACTTGCCTGAAAGCAGAGAGTCACACCGGACCAACACTCCTGTCCGCCCTGAATGCACAGGTGGATCAGTGGCTGACTCCGCACCAACTGGGGATCGGCAAAGTGGTGTGTGACAATGGAAGCAATTTGTTGGCGGCATTGAATTTGGGCAAGTTGACACATGTCCCGTGCATGGCACATGAGATGAATCTGATTGTACAACGCTTTGTGCATAAGTACCTCAAGCAGGCCAGGAAGGTGTGGCCATTTCAGGCGTTCCTACACGGCCATGGCGCATTTTTCAGATATCCAGTGGCGAAACAACATACCAGTGAGGCGACTGATTTGCAACAGCCCGACACGGAATTCAACACTCCTAATGTTCGACCGCCTGCTCCAACAAGAAAAAGCCGTCAACGAGTATTTGTATGACCGGGGTGCTAGGACAGCCTCTGCGCAGCTGGGAATTCTTTTGCCACGTTACTGGACGCTCATGCGCAATGCCTGTAGGCTCATGCATCCTTTTGAGGAGGTGACAAACCTAGTCAGTCGCACTGAAGGCAGCATCAGCGACATCATCCCATTTGTTTTCTTCCTGGAACGTGCGCTGTGAAGAGTGCTGGATCAGGCCGTAGATGAGCGAGAGGAAGAGGAAGAGTTGTGGTCACTATCACCACCACCAGAAACAGCCTTATCAGCATCACTTGCTGGACCTGCAGAAACGCTGGAAGAGGAGTGTGAGGAAGAGGAGTCAGAGGGGGAATGTGGCTTTGAGGAGGAGGAAGACCAACCACAGCAGGCATCCCAGGGTGCTCGTTGTCACCTATCTGGTACCCGTGGTGTTGTATGTGGCTGGGAGGAAGAACAGACCTTCAGTGAGATCAGTGAGGACGAGGAACGGGACATGAGTAGCTCAGCATCCAACCTTGTGCAAATGGGGTCTTTCATGCTGTCGTGCCTGTTGAGGGACCCTCGTATAAAAAGGCTGAAGGAGAACGACCTGTACTGGGTGGCCACGCTACTAGACCCCCGGTATAAGCAGAAAGTGCCTGAAATGTTACCAAACTACCGGAAGTCGGAAAGGATGCAGCAGTTCCAAAATAAATTAAAAAGTATGCTTTACACAGCATACAAGGGTGATGTCACAGCACAACGTGAATCTAACAGTGGAAGAGGTGAAAGTATCCCTCCTCCTACCACGACCACGCCGGCAAGGACAGAACGCTTTACAGACGTGTTGTTGATGGAGGACATGCAGAGCTTTTTCAGCCCTACGCGTCGCCACAGCCCTTCGGGGTCAACCCTCAGAGAACGACTAGACCGACAGGTAGCAGACTACCTCGCCTTAACTGCAGATATCGACACTCTGAGGAGCGATGAACCCCTTGACTACTGGGTGTGCAGGCTGGACCTGTGGCCTGAGCTATCCCAATTTGCCATAGAACTTCTGTCCTGCCCCGCTTCAAGTGTCCTTTCAGAAAGGACCTTCAGTGCAGCAGGAGGTTTTGTCACTGAGAAGAGAAGTCGCCTAGGTCAAAAAAGTCTAGATTACCTGACTTTTATTAAGATGAATGAGGCGTGGATCCCGAAGGGACTGACAGTGGGCGATACATTTGACTAAAGGCCTGATGAGATGAGCTTCCTTGGGCTACAAATGTTCCACACGCTGCTGTATTTTATGTCTGCATGCCGGATGACTTGCGTGACTTATCCGCCACCAAATAGGGTTCAAGCCTCAATGTTTTAGTGCACTTTCTGCCTGGAAAACATCAACTTTTCTGGCCGCTGCTACAGCAGCAGCTGCAACAATACCTAATTTTTCCGGCATGTGTACATGCCTAATTTTTCTGGCCTCTGGTGCTGCACTGTGGCTGCAAAAACAAAACCAAACAAAAAAGGAACATACATGTGTCAATTCCCCTTTGTGAATGAATGAATGAATGAAAACTTATATAGCGCAGCACATGCAAATTTAATCGCCTCTGGGCGCCTGTTGTTCTTTGGTATCAAAAGAGATGAGTCTTGATCTTTCTCCTGAATGCTAAGTGATTCTCCTCCAACCGAATGCTGGTTGGTAAAGCGTTCCATAGTCTAGGCCCTTGGACCGCGAATCTCCTTTCTCCTTTGGACTTGTATCTGGCTTTGGGTATCTGGAGGAAATTTTGATTGGTGGAACGCAGAACGCGATTGGGTTTATGAGCTTTTATTTTTTCGCATAGATAATGGGGAGCATTCCCATAGATACATCTATGCGTTAGACAGAGTGCTTTAAAAGTGATTCTGTCTTTTACTGGTAACCAGTGAAGGGCTCTCAGTGAAGGTGAGATTGATTCCCAAGGTTTTTTCCCAGTCACAAGTCTAGAAGCCATATTTTGAACGACTTGTAGACGAGCGATTTGGTACTTGGGGAGTCCGAGGTAAAGGGCATTTGCATAGTCCAATCTTGAGTTTACAATAGCTCCCACCACGACCGCTATGTCTTCCTTGGGAATAAAAGGAGTAAGTCTGCGTAGTAGGCGCAGCAGATGGTGAGATCCGCTGACTACTGACCCTATTTGTGCGTCCAATGTCATGTGAGAGTCAAAGATGACCCCGAGACTTTTGACTTTGGCGCTAGGAGTGATGATTTTGCCCAGAATGAGCGGGGGGGTCCAAGTTGTTGTAAGTTGATTCATACGCTTGGCGTGAAACAGGAGAAGTTCTGTTTTCTCTCCGTTGAGTTTAAGATAACTCTTTGTCATCCAGTCCTCTATCAAAGAGAGGCATGTCTCTAGATTGAGGTGATGATCCTTTTTATTGCAAATGCGGAAATATAGTTGCGTGTCGTCTGCATATGAGTGGTAGAGCCGTTTTTGACTGCTAATAATCTCAAAAAGAGAGCGAAGATAGATGTTGAATAACACCGGCGACAGGGGGGATCCTTGAGGGACTCCGCACGATACCGTGCGTTTCTCAGAAGTGAAAGGTCCTAATTTTCACTATTTGTGATCGGTTTTCCAAAAAAGAGGAGAACCAAGATAAATCGCCTTCTGCGACTCTGGCTACTTCAGCTAGCCGAGTCAATAAAAGCTTGTGGTCTACTGTGTCGAAGGCTGCGCTCAGGTCCAACAGAACCAGAAGACAAGATTCTCCTTCATCTGCGGCCTCGAGAGCGTCGTCCCATATTTTGAGCAATGCGATTTCTGTCCCGTGTCCAGGCCGGAATCCCGATTGAAATGGGTCAAGTAGGTTGTGGGTATCTAGATGATGTTGCAGCTGTTGTACCACTACTTTTTCCATTACCTTTGAGAGTACATTTAGACCTGTTAATGGACGACGGTGTAGTGGGTCCTTGGGGTCCAGGTTGGGTTTCTTCAAGATGGGTCGAATTATACCCTCCTTCAACTGGGAGGGCACTATGCCTTCCCTGAAGGATTGGTTGATAAGCTGCGTGATAGGAGGTGCCAGGATGTCGGCGCATTCCTTCAGCAGTTTAGTGGGGATGATATCATTCGGCGCGGTGCTGTTACGCAGAGTACCGATGATATTTTTAGTGGCATGGATAGAGATAGGTTCGAGCGTGAACTTACCTGGTTGTGGTGAATTACTGCAGGTATTGTGTAAATCATTACGGGGAGAGTTGAGGGGGGAATTATTTTGCTGAATGCTTTGTCGGATCCCCTCGATTTTATTAATGAAGTAATCTGACAATTCACTGCAAAATTCTTGTGAGTCCGAATTGGGGATTCTTGGATTCATGGTCTGAGTGACCAATTTAAAGAGTTCGCGTGGGCGATTAAGGGCGCTGTTGATAGCCTCAGAAAAATAGTTTTTCTTGGCTTTGAAGATTTCTTTGTGGTATTTTCTTGTTGTTGCTTTGTAGACGATAAGGTTCTCATCTGAAGAGCTTCTTTTCCAGGCGGCTTCCGCCCTTCTACGCTCTTGCTTCAGTAATGCCAGTTGGTTGTTGAACCAGCTGGAGTTATTTTTCCGGATGCGGGTTTTACGTTTCGGCGCTATTAAGTCGGCTGACTATAATAGGGCTGTGTTTATGGTATCCAGCGTTTCTTCAGCCGTTTGATGCGGCTGAATTGTATTTATTTTTTTCCTTAACGTGGCTTTGAAGAGTTCCGAGTGGAGCTTCTTCTGACATCTAGTCCAGTGTGTTGTCACTAGATTTGATGTTTTAGTTAAGGGTGGGAAATCGGAAATAATGAATTTAATTGCATGGTGATCTGTCCATGGCAATGGTTCATTTTCCAAGATTTTTATTTCCAGATCTTGTCTGAAAATAAGATCGAGTGTGTGACCTGAAGCATGTGTGGGCCCACATACTAGTTGTTGTAGCCCTAATCCTTCGAAGTGATTAATGCAGGCATCTGCAACGGGGTCTTGCGGGGAGTTGGCCCAGAGATTGAAGTCCCCGAGCAGCAAAAGGTGTTTGCTGTTAAGGCTATAGGTGAAGATAAAGTCCGTCAATGATGGGAGAAACTGCGATTTTGGGCCAGGTGGCCTATAGCAGAGTAGAATCCGGACGGTCTCCTGGGAGTTTGTTTGTAGTTGCAGGGTAAGGGTTTCCATAAATGGAAGAGGGTTTTGAAGGACAGGTTTAGTGATTGCAAGATGAGTCTTATGGATCACCGCCAGTCCTCCTCCTCTTTGCCCTATTCTGTTTTCAGTTATGATACAATAGTTTTCTGGCACCAGTTCTCCGAGAATGGTGTTACAGTCAGCTGTAAGCCAGCTCTCTGTAATAAAGAGGCAGTCTAAATCATATTGTAGAATGAAATCATGGATTTCCAGTCGGTGTTTTACTGCCGATCTTGTGTTGATCAAAGCACACGATATATGCTTAGGCTGGGGTAAACGGCTGAGATTTTTGATAGTCGATCGTCGATCGATTCTCAAAAGTCGCTCAGTTCTTAGGGCTTTTTTAGTGATGGCTGGTAGTATTGCGGCAAATTGTCTCAGATCCCCAATGGTTTCTGCAGAATATTGCAGATTAACCATAGTCGCCAAACACCAGGGGGAGGAGGGAGGGGGGGATTAATCAAGGATTAACTTAATCCTTGATCCTGACTTGGTCCAGAGGAAGGCAAAAAAACCCTGGTTGTGCTACGCCAATATGCTACGACAGGGAAAAAAATTCCTTCCTGACCCCTTGAGAGGCGATCGGGCGAACCCTGGATCAAGTACAAATGGTATTTGAGAGAGGGGGAGTGGGGCTAGGGTGTTGCAATATGGCCACCACTCCGGCTGAAAAGAGCCAAGATGGTGACCTCGAGGGGGGGGGGGATAGCCAACTGGTAGTTATTGAGTTAGGAGATGGTGGTAGGTGACCCAATTACAAGGGGGTAGCAGGCTGGTATCTGGAGGGGAGGAGTGGGGAGCCACTCGGTCGCGGCGATGAAGGGAGGGGGATGGGGCCCTACCTATCTACATCCCGTGGGCCACACGTCCTACTCCTAGGAAGCGTGCACCGGTAGCTGCTGGGATGCAGTTCTGGCCCTAGGGAAGAGGGGGGTCCTGCTGGTGTCAGGGAGGATTGATGTGCAGCTGGCAGGTGAATGGTGTATCGGGGGGGGGCGCCAAGCCGGGGGCTCTCGGTATATCAAGAGTTCCAACTTTATTAGCTGCAAGCTTGTTCTGGATCAGTGATTGAAAAAAATAATGAAGACTCCTGTCTTACCTCCTGTTTCAAACTCCTGGTTTTTAACTCCGGCACTTTTGATCAAAGAATGCACTTCTGGTCAGAGAATGCACATGTGAGGCCACCATCAACTGGGAGCCAGCTCCTCTGGGAGCTGGTACAGCCACTTTATACTCACCTGTGAACAAACCCACACCTGTGAACAATTAAACCCTCCCCTTAATTAGCAGAAAGGAAAAAGAAAAAAAGCGGTTTAAAAAGTGTCAGAGAAAAAGAGGGGAAAAAAATCCACCCTTGCAAACAGAAGCAGTTGATAGCAAACTCCTGGTTTTTAACTCCGGCACTTTTGATCAAAGAATGCACTTCTGGTCAGAGAATGCACATGTGAGGCCACCATCAACTGGGAGCCAGCTCCTCTGGGAGCTGGTACAGCCACTTTATACTCACCTGTGAACAAACCCACACCTGTGAACAATTAAACCCTCCCCTTAATTAGCAGAAGGGAAAAAGAAAAAAAGCGGTTTAAAAAGTGTCAGAGAAAAAGAGGGGAAAAAAATCCACCCTTGCAAACAGAAGCAGTTGATAGCAAACTCCTGGTTTTTAACTCCGGCACTTTTGATCAAAGAATGCACTTCTGGTCAGAGAATGCACATGTGAGGCCACCATCAACTGGGAGCCAGCTCCTCTGGGAGCTGGTACAGCCACTTTATACTCACCTGTGAACAAACCCACACCTGTGAACAATTAAACCCTCCCCTTAATTAGCAGAAAGGAAAAAGAAAAAAAGCGGTTTAAAAAGTGTCAGAGAAAAAGAGGGGAAAAAAATCCACCCTTGCAAACAGAAGCAGTTGATAGCAAACTCCTGGTTTTTAACTCCGGCACTTTTGATCAAAGAATGCACTTCTGGTCAGAGAATGCACATGTGAGGCCACCATCAACTGGGAGCCAGCTCCTCTGGGAGCTGGTACAGCCACTTTATACTCACCTGTGAACAAACCCACACCTGTGAACAATTAAACCCTCCCCTTAATTAGCAGAAGGGAAAAAGAAAAAAAGCGGTTTAAAAAGTGTCAGAGAAAAAGAGGGGAAAAAAATCCACCCTTGCAAACAGAAGCAGTTGATAGCAAACTCCTGGTTTTTAACTTCTGGCACTTTTGATCAAAGAATGCACTTCTGGTCAGAGAATGCACATGTGAGGCCACCATCAACTGGGAGCCAGTTGTGATCGTTACCTTGTTGTGGTGAAGGGGCTTGGGTATCACAATGAAGCGACCACTAGTGTTGAGCAGAATATGCCATATTCGATTTCGCGATATATCTCGAATATATATTCGAATATTCGAGATATATTCGCTAAATTCGAATATTCGTGATATTTTATCGAAAGTAAATGATTGCGATTTTTCGCTATTGCGAATGCGAAAATAATTGCGATTTTTTGATAACTGCGGTAGGAGCACTCTGATTGGCTCAGAATATTCGTGATATTTTATCGAAATATCGCAACATGCGAATGCGATATTTATTGCGCAATTTCGAGAAATGCTGGAGGAGCGCTCTGATTGGCTCAGAATATTCGTGATATTTTATCGAAATATCGCAACATGCGAATGCGATATTTATTGCGCAATTTCGAGAAATGCTGTAGGAGCACTCTGATTGGCTCAGAATATTCGTGATATTTTACAATACAAAATAATTGCGAATATTCGGCAAATGCGGAAGGAGCACTCTGATTGGCTCAGAATATTCTTGATATTTTACAATACAAAATAATTGCGAATATTCGGCAAATGCAGAAGGAGCACTCTGATTGGCTCAGAATATTCTTGATATTTTACAATACAAAATAATTGCGAATATTCGGCAAATGCAGAAGGAGCACTCTGATTGGCTCAGAATATTCTTGATATTTTACAATACAAAATAATTGCGAATATTCGGCAAATGCGGAAGGAGCACTCTGATTGGCTCAGAATATTCTTGATATTTTACAATAGAAAATAAAAAGTGTTTTGCATTGGTGGTGATTCTTTACTCTATCCATCTGTCACAGCCGTTTGTCAATCAAACACCTTAAAGATTGAACACGTTCATGCAGCATGCTTTGGACTTTTTTTCACTTCACATATCAAAGACATTTTTATGAAAGATTATTTTTCTATTATTGGGACTATATTTCTTTATATATTTGTTTCACTGTGTATTTCACAAGTTATTTGCGCTTGCTTATTTTATAATTTGCCCACATGTCTTGTCACTAGACATATTTTTTATTCTTGTAGAGCGACTCCATTTTCTGTCTTGTATTAAATTATGTTGTATAACATTTTTGAGTTGCTGCTGTATTCTCCCCTTTTTTAAGGTATGCGCAATTTTTTCCTTCTTACAAAAAATAATAATATCAAACATACAAATATTCATAACATACACATACACAAAGCCCCCCCCTTTTGCATCAGAGACAATCAGAGTTCTCCTACCACAGTTATCGAAAATTCGCAATCATTTTCGCATTCGCAATAGCGAAAAATCGCAATTTTTTTTTTTTCAATTTGGCAACATAAAAGGATCGCCTCAGCTTAGCTACTCGGCCCAGGGTCTCTAATCATACCAGCAATGCTTTTAGACGTCGATAGGATGTGATCTGTTTTAAAAATCAAATTGAAAAAATGCGAATATTCGGAATTGCGAATATTCACCGCGAAATTCGAAATATAGCGCGATTTCTCGAATATGCTACACTCTAAAAAATAATGTCTTGGCTCAACAAAAAAAAATAACGCAACAGTTTGCATCAAGGTTTTTAAGTTATGACAATGTCAGGTAAAATTAAGTGGAAGCAACAACCTACATTGTGTTGAGGTAATTAGCTTTTCTGCTAGATATAAATGCATTTTTATTTACCATCCACTTAATTACTGGCATTATAAACACATGTTTTTAAGTTGAGTAGTCAACAATATTAAGTTGCTCCAATTAGTTTTTCCAGTTTCTACAATCATTTTTTTAAGTCACATGTACTTAATTTCTACAATTATGAGCACACTTTCTTTAGGTTAATAAACAGCTAAACTCAAGTTGGTCCAAAGTTATTTTCTCTATTAGTGTTTAGCTTTGTTTTTATACTAGCTTTCACAAATTAATTCATTCAACAACACAATTGTTAAACAATTAGACCCCTTTCACACTGGAGTGGTTTGAAGGCGCTATTGCGCTTAAAATAGCGCCTGCAAACCGACCCTAAACTGTGTCTCCAGTGACCCTAAAGCTTTGTCTCCAGTGTGAAAGGCCAAGGGCTTTTACATTGGAGCGGCACTTTACCGCGGACGCACTTACCGCCCCAGTTTGAAAGGGGCCTTAAGTTTATTACACAAAACAGTTGAGTTTTTTAACATAAATAGTAAAGTTAACAAAAATAGAAAATAAGTTTCAAACATAAAGATTTGTACCATGTATAATATATCCTAATATATCTAAAACCACAGTGCCAAATATAAACTTAGGACCGTCTCACACCGGAAATTGCACAGGAATGCACTGTATGTTCACATGCGATTCACATGCAGTTCTGTGTAGTGCGATTTCAGCTCATTCATTTTGGATGGGCTGAATTTGCACTGCACTAAAAGTAGTGAGCCAGATTCACGTAGAACTGCGGCGGCGTAACGTATCGTAGATACGTTACACCGCCGCAAGTTTTCATCGCAAGTGCCTGATTCACAAAGCACTTGCAATGAAAACCTACGCCGGCGGCCTCCGGCGTAAGCCCACGTAATTCAAAGGGGCGTGTGCCATTTAAATTAGGCGCGCTCCCGCGCCAGACCTACTGCGCATGCTCCCTTTTGAATTTCCCGCCGTGCTTTGCGTGAAGTGACGTAATTTTTTAGATCGGCGACGTGCGTAGCGTACTTCCGTATTCCCGGACATCTTATGCAAACGACGTGAATTTTTTAATTTCGACGCGGGAACGACGGCCATACTTTATACGTGTGCTGTGTAAAGTTAAGGCACCAAAAACGACGACTAACTTTATGACAGGAAACTAGACTAGCGGCGACGTAGCGAACGCGAAAAACCGTTGTGGATCGCCGTAACTCCTAATTTGCATACCCGACGCTGGTTTACGACGCAAACTCCCCCCAGCGGCGGCCGCGGTATTGCATCCTAAGATCCGACAGTGTAAAACAATTACACCTGTCGGATCTTAGGGATATCTATGCGTAACTGATTCTATGAATCAGTCGCATAGATACTCTGAGAGATACGGCGGAGTATCTGAGATACTCCGTGTATCTCCTTTGTGAATCTGGGCCAGTGTATCTACAATTGGAAACTCATTGCAACCGGATCACATGGTACTTCTGTACCACGTGATCCAGTGCAAGCAAACACACTGCGTTTGTGATCTGCATTTGGGGTGTCATTAGCTTAAAATTGACACTCACTGCAGAACACAGCTGCAGTGCATTTTAAACATGGTGTGGGAAATTCTCATGGATACACCGCTCCTACAGCACCCCTGCACATTGAAATTATTGGGCAGCACCACCGGCAGCGGCACTTTGCCGGCGGTTTTAACCCTTTTATGCCCGCTAGTGGTTGTTAAAAACACCCCGCTAGCGGCCGAATAGCACCGCTAAAAATAGCGGCGCTTTACTACTGACGGCGCCTCAGTGTGAAAGCGGCCTTAGGGCAAGTAGGAAGAGGGAAGAGGGAGCTGATAAGGGGGAAAGAGCATCCAAAAAAAAGAAAAAAAAGAAGAAAAACAGACAAATAGGAATACCACAATAGTGGCCATAGGTTGGAGGGGAGAGAGGAAAACAGTCCCTCCGTCTCCAAGGAAAGAAGACAATAAACAATCAGACTATTGGGGTTTATTTACTAAAGGCAAATCTGAAAGATCTGAAATGAGGGGAAGCTCTGCTGATTTTATCATCCAATCATGTGCAAGCGAAAATGCTGTTTTTATTTTCCTTGCATGTCCCCCTCAGATCTACAGTGACTGCACTTCCAAGTGCACCTTCAGTGCAAAGTGGATTTGCCTTTAGTAAATATTTTAAACAAACCATAAAGTCTTGAATATAGTTTGCCATAGAAGCTAAAATCTATAATACACTGACTCCCCTGGCACAAAAAAAAAAAAAAAAAACTTTTTCAAGCTTAGCAGATTTTACAAATGGCGCACTATCAATGCTACCCACTGACATGAGGCAATGATGTTCACAAGGCTAAAAACAACCAGCACTATATTAGGACAAAGTTTGTTAGTTGGTGTTGCCTTTTAACACCTAGTTCTCGAGCTATAGGCTATAAGGGATTACAAACAGTAATAGTTCCAAATTTCTTTGTAAAGCAAATTATTTTCACCTTTACAAATGTCTTTCATATTTCTGTGCAGCAGCAGGTCTTCCTTCCAACATGTCTCAGCTTTTTCTGCGTTATGTTGGTGGGGGAGGAGACTTGCAATAACTCAAGATATAACAAAATTGAGTTACCAAGTCCATTTTATTAAGTTACCACAACTTAAATTTCCTTTTACATCAATGAATGCAGAAATGGGACTGTACACAACACACAAAATTAGGTTGCTGTAATTTCCAACATTATAATATCAACAGAACTTATTAAAATAGGTTTTCAACGTAAAAAGTTTATTTAAAACAATAAATTTGAATTTTTACCTTGGAAATATGCATTTAATTAAGTGGTGGTAACAGGTCTCTCGAATTACTTTTTAGAGTGTATATTCGAGTCGAATATTCGCAATGCGAATATTCGTGAGCAACACTAGCGACCACCTCTATGAGTGTGTTGGCAATGGCAATGTTGGCACACCCCAGATGATAAGGTCGTTGCTTCATTGTGATCAGACCAAAAGCGATCGGCTGGATAATTTTGCATAGAAAAAACATTAATTTTCTTTGTGATCATCTAAGGTGATCATTAAAGCCTACTAGGCCAATAATGGGCCCACACTGCAGAATCATTGTTTTCTGGGTCACTTAACTGTCACTGAACTACCTCAGCCCGACCATAGGCTTTGAAAAACCCCCCTCGCCTGCAATCTCCAAAATGTTCATTGACGTCAGTGAGGACAAGAACGGGACATGGCTAGCTTGGTATCCAACCTTGTGTAAATGGGGAGTTTGCGGTTGTGCAAATGGACTGTTTGCAGGTGTTTGCGGTGCGTTAAACGGGGAGTTTGATCTGTCAGAGTTTGGTCTGTCACTGTGAACCCTAACCCTATTACAGACAGGGTTAGGGTTACAGATAGGGTTAGGGTTAGGGTTACAGATAGGGTTAGGGTTACAGATAGGGTTAGGGTTAGGGTTACAGATAGGGTTACAGATAGGGTTAGGGTTAGGGTTAGAGATAGGGTTAGGGTTACAGATAGGGTTAGGGTTACAGATAGGGTTAGGGTTAGTGTTATAGATAGGGTTAGGGTTAGGGTTACAGATAGGGTTAGGGTTAGGGTTACAGATAGGGTTAGGGTTACAGATAGGGTTAGGGTTAGGGTTACAGATAGGGTTAGGGTTACAGATAGGGTTAGGGTTAGGGTTACAGACTGTAACCCTAACCCTATCTGTAACCCTAACCCTGTCTGTAACCCTAACCCTACCCTAACCCTACCCTAACCCTAACGCTATCTGTTACCCTAACCCTAACCCTACCCTAACCCTAACGCTATCTGTTACCCTAACCCTATCTCTAACCCTAACCCTAAATGTAACCCTATCTGTTACCCTAACCCTATCTGTAACCCTAATGCTATCTGTTATCCTAACCCTATCTCTAACCCTAACCCTATCTGTTACCCTAACCCTATCTGTAACCCTAACCGTAACCCTTTTTTTTATAACTTTCTTAGTGAATGTAATCAGTCAGCATACTATATAAAATCCTCAATAGAGTTTAGCAGTATGAGGACAGGGAGGAGCAAGGAGGGATGAAAGTGTCACTTACTACTGTGTGTATGCTCACATGTGTAACTCATATAGGCTGCAAAGATAAGAAAAAGGTGGAAATAAAGCGCTTAGAAGGGAACTGAAATTAAGCATGTTCTGTAGAGGACATTAGCTGGTTTACACAATCTCAACCTGTAGTGGGGATACAGAGAAGATGGGAGGGACAGCTGAAGGCAGGATCAACCAGGTATATTTCACTCAACACAAAACCAATGCTATAGTAGCTTTGTGAGTATGAACTTTTACCTTTACAATCACTTACACACACCTCTCCTCGTTCTTCAGCTCCGGTGACCGATCGCGGCACACCGGCGGCGATCGGGCCCGTGGGTCCCACGGGCGTGGTCACGGAGCTTAGGACCCCACGGCTGGGCTTAAAGAGACAAATACAGGTACGTGATTGTGCCCAGCCGCGCCATTCTGCCGACGTATATCGGCGTGAAGGGGTTTTTAAAGTGGAGGTTCACCCTCAAAAAAAATTCTGACATCACATGGAGTCGAGCCATCCTACCGACAGAATGCCGGTGTTTTTTTTTTTTTTCTCAGCACATACCTCGGTATCACGATTTTCACCCCACGGAAATCCCGCGGGACTGGGCGTTCCCAAGCACTGCCTGTGATTGACAGGCTTCCGAACGGCGCATACTGCGCGTCACAGGTTGCCGAAAAAAGCCCGAACGTCGGTGCGCCTCTATACGGCGCCTGCGCACCGACGTTCGTGTGGTGTCGGCAACCTGTGACGCGCAGTATGCACCGTTCGGAAGCCTGTCAATCACAGGCAGTGCTTGGGAACGCCCAGTCCGGCGGAATTCCTGGGGGGTGAAAATCGTGATAACGAGGTATGTGCTGAGAAAAAAAAAAAAACACCGGCATTCTGTCGGTAGGATGGCTCGACTCCATGTGATGTCAGAATTTTTTTTGAGGGTGAACCTCCACTTTAAGTGGTTAAGGAATAATACTACATTTCTTTTACTGTGAGCTTGCTTGTTACACATAAAAAAAATATTTTATGTTCATAGTTACATTTTTTAGCAATAATAATTTTCATTCTTTATGGCACCATCTTTGCATTTGTAAGGTCCAGTATCACACAGCACTGCATTTTTTTGTTTTTTGTATATATGTTTCCACAGATTATGGGATTGTGATCAATGCTTAGCAGCTGTGAATTTGCACGTTGTTTCACAGGAATTGTTATACCACACCTGACACTAGGTTGTAACCTCAGGTTACTTTACACCAAGATTTATATATTTTTATATTGTCACTGACCTTTAGCTTGTTTATTGACTATGCTTCTGCTTATCTGCTACTGGACTCAGGCTTGCTTACCTCCTAATGCGGTGATCCTGAGGATCGTGACCTGGTAGTAACATGCAGCAAAACCCATCTTCACCATTAGGACCATTAGACTCTGCATCTCAGGTGAGCCAGAATTACCTGTCAGGCTACTCTGCTCATGTATTTATCCTGCTGGCCGGTGGGAGCCTCTCAACTGCTATAGCTACTGGTCTCCGAGCCTGACCTGACTGTGACAAAATGGCATGGGGAGATGGGCATTGACTGGGTGGATATGTACCAATGCAAAAAATAAATAAAAATAAAGTAATACGTACTGTTTGGAGAGAAGAGGGCCTTCATTTAATGTGACTTTTAGGAAGACATATGAAAGAGACCAAATGACTTGCTTCAAAATTATGTTTGAGAGCTCCCTGCAAGCTATATAGTATACAGAGCAAGTTTCCTGGGTATGTGTTTATGTAAAATATGATGACTTATTTAGAAAATTCAATTTATATATCAAACCTACTGATCATAACCAGTTGTTACTGTATTTAAGCTTTCATACAAACACGGTTGTTTGATCTATTTCCTGCACAGGCATAAAAAGAAAATCTTTAAGTTGGAGTTTGTCCTTTTGCCATTAAAGCATGAACAGGAAAGAGTTATAACTAAACATTGTGCAGATCTATTGGAAGGCAGAAAAACATTGTATTAAAGTGCACCAGTTTTTTGTACAAGATTTATAAAGCCATCAAAAACATTGGAGGATTTTGAAACAATACTATCCTGGAGCACAGGAATTTCAAAATCCCCCTTTAAATCATATAGGGAGGACAAATCAAAACAAAACAGTATTTATTTATTTTTTGTCTTAGATTTTGTCTCATCTGTACCACAGCCTCTCTCTCACTTCACTTTCCACTTTTCTCACTTTTTTGGGCCCAAAACTAAATAGTTATTTTGCAGTGTTTGTAATGTGTATATTGTTCAAATATGATTAAAGGTTCATATTTTACACATCCACACACAGGAAAAAATAGACATAAAAGGTTACTATACATGTCAGAGTCCCTTTGTAATTTATAAGTTGAAATGCCCCTGTGAATTATATCACAGAGATGATAGATAGATAGATAATCACAACATAAATCCTGTATTCGTGCCACTCAACTTGAATTAAGATAAAAACTGGAAGGAATATACTGCGCTGTGCAAAAATACGTACAAAAATAGCTGCCAACACAGCTATAGACAAAAAGCAATATAAGTGGATAAGGAAAAAGTGTAGCGCTATTTTAGTATGCTAGTGTAAATGTTTCTATAATTGCATTAACAATATATAAAACTCTGAATATTAAACTGGAACAGAATAAGAATGAAAAATCAAAAATTGAACACCACATCCCAAAATGGAAGACAAAATGGAAGGGACTAGAGGTCACAAGCCTCTGGACTTTAAAGGTGTTGTATGTGAAGCAATAGAGTCACTAATACATTGATATAAAAGTAGAAATACTTTATTACAAATTTAGTTAAAAAAACATGAGGCAGCTTTATATTCAAATCATACATATATTGCTCCCTTTATGATATATTGAACAGACAATACCACTTTCTCATGTTTTGCTCAGCAGAGCTTCTTAAGGAGATTTGGTTGTGGCGTCTGTTATACTATGGGTAACAAAAAAATGAAATGAATACTCATGTTGACATTTAGAAATATAAACATTACAAATCGGCATACATATTAATAATTATGCAAATGTATCAAAGAATATATTGATTGGGCTCTAATCAATATTCCGATCCGTGTGAGCCCTATGAGAGTTGCCACTTACTTGCTTCCATAAGTCCCCATTATTTGCCAGGCACCCTTTGCCTGATGCCTCTGACTTATGTGCGTGATTTGTTTCTTTCATGTTCTGCCCTATTCATCTTTGGCTATGTCCCACCTTTTAAGTTCTATTAGACTTTCCAATATGGCTGTCTAGGATGACACGTCCTTTTCATCATCTGTGCACCGCCGGGGTCTTTTGGCGCTTGCGTACTGGCACTCAACCCACAACTCCATTGCTTTTATAAGTCTAATGACCCCAAGTGAGATGACCATGACACCGGAAATGAACAGCGCATGACATCACTTCCGGTCTGAAAACCAGAAGTGACGATGGCGGGACATGTCCTGCAAATTATGTGTCAAAATACCATGTATACAAGGACTGGATGGCCATCATGACTTCAATCAACAAGAATGCAGCATGTCTTGTGCTCTCAAAAACGCGGCAACAAACATCACCAGTTAGCTATGGATATAGGAGCGCCATCCAAGCCTTGTTATAAAAACGAGGCCGGGTGATGTCACTTCCACTTTCGTATAATTCCGCGAGCAGCTAATGGTTTTAAATTAACCACTTAAGGACCGGACCATAATGCTGCCTAAAGACCCAAGGTGTTTTTACAGTTCGGGACTGCGTCGCTTTAACAGACAATTGCGCGGTCGTGCGACATGGCTCCCAAACAAAATTGGCGTCTTTTTTTCCCCACAAATAGAGATTTCTTTTGGTGGTATTTGATCACTTCTGCGGTTTTTATTTTTTGCGCTATAAACAAAAATAGAGCGACAATTTTGAAAATAATTCAATATTTTTTACTTTTTGCTATAATAAATATCCCCCAAAAACATATATAAAAACATTTTTTTTCCTCAGTTTAGGCCGATACATATTCTTCTACCTATTTTTGGTAAAAAAAATCGCAATAAGCGTTTATCGATTGGTTTGCGTAAAATTTATAGCGTTTACAAAATAGGGGATAGTTTTATTGCATTTTTATTATTTTTTCTTTTTTTTACTACTAATGGCGCCGATCAGCAATTTTTTCATGACTGCGACATTATGGCGGACACTTCGGACAATTTTGACACATTTTTGGGACCATTGTCATTTTCACAGCAAAAAATGCATTTAAATTGCATTGTTTACTGTGAAAATGACAGTTGCAGTTAGGGAGTTAACCACAGGGGGGCGCTGTAGGAGTTAGTGTTCCCTTAGTGTGTGTTTACAACTGTAGGGGGGTGTGGCTGTAGGAATGACGTCATCGATCGAGTCTCCCTATAAAAGGGATCACTCGATCGATGCAGCGCCATAGTGAAGCACGGGGAAGCCGTGTTTACATACGGCTCTCCACGTTCTTCAGCTCCGGGGAGCGATCGCGACGGAGCGGCTATAAACGAATAGCCGCGCCCTCGTCCCGGATCGCTCCCCGAGGGGACCCGACCGCCGCAAGTCGCGGGGGGGGGTCCCGATCGGACCCCCCACCCACGTCTAGGCAGGGACGTACAGGTACGCCAATGTGCCTGTACGTGCCATTCTGCCGACGTATATGTACATGCGGCGGTCGGGAAGGGGTTAAACAACCAAGCCTCGCTATGGATGTGGCCGGATGTTGACATCCGCCACAACCATGCCTCACTGTGAATGCAACCGGATGTTGTCACATCCGCTCACACTGTGCGTCCCAACTATGGCATGTATTACCGACCCCTAGGCCAACCAAGCCTTGCTCTGAGAATACACAAAACCATGATGGGCGGGGACCTGGAATGTAAACACACCTCCCTACCTGAAGGGTGATGCGGGTCCTCACACTAATGGGCAGATGGAAGGTTCTCAATATTAATAATCATGGTGATCATTTATATACATGATTGAGTGAGTGAATCGCCTCTGGGCGCTTTGGTATCCATTCCCTGGGCCCTCAGAAGAGATGGGTCTTGATCTTTCTCCTGAAGGCCAGGTGGTTTACCTCCAATCGGATGGTAGAGCGTTCCATAGTCTTGGTCCTTGGACCGCAAATCTTTGTTCTTCTTTGGACTTGTATCTGGAGTAGATTTTGGTTGTTTTGCAGAATGCGTTTGGTGTTGTGAGCTTTTAGTTTCTCGCATAGATATTGGGGGGCATTTCCCAGAATACACTTATGCGTTAGACAGAGTGCTTTTAAAGTGATTCTGTCTTTTACGGGCAACCAATGAAGGGATCTCAACGAAGGTGAGATTGATTCCCATGTTTTTTTCCCAGTCACAAGTCGAGCGGCCGTATTTTGAACGACTTGCAGACGAGTGATTTGGTATTTTGGGAGTCCAAGATACAGGGCATTTGCATAGTCAAGTCTGGAGTTGATAAGTGTCCCCACCACGACTGCTATGTCTTTTTTTGGGATAAAGGGAGTGAGTCTGCATAGAAGGCGCAGCAGATGGTGCGATCCGCTGACTACTGTCCCTATTTGTGCATCCATTGTCATGCGGGTGTCGAAGATGACTCTGAGATTTTTGACTTTGGTGCTGGGGGTGATGGATTGACCCAGAATGGACGGGGGCGTCCATGTTGTTGCAGGATGAATCTTTCCGATTGGCCTGAAACAGGAGAAGTTCTGTTTTTGAGCCATTGAGTTTAAGGTAACTCTTTGTCATCCACTTTTCTATCAAAGAAAGGCATTTCTCTAGTCCGAGATAATGATCCTTTTTGTTGCAGATGCGAAAATATAGTTGTGTGTCATCTGCATAAGAGTGGTAACGTAACTTCTGGGTGCTGATGATTTCAAAAAAGAGGACTGAGATAGATATTGAAAAGAACAGGCGACAGAGGGGATCCCTGGGGGACTCCACATGACACTGTGCGTTTTTAAGAAGTGAAAGGGCCCAATTATAGTGTCAATTTCAAATTGGGGTCATCAGTTACAGTTAATCTATTTATTAATACATTAAAATGGGTAATACTTAAAGCGGATGTGCCACGGGAAAATAATATTAAAAGCCAGCAGCTACAAATACTGCAGCTGCTGACTTTTAATATTAGGACACTTACCTGTCCTGGAGTCCAGCGCCGATCGCAGCAGAGCACTCTCTCTGCTGCTCCCCCCGCCATCCACGCTCAGGGAACCAGGAAGTGAAGCGCTGCGGCTTCACTGCCCGGTTCCCTACGGCGCATGCGCGAGTCGCGCCACGCCAGCCGATTGGCTCCCGCTGTGTGCTGGGAGCCGAGTGTTCCCAGCACACAACGGGCGACAGACGGGATGTGACGGAATGCCCGTCTTTTGCCCGTAGCGTCTGGCCGGAAGTGGGTGCAAATACCTGTCTTTAGACAGGTATCTGCACCCCCCTCCCCCCTGAAAGGTGTCAAATGTGACACCGGAGGGGGGAGGGTTCCGATCAGCAGGACTCCACTTTAGGGTGGAGAACCGCTTTAAATTACACAAATTTGAATCTAACAGAAGAGTGTCAATAGTTAATGTGACATATCTGATAGATAAACAAATTTAAATTAGGTAAAACTTAATTAATAAAGCTAAAAAAAGAGAAATAAAAAGGAAAAATTGTTTGTACAATTAATTAGGATCTATTAATAAAAGAGTTAATAGCCCACTTCACATTCATCCCTTGTGGATGATGGGTCTGTAATTCATATATCCAGAAAGTTTCCAATCTGGATGTTTAATATTTCCAAACATGATTTTGTTAATGTGTTCGGTCACCCTGGTTGTGAACGACCTTATGGTTCGACCTACATACTGCATGCCACAAGGACAGGTCAGTAAGTATACAACATTATTGTTGCACATGTGCAAAATTGCTTGATTGGATAAACTCGATTGGTCACGTTGATCTGAATTCCATATTGCCCTTTCTCCCACATTGATCTGAATTCCATATTGCCCTTTCTCCCACATGTTTTATATTGACAAACAAGAAATTTTTTACACAGATGGTATCCAGTCCAATTGTGAAAAAATGTTGGCCTAATCGGGGGATTGATGATGGATGGTGCAATCTTACTTTTAAGTGAAGGCACACCACAGTATATAACTTTAGGTCTTTCAGGGTAAAAGTGTGTCCCGAGGATTCTGTTATTCCTCAAAATGCCCCAATGTTGATCAAAAATGACCTTAATTTTTGTGTTATGTTGAGAAGGCTGTAAGGAAGGACCATTTAAAATTGTCGTCTCTCTCTCGTTGGGGTTTATTCACCAACAGTAAGGACTGGTCAGTATTCAGAACATTGACTAAATCGTTATCAACCTCTACGGGATTATATCCTTTATCGAGAAATCTTTCTCTAAGGATATTTGCCTGGATTATAAAAATGTAAATATCAGTACAATTCCTGCAAAGTCGCAGGAATTTACTTTTAGGAACCAACCTCAGCCACGACTTATGGTGGCAGGTGTCTGTGGGTATGTACCCATTCCTATCCGTAGGTTTGAAATAAGTACTAAACTTAAATTGTTGGTCTGACCTTTCTATCTCAAGATCCAGGAAATGTATTTTGGACTGGCTGAATTCATATGTCAGAGCAATCCCCCTGTCATTCTCATTAAGCACTGAGAAGAAATTCTCCAAAGATTCTGAGGTGCCAGCCCAAAGGAGGAGGATGTACCTGGCCCAAAGTTTTAACTGTGGATAGTCCATGGCATAGACAACATTCTCCTCCCACTTGGCCATAAAAAGGTTGGCTAAACTGGGAGCAAATTTTGCTCCCATCGCCACACCCTTCTGCTGTAAATAAATCATCAAACCAAAAATAATTGTGTTGGGTGGCAAGCTCCAACAATTCCGCAATAAAATTCACCTGATGTGTAGCAAGAGTGGCATCTCTCTTCAAAAATGTGTGTTATGCCTCTATTCCTCTCTGATGTGGAATGCAGGTGTACAGAGATGCCACATCTGCTGAAGCCATAATAAGATCACCTTCAACAGGTATTGTGGATAAATGTTTGATCACATCCTTGGTATCCTTAAGATAGGATGGGGTATTCCGAACTGATGGTTGGAGAAACAAATCTATATATCTACCTATCCTGGAGGTGATAGAGTCTAACCAACTTATAATAGGACATCCAGGGGGATGAAGAGGATCTCTATGAAAGAATAAAAAACTTCAGTCCACTGCCTTCTATCTCAGTCGATGCCTGTTGAAGAGAAACACAGTGTCGGGCGTAGCAATTACTACTAGACGTCACCACGCCCCAGCTAACCGGCATAGCCGATGCTGGAAGGGTTTTCTTATTCTGTTTTTAAAAAAGACTGTTCCATTCATAATCAGCTTTTTAAGCTTTGATGTCAGTAAACCTGCTTTGTAATAAAGGTTTTTTTTGTGATTACCCAAATCATACTGCACCATGAAGTTTTTTATTCTTCCTCTAAATACACCTGCTTACCATGCCATCCCCTTGAGAGCTGAGACTGCCTAAAGACCGTTTTGGAACAGGATCCATTACAGGCAAAAGGAACTCACAAGGAAGACGGATACGCCTCACACCATTGCTCAAGCAACGAGGATCCCTTTGAGTGACCCCCAATTCCTATGAGCCCGCATGACCTTCGTAACAGAGGTCCACCGGATCTGGTAAGCGGCTAATCTGCCTGATTGTATATCAACGCCTGAAAAGTTTTTGGATTTCATTGTTGGATGAATTTTCTTTGTGTGATTACACCCAATCGTCACCATTATTAGTGGACATTTATTTTTGCATTTACCACTTATTGTGGTTTTAACTGTTTCTGATTGCAAGTGTTGAATTGTTTGTCTCTTTTCTCTGAGGCCTCGTACACACCACCGGATCTATCCGCTGGAAATGATTCGCGGATCATTTCCAGCGGACAAATCCGGTCGTCTGTACGGCCTAGCGGATATTTATCCGCAGAGATTTCTCGGCCGGATCGATTTCAAGCGGATATAAATTTCTTAGCATGCTAAGAAATGTATCCGCTTGAATCGGGTCCAGCGGATTGATCCGGTGGTCTGTACAGACTCACCGGATCAATCCGTCCGCTCCCCTCCCTCGCATGCGTCGTAATGATTCGACGCATGCGTGGAAGTACTTACATTCCAGTGTCGCGCACGTCGCCACGTCATCATCGCGGCGACGGCGTGACAAGTCACCGCGGATGAATTCCGCGCGGATTTTGATCCGATGGTGAGTACAAGCCATCAGATCCAAATCCGGAGGAGGAATCTCCGCTGGAAACGGTCCGGCGGACCGTTTCCAGCGGAGATCCCCTCGTGTGTACGGGGCCTGACACTTTTTAAACAGCTTTTTTTTTCTTTCTGCTAATTAAGGGGAGTGTTTAATTGTTAACAAGTGAGTATATAAGTGTCTGTAAAAACTCCATAAGAGCTGGCTCCTTGCTGAGAGTGGATCTGATGTGGAATTTCTGATCAGAAGTGGAATTTTGAATACAAGTGGAAGAGTTAAAAACCAGGTTTTGCTTTTAGCTGCTTTTAACTGTTTCTGATTGCAAGTGTTGAATTGTTTGTCTCTTTTCTCTGACACTTTTTAAACAGCTTTTTTTTCTTTCTGCTAATTAAGGGGAGTGTTTAATTGTTAACAAGTGAGTATATAAGTGTCTGTAAAAACTCCATAAGAGCTGGCTCCTTGCTGAGAGTGGATCTGATGTGGAATTTCTGATCAGAAGTGGAATTTTGAATACAAGTGGAAGAGTTAAAAACCAGGTTTTGCTTTTAGCTGCTTTTAACTGTTTCTGATTGCAAGTGTTGAATTGTTTGTCTCTTTTCTCTGATACTTTTTAAACAGCTTTTTTTTCTTTCTGCTAATTAAGGGGAGTGTTTAATTGTTAACAAGTGAGTATATAAGTGTCTGTAAAAACTCCATAAGAGCTGGCTCCTTGCTGAGAGTGGATCTGATGTGGAATTTCTGATCAGAAGTGGAATTTTGAATACAAGTGGAAGAGTTAAAAACCAGGAGTTTAAAACAAGAGTTAAGACAGGAGTCTTCTAAAACTGTAGGTATCATCTTAATCTTCATACAAGTAATTATATTGTAACTGGGAAATGAGTGCTAGCAGGGTTGAAGGTTTTGCTCAGTGCACAGTGTGTCACATGTATGCAAAATTGGTGCAACAGCTCCAAGATGGATACCGCTGTGACAGATGTGAGCAGGTTGCCCTTCTGGAAGCTCGTATTAGAGATCTGGAGGAGCAAGTTGCAACACTGAGTAGAAATGACAACCTTGAAAGGGGTCCTCTGCTCGCTGAGCAGGTGGTCAGTAAGGTTGATGTGGAGGGTGGAGGGGCAAGTCAGAATTATCAGATAGGGAGATGGGTTAATGTAGTTAGAGGGAGTGGAAGGGGCATGAAGAAAGGGAAGGCCAGTCCTGTATTTGTGCATCAAAACAAATTTGCCAAGTTGGGTGATGATGTGGAGGTGGCAAACACAGAGGTGGCAGCCCTAGATGTTACTGCTACCCCTAACACCCGGGAGAGCAACCCATCTAGTAGAGGTGGGGAGGGGAGTGCAGGTAGGCCTAGACAGTTGGTGGTAATAGGGGATTCTATAATCAGAAGGACTGGTAGAATAATTTGTCGCCAGGATCGCTTCAACTGAATGGTTTGCTGTCTCCCTGGTGCCAGGGTTCGGCATGTGGTGGACCGGGTGGATAAATTACTGGGAGGGGCTGGGCATGACCCAGCTGTCTTGGTCCACGTTGGAACCAATGACAGTATACATGGAAGGTGGAGGCTCCTTAAGAATCAATTTAAAGAACTAGGCTGCAAGATGAAGGGAAGGACCTCCTAGGTGATATTCTCTGAAATATTGCCTGTGCCATGCGCAACACAGGAAAGGCAGGGGGAGATTAGAGAGCTGAATGCATGGCTAAAGACCTGGTGTAGGAAGGAGGGATTTGGGTTTCTAGAGCACTGGGCTGACTTTTCATTGGGGTGCAACCTATATGCTAAAGATGGTTTGCACTTGAATGGAAGGGGGTCTGCTGTGCTGGGGGAGAGGTTTGTGGGAATGCTGGAGGAGTATTTAAACTAGGATTGAGGGGGAGGGTAACTAGAATTACATCGGGCACACAGGTCAGCTAGGGGTCAGACATTAATGGAGAGTGGAATGGGGATAGATGGGGGGAGGGTTATGGCAGGTGACAAGAAAGTTCCCATGTTGCAAACAGCCATTGGAAATAATAGTGCCATTTGTACTACTATAAATTATATGAAAAACACCAGAGAAAAATGTAACAATACATTTAAGTGTTTTTTCACCAATGCCAGAAGTCTGCCAAGCAAAACAGGTGAGTTGGAAGCTCTGGCGCATGAGGAGAGCTATAATGTAATCGGTATTGCTGAAACTTGGCTTCAATCCTCACATGACTGGGCTATTAATATTCCTGGCTATGCTCTCTTTCGGAAAGACAGGGTAAAAAGGAAAGGTGGAGGGGTCTGTCTCTATGTGAGAAGTGACCTCAAAGCAAGCGTGAAAGAGAACCTGGTTGATGGAGAGTGTGATGAGGCTGAAGCATTATGGGTGGAACTGCATACAGATGTGCGTAGTTCAAAATTAATCATTGGAGTTTGTTATAAACCACCCAATGTTAATGAGGAGGTGGAGACTCAGCTCCTTGCACAGATGGAAAGGGCTGCAAGGGCTGGGACGGTGATAATAATGGGGGATTTTAACTACCCAGAAATTGACTGGATTAATGGCACTTCTGGGACAGTTAAAGAACAAAGATTTAAAAACCTATTGCAGGACAATTTTATGGTGCAGTTTATTGAGGCCCCAACTAGGAATGATGCTCTGTTGGACCTGATAATCTCAAACCATGCAGAGCTTATTACTAATGTTCAGCTAAAGGAACACCTGGGTAGCAGTGATCATAACATGATTAGAGTTGAGCGGACACCTGGATGTTCGGGTTCGGACCCGAACCCGGACTTTGAAAAAAAAGTTTGGGTTCGGAACCGAACCCGAACCCGGACTTTGACCCGAACCCGAACCCCATTGAAGTCAATGGGGATCCGGACTTTTGACTACAAAAATGTCTCTAAAAAACTAAGAGAAAGGGCTGGAGGGCTGCAAATGGCAGCAAAATGTCTGGAAGAGCATGGCAAGTACTCTGGAAATAAATGTGGATAGGGAAGTAACTTAAAATAACATAAAAAAATAAAAATAAAAAATATAATGATTTTTGACCATACAGTTTTGTTCAAAATTATTGAACCCCCCAATGCTGTAAAGGGTTTTAGGGAATTTAGTGTACATTTGTAATTGTATTCAGAATGAAATCCTACAAGGACTATATAAAGAACCATATGCAACTAATATGACATCAATTGGTTTTGTAATACAGTAGTAAATGCAAAATTCAAGGCAATGGGCACTGTTGAAACGCTACCTGGTCGTGGCAGAAAGAAGATGCTGACTTTGACTGCTGTGCGCTACCTGAAGCGTAGAGTGGAGAAAAGTCCTCGTGTGACTGCTGAGGAACTGAGAAAATATTTTTTAGATGTGGTTACTGAAGTTTCTGCTCAGACAATACGGCGCACACTGCGTAATGAAGGCCTCCATGCCAGAACTCCCAGGCGCACCCCCTTGCTGTCTCCAAAGAATAAGAGTCGACTGCAGTATGCCAAAAGTCATGTGGGCAAACCACACAAGTTTTGGGATTGTGTTCTGTGGACTGATGAAACAAAATTAGAACTGTTTGGGCCCATGGATCAACGCTATGTTTGGAGGAGGAAGAACAAGGCCCCTATGATGAAAAGAACACCTTGCCTACTGTGAAGCATGGCGGGGGGTCAATCATGCTTTGGGGCTGTTTTGCTTCTGCAGGTACAGGGAAGCTTCAGCGTGTGCAAGGTACCATGAATTCTCTTCAGTACCAGGAGATATTGGATGACAATGTGATGCAGTCCGTCAGAAACCTGAGGCTTGGGAGACGTTGTACCTTTCAACAGGACAATGATCCCAAGCATACCTCCAACTCCACTAGAGCATGGTTGCAAATTAAAGGCTGGAACATTTTGGAGTGGCCATCACAGTCACCAGACTTAAATCCGATTGAGAACCTCTGGTGGGACTTAAAGAAAGCAGTTGCAGTGCGCAAGCCTAAGAATGTGACTGAAGGTGGAAGCGGCGGTGGAGGAGGAGGAGGAGGAGGAGGTAGCCAACACAGCAGGTTTTGGTTTTTAATTGATTTATTTTTTAAATTAGGGTAAACCCCAAAATAGTGAGACAGATCTAGGGTTGCTACCTCATCCCTTTAAACCTGAACACAGAGTTACACAGGTTCTGGGGCTAATTTAATGTCGATAGACTCGATAAGGCACCAAGTGAGTTTAATTAACAGCACCTTAATCAGCCAGAGAACCTGTGTAATTAATATGTTTTTGCTTTGAAAGGGATGAGATGGCAACCCTTGAAAGCTCAGAAAAAAACAATGGCTGGGTAAGGCCGGCCCAGTGTCTATTCTGCACAAGATATGGACAACTCCTCTGGGATCCATGCCTGGTTCATTTTAATGAACGTGAGCTTGTCCACATTGGCTCTGGACAAGCGGCTGCGCTTGTCTGTGATAATGCCCCCTGTCATGCTAAATACAGGTTCAAGTAAATACACTGGCCGCAGGGCAGGCCAGCACCTCCAAGGCGTAAAGGGCAAGCTCAGGCCATGTGCCCAATTTGGAGACCCAGAAGTTTAAGGGGGCTTAGCCGTCATTCATTACGTGTAGGGGTGTGCTCACATACTGCTCCACCATGTTGCTGAAATGCTGCCTAAAACGTTCCATATCAGCTGGTGGTGCTGTTTGTTGTGGCGTGCTGACAAAGCTTTTCCACATTTAAGCCATGCTAACCCTGCCTTCTGAGGTGCTGGCGGTGCCCCTGCTGCGTTGGCGACCTCTTCCCCCTCCTCTGCCTTCGCCTTCTGCTTCCACTGTGCCCCCGCTGCCAGGTGGGAATTGCACCAGCAGCGCGTCTAACAGCGTGCGCTTGTACTCGCGCATCTTGCGTTCACGCTCCAGTGAGGGGATTAAGGACGGTACATTTTCCTTGTAACAGGGATCCAGCAGCGTGGCCACCCAGTAATCAGCCCCTGTCATAATGTGCGAAACACGCCGGTCGTTGCGGAGACACTGCAGCATGTAATTGCTCATGTGTGCCAGGCTGCCCAGAGGCAACGAAAAGCTGTCCTCTGTGGGAGGTGTATCATCTGTGTCCTCTGTATCCCCCCAGCCACGCACCAGTAATGGCCATGAGCTGGTCTGGATGCCATCCTGCTGTGAACATGGTTCCTCCTCCTCCTCCATGTCTTCCTCCTCCTCATCCTCCACCGCGTCATCCTCCAGAACTGTGCCCTTGCTAGACAATTGTTTACCTGGCCTTTGTTGGTGCACAAACCCACCCTCGGAGCCACTTATGAATGACTGCCCTGAAAGCCTTGCAAATGATCCCGATTCCTCCTCCTCCTCCTCCTGTGCCACATCCTGTTCCATCATCGCCCGTAGCGTTTTTTCAAGGAGGCATAGAACTGGGATAGTCACGCTGAGAGCGGCGTCATTGGCACTGGCCATGTTGGTGGAGTACTCAAAACAGCACAACAAGGCACACAGGTCTCGCATGGAGGCCCAGTTATTGGTGGTAAAGTGGTTCTGTTCCGCAGAGCGACTCACGCGTGCGTGCTGCAGCTGGAACTCAACTATCGCCTGCTGCTGCTCGCACAGTCTGGCCAGCATGTGCAAGGTGGAGTTCCACCTTGTGGGCACATCACATATGAGGCGGTGAGCGGGAAGGCCGAAGTTACGCTGCAGCGCTGCCAGGCGAGCAGCAGCAGGGTGAGAACGCCGAAAGTGCGCACAGACGGCCCACACTTTCTGCAGCAGCTGTGGCATATCGGGGTAAGTTCTCAGGAAACTCTCCACCACCAAATTCAGCACATGCGCCAGGCAAGGGATGTGCATCAAACCGGCTAGGCCCAGAGCTGCTACGAGATTTCGCCCGTTATCGCACACCACCAGGCCCGGCTTGAGGCTCACTGACGCCAACCACTCATCGGTCTGTTGTTCCATGTCCCTCCACAACTCCTGCGCAGTGTGTGGTTTTTCCCCCAAACAGGAAAGTTTTAAAACTGCCTGCTGGCGTTTACCCATGGCTGTGCTAAAGTTGGTGGTGAATTTGTTACGCTGACTGGATAAGGAGGCGGTAGAGGATGAGGAAGCGAAGTAGAAGGAGTTAGGAACAGGAGGCAAACGGAAGTGCCCTGCAATCCTCTGTGGTGGAAGGACATGCGCCAAACTGCTATCCGCCTCAGGCCCAGCCGCCACTACATTTACCCAGTGCGCTGTTCGGGAGATATAACGTCCCTGACCGTGCTTACTGGTCCATGTATCCGTAGTTAGGTGGACCTTGGCACAGATGGCGTTGCGCAGTGCACACCTGATTTTGTCCCCCACTTGGTTGTGCAGGGAAGGGATGGCTCGCCTGGAAAAGTAGTGGCGGCTGGGCACGATGTACTGTGGGACAGCCAATGCCATCAGGCTTTTAAAACTCTGCGTCTCCACCAGACGGAATGACAGCATTTCAAAGGCCAGTAATTTTGAAATGCTGGCATTCAGGGCCAGGGATCGTGGGTGGGTAGAGGGGTACTTCCTCTTACGCTCCAGTGTTTGGGAGATGGAGAGCTGAATGCTTCCATGGGACATTGTGGAGATGTTTGGTGACCCAGGTGGTAGTGTTGCTTGCCGGTCCTCTAATTGAGGGGTGGCAGGTGGCACTGTCACTACGGAGGTGGATGAAAAGGCAGAGAGGCCCGAGACTGATGCAGAAGAGGAAGCAGGAGGAGCCAGAGACCTTTCTTGGTTTTTGAGGTGTCTACTCCACTGCAGCTCGTGCTTTGCACTTAGATGCCTGGTCATGCAGGTTGTGCTCAGGATGAGAACGTTTATGCCTCACTTCAGGCTCTGATTGCACAACGTGCAAACCACACGTGTCTTGTCATCAGCACATTGTGTGAAGAACTGCCACGCTAGGGAACTCCTTGGACCTGGCTTTGGTGTGCTCGGTCCCTTGCTGCGTTGGGCAGTAGCAGGCGTACTGTCTAGGGGACAGACGCTCTGCTTTGGCACCCTTCTCCCTCTTCTGCTGTGCTGGTGGCTCTGTGCGACCACCGCCTCTTCCTCCTAACTACATGGGTCACCTGCATGAGGTTGATTCCATGTCGGGTCGAGGACCTCATCGTCCTCCACATCATCTTCCACCCAGTCTTCACCACTGCCCTCCTTGTCGGTCTGCACAATTGCAAAAGCACCAGCAGTTGGCAACTGTGTTTCATCATCATCATGCCAGACGTGCTGTGATGGTCCCCCCATAAACTCATCCTGAAATATAAGTGGTTGGGCATCGGTGCACTCAATCTCTTCCCCTTCTGGGGCTGGGCTAGGTGGATGGCCCTGGGAACACATGCTAACAGACTTATCAAAAAGAAGAAGAGACTGTTGCATGCTTTGGGGCTCAGACTGCTTGGCTGATTTGCAAGGGGGTGAGGTGAAAGACTGATGGTGGACATCGGCTGCAGGCGCCAACTCTGAGCTTTCAGCACAAGACTGGTTGGAAAACAATGTGAAGGAACTGGAGGCACTGTCAGCAACCCAATCTACTACCGCCTGTTCTGCTACTGGCCTCAACATTCGTAGAGCTGGATTAGGCCTGACCAAATACCGCTGCAGGCTCTGTCGGCTACTCGCACCTGAGAAAGGTGTTTCACTTGTGCTTGTAGCTGGCACAGATCGACAACGTCCTCTCTCTGTAACAGGAGCTTCACCAGCAGCACCACGGCCACGTCCCTTATTTGAAGTTTTCCTCATATTTCTCAAATTTAGGGTCTTGCCCTAATTTTGAGAAATTTTAAATACAAAAATAGTGTAAGCTGGTGAAATAGGCAGAGATTCACCTATATATTTCTCTACCTATAGCAATAAGCAGGAAGCCAGCACTAAACAATGTACTGCACAGACAGTATATCACAGGGGACAGGTGCAGTGCTGTTGAAATATACAGAGTCACCTATAGATTGCTGACTGCCCCTGTAGGAAAAATATTTCAGGAACCTGTCCCTGACTATGTACTTGACAAAAACACAGTATATCACAGGTGCACAGGTGGCGTGGCAGGTGTAGTGCTGTTGAAATACTCAGTCACCTATAGAGTGCTGACTGCCCCTATAGGAAAAATATTTCAGGAACCTCTCCCTGACTATGTACTTGACAGAAACACAGTATATCACAGGTGCACAGGTGGCGTGGCAGGTGCAGTGCTGTTGAAATATTCAGAGTCACCTATAGATTGCAAACTGCCCCTATACCTGAACAAAATTCCTAAACTATATGAAGCACAGCAGATGTCACAGGAATAGAGTGCTTGTTGATATTTCTGGAGCATCATACACCTAAAACTGTCCCTAAGCAGATTCAGCAGCCTTTCCCTCACATAAGTGAAGCAGTGACAACGAGCCAGATGCCATAAGATGATGCAGATATCAAAGAAATAAAGTGTGCTTCTTGAAAAATCCTGGAGCAGCATAGCAGCATAGACCTAACACTGTCCCTGAGCAGATTCAGCAGCCTTTCCCTCACATAAGTGAAGCACAGTGACAACGAGCCAGATACACCTAAGACTTTCCCTAAGCAGCAGATTCCAGCAGCCTTTCCCTATCATGAGTGAAGCAGAGTGACGATCTGTGCTGTGTGCCTTCATCTAATATAGAGACTGGTCACATGATGGGTCACATGCTGCACTGGCCAATCACAGCCATGCCATAAGTAGGCATGGCTGTGATCAGTTCCCAGTCACAGTAGTAACACGAATGGCGATTGGCTGCCGTGCAGCGCGCCAAAACATACCCGAACTCCGAACCCGAACTTTTTCCAATTATTCGGGTTCGGGTCCGGGAAAAACCCAAAGTCTGTACCGAACCCGAACTTTACAGTTCGGGTTCGCTCAACCCTAAACATGATTTCATTTAATGTTAACTATAAGCAAGAAATACATAGAGGAAATATTAAAACACTAAATTTTAAGAGAGCAAATTTTCCAAGGATGAGGGCTGCTCTCCAGGACTTGGAGGGACTATTGGCACCGATGAACACAGAACAGACATGGGAATACTTCAAAAAGACTGTGTGGAACCTCACTGCAAAGTATGTTCCCATGGGCAATAAGTTTAAAAGGCTAAAAATAAAATAAATGTGGCTCACGGTCAAAGTTAAAAAAGCTATAAACAATAAGAAAGTAGCTTTTAAAAAAATCTAAAAATGAAGGAACACTAGTGTTGTTTAAATGTTACAAAGAATATAACAGGATATGTAAAAAGGAAATCAAGGATGCAAAAATTCAAAATGAACGACAGATTGCAAAAGATAGTAGGACAAACCCCCAAAAATTCTTTAAATATATTAATAGTAAAAAGGTGAAGTCCGAGCATGTAGGCCCCTTACAAAATAATCTAGAGTGGGTGACTGGGGACAAAGAGAAGGCAAATTTATTAAATGCTTTCTTCAGCTCTATGTATACAATGGAGCATGGGGGAGCTCATGTCCAAAATGGGGGTGGGAGTGACACAGCCCCAAATCCACAATGGCTCAAAAGTGATATGGTCCAGAAATATTTAGACAGAATAAAGGTGGATAAAGCACCTGGACCAGATGGCATCCACCCACGGATCCTAGGTGAGTTGAGCTCTGTCATTTCAAAGCCACTGTATATAATATTTAGGGACTCATTAATGACAGGAATAGTACCACTGGATTGGTGCAGAGCCAATGTGGTGCCCATATTTAAAAAGGGAACAAAGTCTTTACCAAGTAACTATAGACCTGTTAGTCTAACTTCTATAGTTGGGAAGATACTGGAACGTTTAATAAAAGACCACATGGATGAGTTCTTGCTGGAAAAAAACTATTTAAGCAGCAGACAGCATGGATTCATGAAAGACAGAAGTTGTCAGACAAACCTGATTTCCTTTTATGAAGAGGTAAGTAAAACCCTGGACAGAGGCGTGGCTGTGGACGTGATATATTTGGATTTTGCAAAAGCATTCAATACAGTTCCGCACACATGGCTCATGTGTAAGGTAAGGTCTACAGGATTGGATATATCAGTTTGTAAATGGATAGAAAACTGGCTGAAAGACAGAATTCAGAGAGTCGTGGTTAATGATTCTTACTCTGAATGGTCCAATGTTATCAGTGGTGTACCCCAAGGTTCAGTGCTGGGACCCTTACTTTTCAATATATTTATAAATGATATTGGGTCTGAGATCAAAAGTAAAATTTCTGTCTTTGCAGATGACACCAAGCTATGCAGTGGAATAACGTCCTTGCAGGATGTCGCCAATTTACAAGCCAACCTCAATGCTCTGTCTAATTGGGCGACTGAGTGGCAGATGAGGTTTAATGTTGATAAATGAAAAGTTATGCACTTAGGGAATACGAATATGCATGCATCATACATGCTAGGGGGAGTACAACTGGGGGGATCTGTAGTGGAGAAGAATCTGGGGGTCTTGGTAGATCATAAGCTCAATAATAACATGCAATGCCAAGCTGCGGTTTCCAAAGCGAGCAAAGTCCTTTCTTGTATTAAGAGAGGTATGGACTCCAGAGACAGAGATATAATTTTGCCCCTGTACAAATCATTAGTAAGACCTCATCTGGAATATGCAGTTCAGTTTTGGGCCCCAGTTCTCAAAAAGGATATCGGAGAACTGGAGAAAGTGCAGAGAAGGGCAACCAAACTGATAAGAGGCATGGAGGAGCTCAGCTATGAGGAAAGATTAGAGGAACTGAATTTATTCACTCTTGAGAAGAGGAGAATTAGGGGGGATATGATCAACATGTACAAATATATAAGAGGTCCGTTCAGTGGACTTGGTGTTGAGTTATTCACTTTACGGTCAACACTGAGGACAAGGGGGCACTCTTTACGTCTAGAGGAAAAGAGATTTCACCTCCAAATACGGAATACGTTTTTTTCACAGTAAGAGCTGTAAAAATGTGGTTCTGGCCAGCTCAGTAGATTGCTTTAAGAAAGGCCTGGATACTTTCCTAAATGTACATAAATTAACTGAGTACTAAGATTTGTAGGTAAAGTTGATCCAGGGTAAATCCGATTGCCTCTCGGGGGATCAGGAAGGAATTTTTTCCCCTGCTGTAGCAAATTGGATCATGCTCTGCTGGGGTTTTTTGCCTTCCTCTGGATCAACTGTGGGTATGAAGTTGGGTGTATGGGATTGTACTGTGTTTTTTATTTTGTTTGTTTATGTTTAGTGGTTGAACTGGATGGACTTGTGTCTTTTTTCAACCTGACTAACTATGTAACTATGTAACTATGGGCCAGATTCACAAATGAGATATGACGGCGTATCTCCTGATACGCCGTCGTATCTGTTTCTATCTATGCGACTGATTCATAGAATCAGTTACGCATAGATAGCCATAAGATCCGACAGGTGTAATTGTTTTACACTGTCCGATCTTAAGATGCAATACCGCGGCCGCCGCTGGGGGGAGTTCGCGTAGCAAACCAGCGTCGGGTATGCAAATTAGGAGTTACGGCGATCCCCGACTGTTTTTCGCGTTCGCTACGTCGCCGCTAGTCTAGTTTGCCGTCGCAAAGTTAGTCGTTTTTTTCGGTGCCTTAACTTTACGCTACGCGCGTCACCGTTCGACAAAAATGACGTCAAGGCGCGCAAAGCACGACGGGAATTGCGAAACTGAGCATATGCAGTCGGTCCGGCGCGGGAGCGCACCTAATTTAAATGGCACACGCCCATTTGAATTGGCCCGCCTTGCGCCGGAGGCAGCGGGCAGAGTTTTCATTGCAAGTGCTTTGTAAATCAGGCACTTGCGATGAAAACTTGCGGCGGTGTAACGTATCTACGATACATTACGCCGCCGCGATTCTACGTGAATCTGGCCCTATGTAACTGTGAGGGCTTACCTTGAGTGGAGTCCATTTTGCAGATTTGTAAACTCACCCTTGCAGGTACACACAGCCCACAGTAATAAGGTAAGACACTACCTGGGCTGTGAGTCTGTGCACGGGGGCTAGATAGGGATTAGCCAAGGATAGTCAAGTATAGCCATGGCCCAGGATTCCAGAATTCAGAGTAAGGTCAGAAGCCGGGGGTCAGTCTTGTAGCTGAGCAGACGGGGTACACTGATGTCCAAAAGTACAGGCCGGGGTCAAAGGGCAGGAGACAGCAGCATTCCAGGGTACGTAAGCCAAAAGGGTCAGAAGCCGGGGTCAGTCTTGTAGCTGAAGACAACCACAGGAACCGTTGGCACAGACAGGACAATCAGAGAACAATGAACTGACACATCCCTCATAGTGAGGCAGGGCTTTATACCCTGGTTGATTAGGAAACCTGCCTCAGCTGGACCAGGATAGACAAGTGCAGATTGTAAGGTGATCCAGAGACAGGCAATCAGCCCATAGTTCAGAACCAGGCTCCGGCGGACAGCAAGCAGAATATCAACTGAGAAGTGGCTCAGAGGCAAAGACCCGGAGCAGCAACGGGGAGGTCCTGGGTTCAATTCCACCCAAAGCCACCTGGGGCGTGACCACGCCTCGCTGTCCGTTTGGCACGGTAGCGACCGTGACAGTTCCCCCCTTAAAAACGCCCTCCGGGCGTTTAAAGGAGCTTCCTCATAGGCACAGTCTGTAACGTCCAAACCACCCTCTTCACTAGAGTAGCCACACCATGGGGAAACAAAGCACCAACGACAGAGTCCGAAGACTATTTATTTTTCTTTTTGGACTTCGCTGCTTTTGAAGTTCTGGTAGGGGGTGCACTTACTGCAAGTAAAGCTCGTTCAAACACTACTAGATCCTGTTTACGGACCATGGTACCATTCGAGGCATATGTGCAGTCGGGGGGAAGAACTTCACCTGGGGACACAGGAACTGGAACTGGAGACACAGGAACTGGAGACACAGGAACTGGAGACACAGGAACTGGAGACACAGGAGACGGGGACACTGGAGCCGGAACTGGGGACACTGGAGCCGGAACTGGGGACACTGGAGCCGGAACTTCAACTGGGAAGGTAGGTACAGCAAGCTGAAGAACAGGTGCATCGGGCTGGACAGTAGTCACCGGAATGTCAGGCTGGGGCAAAGGAACTTCAAGCTGCATAGCAGGCAAAGATTCTGGGGTAGAGAAAAAACTTCCAATAGTACCCACCTGAAGAACCTTTGGCCGAGGTGGGCGAGTTGGGCAGAGAGATATAAAGTGCCCGCTAACACCACAATAAAAACAAAGTCCATAGCCTCTCCTCTTTTTCTACCTTAGATAGAACGGACCGGATGGCCCCGATCTGCATGGGTTCCACATCCTCCAAGGTAGGCGTGTGTGCATCCACAGAAGCGTCAAGGCTTTGTGGAGTTGGAGCTTCATGGCTGGGCACATACAGAGCTTCATAGGTTGGCACATACTGGGCTGGCTTGGTGTTGTGTCTGTACGGAATATTTCTGTCCCTGAATACCGGTAGGCCACGTGAACTGAGAGCAGACCTGGGAGCGCTGGTCCTCTTGGAGACAGGAATGTATGAGTCCAGAGCAGACATGAAAGTTTCCCAGCTGTCCAAGACTGGACTCTTTTCCTGCAACAGCAGATGAGCCCATGATTTGATTTGCCCTGTTAGCAAGTTGATGAAAGCGCGAACCTTAACATAGTCCGTGGCATAGGTTCTAGGTTTAAGAGCAAACAGCAGCTCGCAATCCATCTTAAAAAACAAGAAGGATGCACGACTACCATCAAATTTCTCTGGCATAACAACAAACGGCTCAGGACATGCTGGTTCCGGGGCTGGGTGTGCTGTCCCTTTAAGTACTTGAGCTTCTTGCTGTAGTTCCAGAATGGTATGGCCCAGGCTGGAGACTTGCAGAGCCAGGGAGGTGAGCATTTTGTACAAGTCTGCGGACTCCATGTTATTGGTCAGTTCATTATGTGAGGGCGATACATTACGCCGCCGCGATTCTACGTGAATCTGGCCCTATGTAACTGTGAGGGCTTACCTTGAGTGGAGTCCATTTTGCAGATTTGTAAGCTCACCCTTGCAGGTACACACAGCCCACGGTAATAAGGTAAGACACTACCTGGGCTGTGAGTCTGTGCACGGGGGCTAGATAGGGATTAGCCAAGGATAGTCAAGTATAGCCGTGGCCCAGGATTCCAGAATTCAGAGTAAGGTCAGAAGCCGGGGTCAGTCTTGTAGCTGAGCAGACGGGGTACACTGATGACAGCTGAGGGTCAGGTAACTACTGACGGAAAGTTCAGGGTTTGCAGACAGGAACCAAAGACAAGTCCGGGGCACAAGCCATGGGTCAAGGGCTGGAGAAGGCAGGGAAAGTCTGAAAGTACAGGCCGGGGTCAAAGGGCAGGAGACAGCAGCATTCCAGGGTACGTAAGCCAAAAGGGTAAGAAGCCGGGGTCAGTCTTGTAGCTGAAGACAACCACAGGAACACAGGAACCGTTGGCACAGACAGGACAATCAGAGAACAATGAACTGACACATCCCTCATAGTGAGGCAGGGCTTTATACCCTGGTTGATTAGGAAACCAGCTGGACCAGGATAGACAAGTGCAGATTGTAGGGAGATCCAGAGACAGGCAATCAGCACATAGTTCAGAACCAGGCTCCGACGGACAGCAATCAGAATATCAACTGAGAAGTGGCTCAGAGGCAAAGACCCAGAGCAGCAACGGGGAGGTCCTGGGTTCAATTCCACCCAGAGCCACCTGGGGCGCGACCACGCCTTGCTGTCCGTTTGGCACGGTAGCGACCGTGACACTTACACTGGACACCTGTGGGATGTAGTAAATGTTGCATGTGTTTGTAAACACTTTTTCATCTCAGGATATATCTTTTTTCATATCTTTTTTCATTTTTTCATTTTTTGTTTTCTGGTTGCGCATTTTTTTACCCATTGTTGACAGTTTGTGGCTCTACCCTTCGGCCTTGCTTTAGCTCCCTTAGGTGTTCACAAAGGTCCAAAGGTACTGGGTCTTTTAAGGGCCAAAGGGATCTTGCTGCTCGGTTATCTGGACTACCTACTGCTCAGAGATCACTCACTACAGGCTCTACAACAGAGCATAACATGTACAGTGCAGTATTTGGAAAGCTTAGGCTGGATCATAAATACAGAAAAGTAAACTTTGAGACCAGCTCAGACTCTAAAGTATCTAGGTCTGATCCTAGATGCGGTTCAAGCAAGAGTATTCTTGCCACCCGCAAGGGTCTGTGCCTGAAGAATCAGGTGCATCAGATAAGGGGCACCAGACACCCCTCCATTCGGCTCTGTATGAGTCTTCTAGGGAGGATGGTATCCTCCTTCTACAATGAGACATATTGTTGGCTTAGAACAGGAGAGGACAAGCCCTGGATTATCCAATGGGCTTATCTCCTCAGGCACGTTTAAGCCTAAACTGGTGGTTGCAGGACCAGAGCCTGCGAAAGGGAAAATCCTTTCTCCCGGTAACTTGGAGAGTACTGGCTACAGAAACTACCCTAGACAGGCTCACAGCTCAGGGAAAATGAAAAAGGGTTTCAGAATGAGAGTTTAAATATCAGACACCACATCCCAATAGGAAGATAAAAAATTAAGGGAGGAGAGGTCACATGCCTTGGGATTTTTAAGGTGTCAAGTGGGTAACAACCAGAATTACTGATCGACCAGGTGAAAGTTCGAAAAATCTTTTATTACAAAAATTCATTAAAAACCTGAGAAGGGACATTTCACATTCGCTTGTTTCGCTCAGAAGATCTTCTTCAGGAGTTAAATCATGGCGTCTATTGTGCTAAAGGCAACAAAAAATAAATGAATACTCATGTTGAACATTATAATTGAATATAACGTTATAAATTGGTATAAACAATCAGGGATATGCATAATAAGTCAAATACATACTACATGATACAATCAATATAGCAGGACATAGGAACATAGTTTTTAAATTTGGGGATAATGATGTGATAGAGGAACTTACCAAATACTGTGCAAAGTTACTCAATCGATGTAAACAAGGAAAAATTTATAATAGGAGAGCTCATTTAACAGATGCAGAGAGACGCGGTCCCAAACAGTGGTTAGTGAACCTCATGATGCTTATAGAGAAGGGCAAACAATGTGTATGTTTAACCTAAAAACATGAAAAGGTATGTATAAAACAGAGCCAAGGTTCAGCTCTATCTATAAAGTCAGTGAAAGAGGTATACAGAGATTGCTTAAATAAGCCAAAACGTAGTATACCAGTCCATTGGCATATGCATGTTGAATCAATGACAGACAGCGGAGAAGTATCCCAACTAGAGACAAGGTCTCGGATTCTCCAGGGTTCATTCAATAAATCAAAGTGGGGAAACAGAAAAGGTATCCCATTCCCAGCAGGGGAATTCCAGAGTTAGGAACCCTGCAGAGGGAAAAATAAAGGTATAAACAGAGTAATGGATGCCCATGCACAGCATGAAAGTGAGTCCAGATCTCGTTCTGGTTACAAAGAAGGCCAGAGCAGAGATCAAAGGAAAAGTCCAAGGAGTTCTTACCTGATATACAAGATTAAAGATTTCCAAGGGTAATCGAGGGGAGATATTTGATCTCTATCACACCCTACGTGGAAATGGCAGAGAGTAGAGGCGAATTACGCTGTTTAAGTCCTAATCCGGCATGGACAGTGTCTGACGCTTCGGACGCAAAGAGAGTTGTTAACACATATGCGCCATCCAGGAAAACAGTGGCGCACAGTGACAAGGTAACCTTGTAGGCGGCAGCAGCCATGTTTGAAAACCCCCTGTGCCAGTACTTAGATGGTCAGCATTGGGAAGATGGAAAATAAGGGTGGAGCGGACATAAAATGTGGCAATGGAATCCCATATATCCGAAAAAGCCAAACAGGGCTGGGAATAGATGAAAGGGGGCTGAATTGACCTGTGGGGAACATCCCATGAAAAACAAACCAAAAACATAGGCACATCAGATATGGGTGCATTGATTGGGAACCCAAAAACTGTCTGCCCTGGACGTCCATACAAGCAGGTGCCAAGAAGAAACACTGACCCCCTGCATGGGAAAGAACATCTCAATGCATGTGTAACGAGCCAGATGAATAAATATGTAACAAATACATTAATGAATAGGTAAAAAAATAAGTAAAACAATAATAAAGAAACCAAAATGAATTTAAACAATTAGATTACAATATGCAGGATAACAAGGCCTCGTACACACGACTGAGAATCTCGTTGTAAGAGAAACGTTGTTTTCCTCGACGAGGTTCTTGTCAAGCTTGTCGAGATTCTTGTCAAGCTTTCCTTGCATACACACTGTCAAGACAAAATCTCGTCGTTCTCAAGCGCGGCGACGTTCAACACGTACAACGGCACTATAAAGGGGAAGTTTGATTCCACTGGCGCCACCCTTGGGGCTGCTTTTGCTAATCTTGTGTTACCGCGTGTTAGTAAAAGTTTGGTGAGAGACGATTCGCGCTTTTCAGTCTTTGTGCTTTCAGATCGTTTTCTGCAGTTCAGTTTGTGCTTGTGGGTTCGTATCTTGTCTGTCAGGGCGTGTAGTCAGGTCCTTTGTTTGTTTTACAGTGCGTTCCTGTCCGCTCGTTTCTGATTTTCAGGTCATTCTTCATAGGACTTGCTGTTCTTCAGTGCGTTCTGTTTAGTTTGTTCATTCTGATTAGACGTTCGTTTTCTAGCCATGTTGCAAGCCTCCTAGTTTTTCCTAATGTACTACTTGTAGTGTCAAGTGTATTTTCATTATGAACTAACAACCATTTCACTGGTAACGCCAACACTAAACACAACAAAAGTTCTAGGGGATTTTAGAAAAACAAGCCACACTTTGTTGTTGTTTTTAAAAAAAAATAACTTGGTGCATATTCACACACATGGTCCTAAAAAAATATTTGAGGTGTATACATTTTTTTTTTTAATTGCCATAAACTGGCATTTTTTTTTTTAATGAAAAAAATAAAAATAACATACCACAAACTGCCCATAATAAGATGGGGTGTTGTCATCCCTGGACAAGACAACATTTGAAATGTACACAGTCTTTTTAGGGTTAAAAATGTGTATTTTCCTCCTGATCCCTATTGTTAACATGTGCTAACTGCCATCATGGGTGATCAATGGACGTGTTTTGTGGGTGCAACCCCTTCTTCCTTTCACCTACTTGAGTTGTGAGGAAGGGGTTGCACCCACAAAACACGTACATAGATATCCTGAGATGGCAGATAGCACATGTTGACCCACTGTGTGCTAGGGATGAGCCGAACATACCCGGGTTCGGATCGCACCAGAACGTTCGAACAGACCGACCGTTCGCACGAACATTTAGAACCCCATTGAAGTCTATGGGACTCGAACGTTCAAAATCAAAAGTGCTCATTTTAAAGCCCAATATGCAAGTTATTGATGGAAAACGTCTTTGAGAACCCGGGTCTTGCCCCAGGGAACATGTATCAATGGAATTTTTTTTAAAAAAAACTGTAGTTTTTTCTTGAGCAGCGATTTTAATGATGCTTAAAGTAAAAAAAAAAAAATTCCTTTAAATATGGTACCTGCTGGGTGTCTATAGTAGTGCCACATGTTTAGAAATGTCCCTGCACAACATGAGATTACTCTCAGAAAAAAGTCATTTAAAGTGGTTGTAAACCCACTTTGTTCACTTCTACCTACAGGTAAGCCTATAATAAGGCTTATCTGTAGGTATAAAGAATATCTCCTAAACCTGTACGGTTTAGGAGATATTCCCCTCGCAATGCGCTGCTGATTGCAGTGGCGCATGCGCAGGGGGGAATCCACAGCGAAAGGACCGGCACCGCACCTGGAGTGACGTCATCGCCGCTCCAGCCAATCACAGAGCTGGAGCGGCGATACCCGGAAGACACGCCGGAGCAAGATGACATCTCGCTCGGCGTGGACCAGGTAAGTGTTCTTCACCTCGTTCCGAGGTAAGTATTTCATAATCAGCCAGTATGTGTGCATACTAGCTGATTATGCCTTTTGCCTTGCAGGTTTAAAAAAAATTAAAAAGGTTTATGCGATTTACAACCGCTTTAATACTGCCTGCGGGTTTAATCTAAAGCTTGGTCCCTGCAATATGGATAAAAATCATTGAAAAAAATAGCATGAGTTTCCCCGCCACCACTCCCCCCCAGGTCATTACACAAGACCCAGTGCCGATCATGACATCCCTGGGGCCCTAAGCAAAATGACATGGCACATTAAAAATGAGAAGCGGGGGGGCCCTGACGACAGTGACATGTCACATTAAAGAAAGTTGAGAAGCGGGGGGAGGGGGTGTTCTGCTGTCAGAAATTACTCAGCCAGCGAGTTTAGAAGTGGGGTGAGGGGGCGAAAATGACTTCTCACCAGGCGGGGCCTCTAGTACTTTGGGGGGCTCTTCGCGGCTTTGCAGGGCCCTAAGCGGCTTGCATAGTGAGCCTATAGTGAGGATTGGCCCTGACAAGACCTTTTGGCCCTATATACTTTGAACAGCAGTATACAGGCGTTGCAAACAAGATAAGGACTGTAGGTTTCTTAAGTAAAATCAGAACCATGTCATACTTTGCTCCTGCATATTGCACAATTTCCTAAAGAGACCCTCAACAAACTACATGACACTTGTGCCTGATGAGGCCACTGATGTTCCAGTGGTGGTGGCCCGTGAGACTGTCCATACAGGCTTGGCCCCCCAAAGTGCACGTGCTGTGTGGCAACAATATGTCGATTATTTTAGGGGTGGGGGGGGCCATTACAATGCCAGATCTTGGCTCAATAAATAATTTATTTGTGAAATAAAAATTCTAGAGAAAAGGGGGGTTGCCATTCGGGGCCTCCTTTGAACAAATTCTGTGAAGAACTCCTGTTCTCTGAAGGCCTCCATTATTTTATTAATTTTTATTAAGTCAAAATTTAGCAAAAAAAAAACTAATGTCAGTCAAGCCTTAGCTTTCTCCCCATATCTAACCCACAAACTCATCCACTGATCATAAAGTCCAAAAATCAAGTTTCGTATCGTCGTATTGCACGATCGTTTTTCCCGACGTTTTCTACCGACTGTGAACGACGTTCTCATTCACGCAATATCCCTTTATACACTGCGCATGTGAGATGCTCCGCACATTTCCACGCCCATGACGATCTTTCTAGTGATTGACACACCCCTTTTCAGTCGGTCAATGCAAGAGTCAGAAGAAATGATGGAGGCAAGCTGCAACTAGGCAGGAGAGAGGCCAGGCACACACCAGGAGGAGCAGGAGGTACAAAGCCACCAACATGAGCTTCGAAGAGATGGTAGAGATGGTGGCTGTTCTTAAAAAGGAGGACTACGACAGCAAAAAAGGGCCTTACAAGAACCCCAATAAAGTGAAGGCCCAGGTCATAGAGAAGGTGCGGAGAACTCTCCATGCAAAATTCGGGGTGCAGAGGTCCAGGGAGCAGTTGCGCAAGCGATGGTCTGATTTGAAAATCAGAGAGCCGGACCAGATGGAGAGAATTAGAAGAGTTCTCAGAAGACGTAAGTAAATTTCATGTGTACTCTGAATATTTGTTTTTATTATTTTACGTCATTTGGTTTTCTTTCAGGTTGTGTATATAGACAGTCCAAGAATAGATGTTTCAAGGTTCATGTTTGTGGGCATAATAATTGGTTGTTCATTGTATTTAAGATCTTTTTATGTGAGACCAATTTTTTATTTAATGTAGATGTGTTATTAACTAGATTTAAATAATCCAACTTAAGTCATTATACAGTAAAAGGAAGAGTATGCTCAGCACAGCAGTTGATTACACATATGGACTCAGTAGCACAATGGTTGGCATGGCCGATTCGCCCTATAGGTTCGCTATGCAAGCCGCTTAGGGCCCGCCAAGCTGCGAAGGCCCCCCCAAATAACTAGAGGCCCCGCCTAGTAAGAAGTCATTTTCGCCCCCTCACCCTGCTTCTCAACTCGCTGACTGCATGGGAGAAGAGGCAAGAAGTCAGCACCCCTTGCTTCTCAATTTAATGTAAGATGTCATTTCCGACAGAAGAACACCCCCTCCCCCCATTTCTCAACTTTCTTGTGACCTGTCACTGTCGTCAGCGCCCCCCGCTTCTCATTTTTAATGTGCCATGTCATTTTGCCCCAGGCAGGTCAGGATCGGCACTGAGTGTTGGTCACAAGAACAACCTAGTTAGCATGTCACACAGAGGTGATCCAGTGTATACTTGTTGTTTTACCATGTAGGAAACTTGTCCAAAGATAGAGAAATGCAGCAGCTTTGGTAATGGATAAAATCCAGTGTTAAGCTTAGAAGGATTGTAAAAGAAGACAATTGTACCACACTTTTTAAAAATAATGATTGATATTCCTCTTTCAGGTCTCTAATCTTTTTCATTCATCTATCCCTTTTTTTACAATCTCATAGGCCGCAATCAAGCTGCAGAAGTGGAGGCGACCAACCCCACACAGTGCCAAGCCCCACCCTTGCCGGATGTACAGGAAGTGCAAAATGGCACTACATCAGGTCAGTGTCATACAGCACAGCTTCAGGTAATACATGTAGGCCTGCATAATTTGAATACATGTTTTTTTTCCAAATTTCAGGTGTACGAGCTGTTGGTGGCGGCTTAGACACTTACAGTGCCCAGGTGCTAATTGGGGAGATAATGTCCTGCAGGGCACAAATAGAGGACACAAACATCGCCCTGGAGAAGATCATAAGTAGTGTTGAGCAGAATATGCCATATTCGATTTCGCGATATATCTCGAATATATATTCGAATATTCGAGATATATTCGCTAAATTCGAATATTCGTGATATTTTATCGAAATTAAATGATTGCGATTTTTCGCTATTGCGAATGCGAAAATAATTGCGATTTTTTTTTCCCGACAGAAGCACTCTGATTGGCTGAGAATATTCGTGATATTTTATCGAAATTTCGCAAAATGCGAATGCAATATTTATTGCGCAATTTCGACAAATGCTGTAGGAGCGCTCTGATTGGCTCAGAATATTCGTGATATTTTATCGAAATTTCGCAAAATGCGAATGCGATATTTATTGCGCAATTTTGACAAATGCTGTAGGAGCGCTGTGATTGGCTCAGAATATTTGTGATATTTTATCGAAATTTCCCAAAATGCGAATGCGATATTTATTGCGCAATTTTGACAAATGCTGTAGGAGCGCTGTGATTGGCTCAGAATATTTGTGATATTTTATCGAAATTTCCCAAAATGCGAATGCGATATTTATTGCGCAATTTCAACAAATGCTGTAGGAGCGCTCTGATTGGCTCAGAATATTCGTGATATTTTATCGAAATTTCGCAATATTGCGAATGCGATAATTATTGCAGAATTTCCCCAAATGCTGTAGGAGCGCTCTGATTGGCTCATTCTGAAATCGAATATTCGAGATATTTTAGCGCAATTTCACAAAATGCGAATGCGAAATTGTTTGCAGATATTTCGAAAACTGCTGTAGGAGCACTCTGAAATCGAATATTTGTGATATTTTAGCAAAAAAATATTGCGATTGCGATTTTTCGATCGCGCATGCGCAATCGCGCGGACAACACGCGCCCAACACGCGACCATTTCCTGGACCCTTGCCAGTTTCCAACTTTATGATCGCATCGCAATCGCAGAGCAGAATGGTTGGAAGTAATTTCACTTGTTTGTGTAAGTATTTTGACCACTGTTATTTCATTATCTTTAACTGCATTTTAGTCTAGTTTAAAAGTTAGTATATATGATCAGATATTAGTATTTCACAAACAATGTGTCTCCTGCTTTTACAAAACTACAACTCCCAGCATGCCTGGACAGCTGCAGACACCCTGGTTGGTAAATGTGTATTTAGGCACTTTTCCTTGTTATTTAGCATAATGAATTTAACATGTTTTTGGACATAGGACGTATGCGAACGTCCTGACTTCAGGGTCCTCAAGGCCCAAGGACGTTCGAATACATATTGCCCTTTAGATGTTGCAGAACTACAACTTCCAGCATGCCTGGGAATGCTGGCACTTCTAGTATTGTAAGTTCTGCAGGCCCACATTTTTCAGGCCTTTATGCACGGGTCTCTAAACTGTGGCACCCTAGATGCAGCAAAAGTAAAATTCTTAGCATGCACTGACAGACCGTGGCTGATGGGAGTAGTAGTTTTGCAACAGCTGGAGGTGGACTGGTCTTGAAACCCTGAGTTAGGTAACAAACCCGTAGTGTTTTGCAACCATTCTGCCTCCAGCTGTTTTTTTTCTGTTGAAAAGCCTGTGGCGTGCAAAACACAACCCAAAAACTCCACCCGGTGCAGGGAAAAATGTGCACACACCTAAAGAGTGACATCACAAAAAACTGCGACGGGTGCATACGTCAGTGGTCCTCCGAAAAGGTCCCGTCTCTGATCCCCCGGGGCGTTAGGCTCCTGACAGGGAAAAGAGTTACTGTGGTCCATACAGCCGAAGCCATATGGACCCATCTCGGTCCAAGCAGCCGAAGCCACAAGGACCCAACATCCTCGGAGGGACTGCCGAAACAGAACCCTCCTCGGTGAGGCTCCCCCAAAGGGAGACCCCATGAGAGCCGGTGAACCTAACCAGAAGGCCGAGTCTACCAACTCCCAAGACTTTCAGAGACCGGCCCGAGGACCAGCACCCTACTCGCCACACATAAAGTGCAAGCACCAAAACAAAAAGAGTGACAAACAAAACAGAACACGGGGAAAAATAATAAAAGAAAGTGGGGAAAAGGAAGATGGGAGAGTGAGGAAAGTGACCAATGTGAAATAATTCTGCCTCCAGCTGTTGCAAAACTACAACTCCCTGCATGCAACTGGCTGCAATTACCCCCCCCCCTCTCCCCCAATGTGAATGTACAGGGTACATTCACATGGGCTGTGGCTTACAGTGTGCTTCTAGCTGAAGCAAATTTGGCGCTGCAGCTCAAACCCTCAGCGGGAAACTACTGTGAACCCCATGCCTCCCCGTTATTACCGGACAGCCATTAACTGTCCAGGCATGCTGGGAGTTAAAGTATAATTGTTGTACAGCTGGTGACGGTGAGCTACATGGTGTATCAGAGCATGCTGGTAGTTGTAGTTGTTAAATAACATCAACTCCGTTATTTATTCAAAATTAATTCATCAAAAAGTCAAAAGAAACAAACATATTATTGTTCCTATATAAAGATAGGGATGAAAAAAAAAAATCTATTGTACAGGCCCATTATCAGTGTCCAAAAACAATTATAGCGGTCAGATGAATAGCAACGCATATCTCCCCTATACGTGTATCCTGTGTTGTTAATCATATATACATAATTCTGCAAATGATAATGGCTGCTATATTTATGCAAAAAAGGTGGCGACCGAAATGGCAGGATATAAAATCTGTCATGTTACCCCTGTCATTGATTAATAAGGCGAGAATGCTTCCAATTGTTGAATACCATACATTTACGTCATATATCCATAAGGCTTTAAACAAAAGTATTACAATATACTTTGTTCTTCATCTTGCAGAAGTTCCTGGAAACAGGGTATGATGAGCTGCGGAGGCAGCATGAAAAAAGGCTGTTGTCAGCTCCCTAATTGAGGGACTAAGCGCCCAAAATGGCGAAGCACCAAGTCACATGGCGATCCTCAAGAAATGGTCCGACCTGAAGAGGCGCCAGATGAACCGGGTCAGGCGTATCCGGGATCAATATCATCCAGGTAAGTTATTGGTCACAGTTATGTTTTTTTTTTCTAAATTGTATTTTGTGCGTGTACTCGAGAGAGGAGCCGTACTGCAGGAGTTGGGAGTAGGCAGGCCTCCCCCAGAGGTAATCTGCCACCTTTCTCCATGCCCCGGGGGGCAATGGCGGGTGTGAGGGGGTCCTCCCACACAGACCGGCCTACCTGCTCCGCTTCGAAGCCCAACGGGGCAGAGGGACTCCCTATAAGGGAGTGAGAGGATTTGCCCGCTCAACCAGCCCCGTTAGTCCTTCGCCTCTCTTTTTAGAGACCGCGTGGTCAGAGTGCGTGCATGTTAACCCAATTGCGAGTGCGTGTGTAAGTGTGGTGGTTTTTGTGGGAGGGAGGTGGGCGTACTAAGCGCAGGCTTACCTCGCATAGCACACCCACTGGGGGCCGGGCTGAGACCACCAAACTCAATTCACATGTAGCCGAGAGCGGGATCCGAACCCCTAGCTGCAGAGGTGAATGGCTTGTCAGCGCAGTGGCAATCGCGTTGAGCCACCGCAACTCCTTTGGTGACAGTTATGTAAGGTCATATGTAATTAATGTAAGGTCGGATGTTGTTAACCAAGACGCCATGTTGTTGTAACATATATCACCACCAGCCAAGGTATTCATAGTACTGTTGGAAAAAGACATGGGACAGCAGACAGGAACACAGAAGTTATGTGGGAACATACTTTTCCCATTGCTTTGCATGGGACTTTAAACAAAAACCCCGACCCTCACCAATGGGGGTAGTTAAGGGATAAATTAACGATCCTATACTTTAAGTGGACGTATAGGTAACATGTGACCAAGTGTTATCGAAATATCTACAGCTGTTATGAAGTAACATGTATTTCCCATAGAGTTGAATGGGACTTTAAAGAAAAACCCTGACCAAGGCAAATGGGGGTGGGTAAGGGTTAAACCACCTATCCTATGTTTGTGGCTGACATATAAGTAACCTGTGTGCCAAGTTTCATGTAAATATCTTTAGCCGTTTGGACGTGATGCTGGAACATACATACATACATGCACACACACGTTGAGTTTTATATATATAGATTCCCACTAAATTCCTGTGTTAGGCGTGGGGTTGTTATAGTAATCCCGTGTACTCCATCAGGCCCTTTTTTTAACATGAGATCGTCTGAACAAAACAAAGGAGACAAAAACAGCTTATTTTACCATGGTGGCAGCCCAGCTCACGCTCAGTCCCCTGTAGTGCCCACAAGACCCTTTAATATAACATTGTCCCATTGGTTAACTGTCTATATAAATCAATTTGTATTCATATACAATACAGCAGAGTACACAGAATTTGCATACGTCATTAGAAAACATTTTTATAATATATGAACATTGTGTTATTATAGGAGCTCCGCTACCAGTTGTGCGCGCCAAGCGCAGAAGGCGCCAGGCCGATGAGGAGGAGGATGCGGCAGAGGAGGATGCGGCAGAGGAGGATGCGGCAGAGGAGGAGATGGATGAGGAGGAGCAGCCAGGGCCCTCCCACTCGCCAACCCCAGCTCCTGTTGAGGTGCAAGCTGAGGAGCTTCCCCCTCCCCCCACCCCAACTTCTCAAGGAGACGAGCAGGAGGAAGACAGCGTTCCTGTGACCCTCGCTCAGGAAGGTAAATATGTGCACAATGATTAATAACATTTCAACAATAAAATGTAGATATAAAAATGGACAACATATAAAGCGCACCCGTCAGATTGCAGAACCATAATATGGTATTTATGATAGAAGTATACAGGTAGTGCAGAATTATTAGGCAAGTTGTATTTTTGAGGATTCATTTTATTATTGAACAACAACCATGTTCTCAATGAACCCCAAAAACTCATTAATATCAAAGCTGAATATTTTAGTAGTTTTTAGTTTGTTTTTAGTGTTAGCTATTTTAGGGGGATATCTGTGTGTGCAGGTGACTACTATTACTGTGCAGAATTATTAGGCAACTTAACAAAAAAATAAATATATACCCATTTCAATGATTTATTTTTAACAGTGAAACCAATATAACATCTCAACATTCACAAATACACATTTCTGACATTCAAAAACAAAACAAAAACAAATCAGTGACCAATATAGCCACCTTTCTTTGCAAGGACACTCAAAAGCCTGACATCCATGGATTCTGTCAGTGTTTTGATCTGTTCACCATCAACATTGCGTGCAGAAGCAACCGCAGCCTCACAGACACTGTTCAGAGAGGTGTACTGTTTTCCATCCTTGTAAATCTCACATTTGATGATGGACCACAGGTTCTAAATGGGGTTCAGATCAGGTGAACAAGGAGGCCATGTCATTAGTTTTTCATCTTTTATACCCTTTATTGCCAGCCACGCTGTGGAGTACTTGGACGCGTGTGATGGAGCATTGTCCTGCATGAAAATCATGTTTTTCTTGAAGGATGCAGACTTCTTCCTGTACCACTGCTCGAAGAAGGTGTCTTCCAGAAACTGGCAGGAGGACTGGGAGTTGAGCTTGACTCCATCCTCAATCCGAAAAGGCCCCACAAGCTCATCTTTGATGATACCAGCCCAAACCAGTACTCCACCACCACCTTGCTGGCGTCTGAGTCGGACTGGAGCTCTCTGCCCTTTACCAATCCAGCCACGGGCCCATCCATCTGGCCCATCAAGACTCACTGTCATTTCAGCAGTCCATAAAACCTTAGAAAAATCATTCTTGAGATATTTCTTGGCACAGTCTTGACGTTTCAGCTTGTGTGTCTTGTGCAGTGGTCGTCGTCTTTCAGCCTTTCTTACCTTGGCCATGTCTCTGAGTATTGCACACCTTGTGCTTTTGGGCACCACAGTGATGTTGCAGCTCTTAAATATGGCCAAACTGGTGGCAAGTGGCATCTTGGCAGCTGCACGCTTGACTTTTCTCAGTTCATGGGCAGTTATTTTGCGCCTTTGTTTTTCCACACGCTTCTTTTGACCCTGTTGACTATTTTGAAAGAAGCGCTTGATTGTTCGATGATCACGCTTCAGAAGCTTTGCAATTTTAAGAGTGCTGCATCCCTCTGCTAGATATCTCTCTATTTTGGACTTTTCAGAGTCTGTCAAGTCCTTCTTTTGGCCCATTTTGCCAAAGGAAAGAAAATTGACTAATAATTATGCACACCTGATATAGAGTGTTGATGTCATTAGACCACACACCTTCTCATTACAGAGATGTACATTACCTAATATGCCTAATCGGTAGTAGGCTTTCGAGCCTATACAGCTTGGAGTAAGACAACATGTATAAAGAGGATGATGTGGTCCAAATACTCATTTGCCTAATAATTCTGCACTCCCGGTATGTGTTAGACGCATAACAAGTGTATAGACATGATAATGATTGATTAATAAGCAAAAAAATATTTTATTTATTTGGTAACTTTCTTTGAAATCCAAATGTTTTTTTATTATATCCTAACAGTAGCAAGAAAGATGATGAGGCAGAACGCGCTCATAAAAAAGACACACCAGAGGATCCAGGGAAAAGCTCTGTCATTTCAAAGCCACTGTATCTAATATTTAGGGACTCATTAAAGACAGGAATAGTACCACTGGATTGGCGCAGGGCCAATGTGGTGCCCATATTTAAAAAGGGAACAAAGTCTTTACCAAGTAACTATAGACCTGTTAGTTTAACTTCTATAGTTGGGAAGATACTGGAACGTTTAATAAAAGACCACATGGATGAGTTCTTGCTGGAAAAAAACTATTTAAGCAGCAGACAACATGGATTCATGAAAGACAGAAGTTGTCAGACAAACCTGATTTCCTTTTATGAAGAGGTAAGTAAAACCCTGGACAGAGGCGTGGCTGTGGACGTGATATATTTGGATTTTGCAAAAGCGTTCGATACAGTTCCGCACACACGGCTCATGTGTAAGGTAAGGTCTACAGGATTGGATATATCAGTTTGTAAATGGATAGAAAACTGGCTGAAAGACAGAATTCAGAGAGTCGTGGTTAATGATTCTTACTCTGAATGGTCCAATGTTATGAGTGGTGTACCCCAAGGTTCAGTGCTGGGACCCTTACTTTTCAATATATTTATAAATGATATTGGGTCTGAGATCAAAAGTAACATTTCTGTCTTTGCAGATGACACCAAGCTATGCAGTGGAATAACGTCCTTACAGGATGTCTCCAATTTACAAGCCGACCTCAATGCTCTGTCTGATTGGGCGACTAAGTGGCAGATGAGGTTTAATGTAGATAAATGTAAAGTTATGCACTTGGGGGCTAAGAATATGCATGCATCATACATACTAGGGGGAGTACAACTGGGGGGGTCTGTAGTGGAGAAGGATCTGGGGGTTTTAGTTGATCATAAGCTCAATAATGGCATGCAATGCCAAGCTGCGGTTTCCAAAGCGAGCAAAGTCCTTTCTTGTATTAAGAGAGGTATGGACTCCAGAGACAGAGATATAATTTTGCCCCTGTACAAATCATTAGTAAGACCTCATCTGGAATATGCAGTTCAGTTTTGGGCACCAGTTCTCAAAAAGGATATAGGAGAACTGGAGAAAGTGCAGAGAAGAGCAACCAAACTGATAAGAGGCATGGAGGAGCTCAGCTATGAGGAAAGATTAGAGGAACTAAATTTATTCACTCTTGAGAAGAGGAGAATAAGGGGGGATATGATCAACATGTACAAATATATAAGAGGTCCATACAGTGAACTTGGTGTTGAGTTATTCACTTTACGGTCATCACTGAGGACAAGGGGGCACTCTTTACGTCTAGAGGAAAAGAGATTTCACCTCCAAATACGGAAAGGTTTTTTCACAGTAAGAGCTGTGAAAATGTGGAACAGACTCCCTCCAGAGGTGGTTCTGGCCAGCTCAGTAGATTGCTTTAAGAAAGGTCTGGATTCTTTCCTAAATGTACAGAATATAACTGAGTACTAAGATTTGTAGGTATAGTTGATCCAGGGTAAATCCGATTGCCTCTCGGGGGATCAGGAAGGAATTTTTTCCCCTGCTGTAGCAAATTGGATCATTGCTCCGCTGGGGTTTTTTGCCTTCCTCTTGATCAACTGTGGGTATGGAGTTGGGTGTATAGGATTTTACTGTGTTTTTTTATTTTGTTTTTTGTGGTTGAACTGGATGGACTTGTGTCTTTTTTCAACCTGAC